>NC_044284.2:25867958-26167958 GCF_004027225.2 Strigops habroptila | reverse complement strand
ATGCCTGATGTGCTGTATGGAGACCTGAAAACAAGCAGAGATGTTGGAAGAAGAGGGGAAGAAATACTTGCTTGCTTTCTAAGCATGGCACTTTTGTGTCTCAGTGAATTGGCATAACTACAGCTGGCAGTCCTTATTTTGAAATATGGACATTTCTCAGCTGGAAATGCTACCCTCCACTCTTTCCTTGATCTGAAAGCTGCAAGTGTCAATACATCAGCACTGAAGTCTGCTGAGTGCCTAGAAATCAGGCGGTATCATTTCCAAAAATAAGTGACCATCAGGCTGCCATTAGCTCTGCTAGCACAGAGGGAGAGATGGCTTTTTGCAACTTTGATTTACTGGCAATTGTTGGAAAAGAAGCAAGCAAGAAATGAAAACCCAATATTTCCATTACAGTTTACTTAATAAAAAAATATTGTAGGAAAGTCAGACATCATAAAATGCCCATCTTCTCCCTGTATTTACAGGATCATACAATAACTTGAGCCAGACCAGTAATCAATTTTAAAAAGCCTTTTGCAATTGAAGGCACAAACAAGTGAGTGTTCAATATCCCTAAAGCAAACCAGCAGCCATGCTTCACCAGAGTGCCCCAAGTACGGCCAGACTGCATTATAGCAAAGGGTGGAACGTAACGTACCCACTAAAAGGCTGCTCACAAAGAGCTCTGGAGTGGGACACTCCAGAGATATCCCACCAGCGGATATCCTTCTGTTGAGCCAATTTTCTCTAAGGAGACAGCATTAGTCCATGAGAGATGTTTGGCCTATGGGCTGGTGGGTTTAGGGCTACCTTGAGTCCATCTGCACTCCATGTGAGATGCTTAGGCTTTGCTCATGCTGTGGTCCCATTAAGTAGCTTAGGCAGCTCCTTATGACCAGCTTCTTCAGAAGAACTGAGTCATTTCATGCACAAGTCTCTTCAGGTCGTGTCTATAAGAACTTCCTTTAAGAGGAGAAAGGTCAGGCTGCTGCTGAAGAAAATGTAAAGAATCAGGCCTTCCTCTCCAAGGCTTGCATGCTTAAGGATCTTAAACAACTAAGAAATTGAGTTGCGCTGAGATATAAAGGCACATTCCCCAGTGAGGGCCATTTCTTCTGAGTGTGTTAAGACCCTGGAAGACGTCCTTTATTTGAACAACTGGGGTTCAAGCAGGAGTGGGTATAAGTCTGTCATCACTAGCAAGTCAGACAAAATTATGCAATGCTGTTTTCTTCCTGGAGTCTGCAGCTTGTCCTCCAAAGACATTTAAAGAGAAAATGTGCTGTAACAATGGTGGTAATTTTGAGGCACATGATGTTTATGAAGAACTGGCACCTGCTGAAGCTCCATGTAGCAGCAAGAAGTTTCAGAGAGCAGAAGGGGCATGGCTGTAACATCAAACCAGCACTTCTGCCAGAGTCAACCAGTGTTTCTTATCTCTCCGTTGATAGTTTAATCTATTTTAATGATTGTAAATACTGATGCTGAGTGTAATCACCTTGTCTGATACAATTGCTAGAATCTAAAAGCCAACTTGATTTTAATGGTTTATCATTAGGAGTATTATTTAGTTGGATTAAACTAGTCTTAATTCCTCTATAGTCATGATTTAAAAGCTGTTTGGAGCATATTACAGCGACCCCCCTCATCATAGTATGAATCAATGCCGTCTCCATACCATATATTTTCAGCAGTATCTAGCAAGCAGCCACATGGATGGACACCAAAGTACTACAATCAATTAATATTCATGCATCACCCCTACCACCGTTAAAATTTCCTCAAAACGCACCACAGCAGTGGCTGGATTAACCTCTCCTGAAGGTAATGGGGCCCTTTAACACCTGACTGTCAGAACAATGGCTGGGAAACCCTCAGAATGGGGATTTGGAGGAGATCCTGTAGCAGCCCTTCTTGCAGAGCTTTCAGGGGATGGATCCGGACCTGTCAAAGGAAATGC
The DNA here is from genome assembly GCF_004027225.2 of Strigops habroptila. NCBI lineage: Eukaryota > Metazoa > Chordata > Aves > Psittaciformes > Psittacidae > Strigops > Strigops habroptila. The sequence continues at coordinate 26,166,013 of NC_044284.2, read as the reverse complement.
TGTGCTGCAAAGGCAAAGGCAGTTCTGGGTGCATCCCCGTTGAGGCCGAGGTACCCACAGTAGCACTGCGTGACAGCAGCTGCTAATCCATCTCTTCCTTGTTATTCATAAAGTCTTAGTTGTCTGTTACTTGAGTACTAATAAATGTCATTTAAAGCAACTCAAGCCCTAGATGTTGGTAGCAGTTTCTTAGGGTTCCCTCTGACAAAGCTTTGCTTAACTTAACCTGCAGCTTCTTACACATGGTGCCTCACAGACATTTAACTCTTAACTTAAACATCCATAAACTTAAAACATCACGGATGTGTTAAGTCACACAAAGAGGCAGCTACAAAGTGAGTGGCACAAAGAACAGCTGACATTTTTCTCCTGTGCGACCATTACCCTGTTAGGAAAATGCTATTTCATATGCATAATAACTGCTGCTGTAACAAAAAGTGGTTTTCTCTATCTTCTCTGAGGTTACAGAGCAATAAGTAAACAAATTGTGATGGAATAATTAGAACAAGCTGGCTGTTGCCCAGTCTTGGATAGTCTTTTCTGAGATTTTTATACCTACAGATAAAGCTGCGACCTTGCACAGGTTTAGTCATAGCACTGATGGCAAATGGGGACATATTGTTGGCTTCTGCTCTTTGAACCTGAAAATCAGCTTGTTTTTCTCGTACTTTTGGCACAGCTGTAAACAACCCCCTCCTCAATGGTATTGTACTAAAAACCTTGTGGGAGCATCTTTTGTTGCTTCCACAAGATGCTGCAGACCTTTAAAGCCAGTTAGCAGGAAACAGAGGGAATGAGATACTGGAGCAGCCAACAATGGCAGCTTTTGCTCTGTGCTTTTTACTAGAGGAACCAATTTTCTTTTCTACAGACTAATAACATGTTTTGGGTTTGGTTTTTTTTTTTCAGTGAGAATACAAGCATGAATGTAGAAAAAACATAAATTCCAAGAGACAGTCAGAAGGAGCAAATTAGGTACATATTTTTCTTATTGAAACAGGTGATCACAACTGATGTGTAACAACAAAGAGTAACTCCATTACTGGAAAATCTTCTGTGGACAATGGAGAACTATGTTAGCTAAATTATTTGATTAATTTGTTTAAAAATAAGGCCCTGAAGGCATTTTAGAGGTTTCCTTTAGTTAATGAGATTTCCATGATAGTAAAAAAAATAAAATTAGAAAACAATGCTGTTAATCTCGGATTACATGCAGCACAAAGGAAGAATTAGTAGCATAAAGCGAGAAGATTAAGACACTTTGCTTTCCAACAAAGTAACTGTGATAGAAGGATAGAAGCTACATGCTGTGTTTTCTTGCCTGGGATTAATAAAGAGGTGATCAGGATCTGCCCTTTAGTCTCTAACCTGGTATACCTGGGCATTGCTCTACCTTCTTATTTCGACACAGCAAGGTCTGGTTCTGAGAAAATAATTATGGGCTGAGAAAGGGATAACAAAGATGGTATCATCCTACTGGGCAACAGGAAACAGCAAGGACAACTGTACACATTTGATCAGCTCTTGCAGTCAAATAGCTAACTGGAAATAATATTTTCTCAAGTGTAAGTAGTCACTGAATCCATATACTAAATATTATATATATCTGAACTATCAAGAAATAGGTATCTTTGCTTCACATTTAAAAAGTTAGATTATTTTCCATTGAAAGTCTCAAATTAAATTACAGTAACTTCATATACCCCGTATTTGGCTGTTTTAACAAACAGCAGCATGAAACAGGGATAAAAATACATCCCAAACCAGGATTACATATAGCAATAAAAGGGGAAATAATCTTTGAAGAAATTATGTAAGAACAAATTCTAACTGCATTAAGAAGTGAGAAGTCATGGTTTCAATCACCAGTCAGGCAAGAGATTGATAATCTCATGTGCACAACATGTAAACTTGCGAGTTAGACAAATGGAATTTAATTTATGTACTGAAAAGGTTAATTTCTAATACCCTCTACTTGCTTCAGAAATCAGGAAAAACATGTTTGCTCTAAGTACACGCTGAGACTAATAAAGTAACTGACTTCACCGGGGTAGAACTTGTGTAAACCCTCCATGTCTCGCAGAACTGTAAAACGTTTCAGAAGCACTTGCCTTTTCACAACGCGACTTAGTATATCCCTTTTACTCAGCTGTTGTGGCACTGCCTATACCCACACCACCGGCACGGGGATTACTAAGCAGTATTCTTGGCAGGTGGCAGGACCGTAAGCCACTGGAATGGGTTTATCCTTCCATGGCATGTTGTGCCACTAACACCTAATCCACCATCCCACAGTCTGTCATCCCCTGACAGGACCCAATTCATTTCTAGCAAGAACATGGAATTCAGTTCCTCGCACAACTTACTGCTGCAGCAGAAGCTGAAATTAAATTTCCATCATCTATGGCAGCAGGGATGGGACTGACCCCCCCCCCCCCAAACCCCCCAGTCCCATTCAAGAGGGTTATATCAGTGTGTGTGAAGTCCTATAAAAGGTCATAGAGTGCATGCTTTTGGCAGCAATTTAGATACAATCGATTGCACTCATTTTCTTTCATTATTTAAAAATGAATTTATTATTTATTAGGTTTTATTATTTAAAAACAAAATTTAAATCATGGCCCTTTATCAGTTACATGAAATCAAAGGGAAGGAGCTCCACAATAAACTCACAAATGTATAAAATGTTCATATTGGCCTTTTTAAAGAAAGACCCCTTTTGTTCACTAACATATCTATTGAAGAGTGAATCATTACACATATATTCAACAAAACATTAACAAATTTATTCGTTGAGATTATTTTATTAAAGCTTTCTTCAGACACAACACAGTATTGCAAAAAAATGTGATTGCAAGCTACAGACCCCTTAGCTTCCATTTTTTTGTTGTTGGTGGTTTTTTTTTCTCCATGATACTTATCTAAACCAGAAGAAAATGCATGGTGTACAAAACCATTATATGCAGTATATGATGACATACAGTAATTATAATCCTTGGAACAGACAGGTATTGATGTATAAATGTTCTAACTCTTCAAAATAAAATGCACAGTGATGCTCTGCAATGATCTGTACCTGAGACTCCCAGCAATGTACACCAGGATTCTGCTTTTGCATCAATAGCAGATCCTCTGCACTGAAGTCACTTAATGATAGGCTGTTTTTTCTTTTGGTGCATACAAAATTGAGTATGAATTAAAAAAGGTCAAATCTTACCATACAACATAACTGGACTAAGCAGCCTGTAACTCCAGGTGGGTTTCAAGGCATGGGATAATCTCATCCATTGGGTTTAAACCACCCACATGACTGCTAACCATGATGTACATGTTCATCTAAAAATAAAGTCATCCCACAATACGCACTGTATCATGATGTCAAATAAGTATTTCTACAGCACTACTGCTGTCAGTCTGTATCAAACTTTAAGTAGAAACAGGTAAACTCAGGGGAAAAAAAAAATCATTCAGGAAAAAAAAAAATGTATCTAGCCCGAAACAACACAGTAAATATTAAATATTTTATTATTGGCATATAATTTGTAAATAAGTAATGACAAATTAATAATAAAATAAATAATAAGAAGTAATAAATTTGGTCCCTTAGCAACTGCAATCTTAACTGTTTGTCAAAATAATCCAAGAGCAAAATCCAATGAAAAACCCAGGAGCGGAACACAGCCCAACACTAGGCTGTCTCCTCGTTCACCAGCAATGGTTCCACTTCCAGTGTTACTAAACCAGATTGCCTTTCCTTCTGCTGACGATACAGGATGAATTGCACAGTCACCTGTTATTTTGGGGTAAGGAAGTAATTAACTAGGATACAGAGGTAGCATTTGCAGTACTTGCTTTCAATTAAAACCAAAATAAGCTGTACAGAATAAAAGCAGCCACCCATTTAGTTCTGGCACAGACTCCAAATACCACAGTCTTCAGAGGAAAGCTGTATCTAATTCACATACTGTAGCGTCAGTATTATCTGTTTATTTAATTCCAACTGTGGAATTTTCGACATTCACATATAACCTTTTCCAAACCCTACTTAATGCTCATTTTCTACTTCTTTAGGGCAAAAGGTTTAATCATATTTTACTTGCAACACTAGAAATGGGAACATACATAAAAATTCTAACTCAAAACTTCAGTTCCACCTGGTTATATGGCTTGAATACTGATGGTAACATCCTTTACTACCTCATCCTCATGCTGCAAGGGTCCTCAGTATGAAATTCATTAGCAGAATAGGAAAAAGGTTTGTCTAGGAACAATGTGGAATCAAATGTATTGCCCTGTACTACTCCAGCCTCAGTGGTCTGGGCTAAGCGTGGGAACTGGTGAAGGGAGAAGTTACTAAGAAAATTTTCTTAGCAATAGATGAGCGTTGCTTGATCAGAAAACAAAACTTTCATTTCCTGAAAAATTCTCGGCAGTTTGATATTTACAGGCACTGACATGCAGACAACACTACGAGTCAATACTTTATGCTGTTTGCAATACAGAACTGTTTGCAATTAGACATAATTATTTCTTTCTCCTGTAACACAGACCATTACACATCCTGTAACAGAGACATTAACACATCCACAGGAAACATGGCTAATCTAAAAAGCATTAACAAGTATGCGCTTGTCCTTTTTCGTAATGGTTTCAGCTCTCAAACAAAATCATTGACTTTGAGCAATGGACAGGAGAGATTTCTTACTCTGCAGAATTTTTGTCAGATAGTTGAGGATTGTTATACTTGAGCACTGAAACACTTTGTTTTCTAATAGAGATACCATTTTAAGATATAAGGATACGGTACAATTCTATCCAGCTACACCCTCAAGTATTCTACTATATTTCTATTTTATTCTATGAAATACGTACAGTATTTTACAGAATAAAGGTTTCCTAGCCACAGTCAATTGATACGGAAGTGATGCGAAATGCAAAGCAGCAGGTAGTCACAAGGGCAAACCAATGCCAGCCAGCAAAGCGGCCACTCTCCGCAGGGCAAGTTTATGGCTCCTACCTTTTTTACTCACTATGGGTACTTTTCTTCTACAAGATGGAGTAATTTCAGCAGCAGATTATTGTAATACCAGCATTACTTGCTATCCAATTTTCTTCATTAAAGTTTTAAGAAGGACATTAGCTGGGTAGAAGCAGTTATAGCAGATGAGGTCAAGTACAGAGCCTCCAACATAAGGATCTGCATGAAAGCAGGTTTAAAGTACGGGGTGTAGACACAAGTGGCCATCTGTACACCCAGGTACCTTGCACCAAGCCAATGTATAAGTTCAGGTTTCCTAGAGCCTGGATCACCACTACTGCTAGACATAAAATCTCATTTTAAAAATGAAATAGTTTCTCTGGGAGGAATCTGACATATAGAATTCTACCAGAAACACTTTAGACCAGTTATAACAACTTGGCTGGTAGACAATGGTTGTGAGAAGTTTGAAGGCTGATGTATGTAATTATCTATAAAAGTAAGGAGGGGGGAGGAAAAAAAAAAAAAAAAGCTTTCTGGGAGGCCTGGGTGAATGGGGAGGAAATTCTCTACATCCTAGGCAGAGCCCCAGGAATTATCCCACCTTTTCAAAGCTTTCCAGTGCCCCACCTCTGAGGCTCCCCAGCTAAAGACTAGACAGGATTTCCTTCAGAGACAGCAGCTCTGCATGCCTTTTTTAGTACTTCTATAGTAATATGCAGGGAACGCTTTCTTCTTACAGCTTAGCAAATTACTTTTATAGCATATATAGCTACTACTTAAATTTCCTGCCTTTTTCTTTTTTTCTTTTTTTTTCCTAGGCCTTACTGTACTTGCAGTTGAGCACCTCCTCAAGCCTTAATAGTTGCACTGTTGGAAAAAAACCCCTGTGAACTGTGAATCAAATTTGCTGAAATCATACGCTGGGCTCAGGACAAACCTGCTCTTTAGCACTGCATTATCACTCTTAGCCACCAAGTTGGCAACAGCAACAGAACTTTTAGGAAGGAGTAAATTATAAACACAAGTTATGTGGAGCTTATCAAACTGTATTTCTAGAATATGTTTTTGTAGCAGATGTAATCAGCTGCTCTTATTTTTTTAAATAAACGTTAAACTGCCAAGACTACTAAATACAGAAACTAACTTGCTGCTCAAGTCTGCCTTTTTAGGGGAAACTTTAAGACCTAAGCATGCAGACAGCCCAAAGCAGAGAAGACAACCAAACTGACTTCTCAGAGTAAGGTTTATGACAGCCACTGAGCTAGTACATCAGATTTTTAAACAATTTAATGACAATTAAAAATCCAAACAGTCTTGAAGCAAAAGCAGGCATTTACAAAAGTGGAGAGAAGTTGTTTGTTTGGCTGGGAAACTCCTGGCTGCATTGTCAGGTCAGACTTCTGTTCTTTGCACAGTGTAATTAAATTACAAAGCATGATATTTTGTAGAAGTATATAATGGATTCCAAGTGGTTGCTCTGCAGATCAAAAAAGGTGCAAGAGAAGAGTCCGCGTACAACAGCTTGGCTCTTGCTGCGTATACTTTGGCTACCTAGTAACAACCTGGCCACATTTAATGAAAAGCAGCACATGTGGAGGATTTGAACAGAGTTCTCTGACAATAGAGTGATGTCAAAAATAAATAAATAAATAAATAGATAAATAAGGCAAAAATCTTGGTAAAGGGCTTTGTCTGAACTAAGCACAAAGCAGAGCTCTTTGGTTTTGGTGGTAGCAGGGGAGGAAGGAAGCAGGGTGAAAGAGGGTAACAGACTTACAGGAAAGGATCAAGTTTTCTGGGAAAACCTGCACTAGATTGAGTCTCTTGAAAACTTAGTGATTGCTACTGCTACAGGTGTAATGGCAGAACTGCTCATCAACTGATTTAGTATTTTAAAATACATAGTATTGCATCCTTGTGTACAAGTGAAACATTAATCATAAAAGAAAGCTCTAATAAAGTCCACAGTCGCCAAACCTGGACCAAGTGACATTGGCTGGTGATGCGCCCTATTCAGCCCATTTAAACCCTGAGCTTTGTGGTTTCTTGAGAGACTCCAAACACCTTCAGCTGCAAAGCGGCAGTTGGAAGGAAACATTTAGTGGAAAAGAAAATCATGTCCCATTTATAATTCAAATGTATGATGCTATGAAACTCCTCTTAAAATAAAAAGGAAGCCAATTCATGCTTTATGAACAATTGGATACTTCCATTATTTATTGAAAATAACTGGCTTATTGTGCAACCAAATAACTTTAACTGTAGATACCAGAGGATGACCGTGCTATCCTGTTAAACCAAGGAGAAACAACTCCAGTGTAATCCTGCACTAAGTAATGCTGGAGCTGCTGTTTCAGCTATGATCAGGAGTCCATTTGTTTCTAAAAATAGTCCCCAACAGCCGTGTCAGATGGAAGCAAAAGAATACTGCAGCAGACACAGAGTAAGTGAACTCTTAATCCTGGCTTGGACCTTGAGAAATGAGAGTTTATTTTCCATGTAATGAAACTCTGGATACTATCAGGAGTAAAGTCTACTAGAATTAGTCCATTTCTGCAAGGACTCCTCAAAACAGAGACTGTGTTACACAAATCACTAATTATGAAACACTTTCCTCTTAGAAATTATTCCTTTTTGATTCAGTTCCTCACTTTTCCAAAACCTAGGTGATGCTGTTCTTTGTTTTCTGGTCTAACATGACATATCAGTTTGCTAGATTTTCTTATTTTCTTGCTTGGCAAGAGACAGTAATGAAGCTCTCTTTTAAAAAGCATTGACTTCCTTACCTTCAGGGCTTCTCAAAGCAGGAGGTCTGCTTTTGTTTTCTCTTGATTACAAATACTTCATACATTTTCAACTAACACTATATACTTGACTAGATTCCTATAAGCTCCTCAACCTGATTTGGAAGCATCTGTTTTCAATATAATTTGAACTGGAGGACTATTAGCAAGATTGGATTCAGACTGCAATCAAGACAGAACCCAGAAATGAATGTCATGTGCACAATGGCACTGCAATCCTGGGGCAGGGCTCAGGCAGGGGGGAGGTTTGTGGCAAATATAAAAGTTCCTTTTCAGAGTACATCATCGAAAGGCATCTGCAAATATGCACGTAATGTACTGTAAGGGTCATCAAGATCAAGTTCTAGGGTTTTTTTGGTAAATAAATACTGGCTGGTTTATATTTCCAGCTGGGGGTGGAAGAAAGAGTCACTACTTCGTTCATGGAACAAAAGGCCTGAACATTCAAATCAGCCACACGGGCCAGCAATCCTGAATCCCTACAGTCTGCTCATGCAAAAGAAACTGCACTGCTCCCTAAAAGATAAAACTACAATTTATTTCAAAACCGGACCATGAGCCACAGTTCAGTCTTACCACTGCAGTGGAATATTGTGTTCCCACAATGCAGAATGTTTTACTGAAGAAGTGCCCACTTAAATCACCATGGCTGGAGATGCAAAAAACACAGATGGCTATTCTGAATGACAGTATAATTTAACAGTCCATCCGAAGGCCAGGGTCGGCTGTTGCATCGCTAGTCTAATTGGAGTGGCTTATGAAATTACTTTAATCAGAAAGACAAAACTGATGCCTGGGAATCATAATTTCTGGAATTTTTCCAGGTAAATCTGGTAAATGCCGTTTAATATGGAACGTATTAAGACAATATGCTTCAGTAGGGTCCTGAAACCACTCATTTTACCCTGTTTTATAGTTTGAGTTCATGGACCTATGTTTTCAGATGGTTTCAGAAAACCAAGATGTTTTCAGACACAAACCTAAATCTCTTACTTTAGGAAAAATCAGAAAACCTCCTCTTTATCTTCTTTTAAGCGAAAATACAAGCTATAGTAACAAGACAGGTGGCTATAAACCTATAGTGAATAGTAAGACCAAGTACCACCACATTACTATTCACTAGGCTTTTAAAGCAAAAGTACACTAGTTACTCTAAACATTTTGCTTTTAATTTCTTGACCACAAAATGTTAACACTTAATCTATAAAAAGCATGACTAACAGTAACTAATATACTGTGGGCATCTCATGTATGTCTTGTGAACATAAGAATAAAAAAATGTAGCATTTTAAGTTTGCTCAGGACTTTAAGAAACTCGCATACTAGTCTAGATAAGCATGTAGATGGTCAGCCCTCAGCATGACACTGAGTGCATAGCTGCTGGTTTTCAGAGGCACTCAGTGTTTCAACACATCTGATTTTGCCCCTAATTATGCAGGTAAGGGGTAGCTGCAGCATTTCTTTGTTAAGTGCTATTTTCTGAAACCAGGCTTGCCAAAACCTCATTGTTTGTCTCTGTCATTAATGCAATCTTGCAATAACACTTACAATTTAACCAAATTCTCATAACTCTGATTCTGTATTTGCATTTAACAACAAGCAGGTTTGGGTTTGGTTTGCTTGTTTGTTTGTGGTTTTTTGTTGTTGTTTTGGGTCTTGTTTGGGTTGGGTTTTTTTATATTTATCAGAGAGCAAACCTAAGAAAAACAGCAGCACAATGTGCTGCAACCTCCCCCCCCCAACCTTTAGTATACTACACATTGCCTACAAGACATAAATTAACCTGTGCAATGTACCTTGAAGGGAGAAATATCATTATAAGAAACATAAAAATTATTGTTTAGAGAGAAGATTTTATGATCAGGTTAGAATTAAAGAAAAAAATCGATTTTAAAACAAAAATCCACTTAATTTCTGATCTACTTATTAACAAGCCTATACTGAGAAACTCCTATAACATGAAAAGGATACAAAAATGTCTAGAAACAAAACTCCAAAGCTCCCAATAAGCCATGGAAGATGGTGTAAGAAGTAGAGGGCCCGGAAGGATTTGCTGTCTGGCATCCTTAAAACAAGGCTCAGTCCGTACGTACAGTTTCCCATCATGGCTAATGCAAACAGCAGGTAAGAGGTGCCTTCTGTTGATCTTCTTCGGAACTAAATACAAGGAAGTTTTTACAAATACAAAGACATTTTAAAACATGTATCACAGTAGCAAATTAGAGATAATTTGGCATTTTGTACCATAACACATCCAAAGACTTTCAGTCATTCTCGTCCACCACTTCTAGGGCTCTGAATCCTCCAAGCTTAGTAGTTTCAGCACATATCTCTGAAAACTACAAAAATTGTTACAGCTCCTAGAAGCAGCTCTGATTAATGTAATTTTTATGTAAGTGTAAAGCAGCCAGGATAATCTGCTTCCAAATTATATTTAGTTCTTAAAAAAATCTGTTGGACTATGAGACTGCTTAATACACCTTGTCGAAAATATTGTGGTATTCCAGCTGTGAAGAAAAACATAGAGGGGGAATAGGAATAGGCTTGGAAATGAACTAATCATTTCCATAATCAATTAAAACGCCTGCACAGAACTGACAGTGTAAAACTTTCTGGTCTTTCTTGTGTTTGTTTTTGGTTTTTAATACACTGATAACAAAGAGGTTGTGAAAAAAAAAAAAAGGTCAGTAATGGCATCTTTGTGAAAAGGGGCTAAAATTCTAAACTAATTTTCCTCTAATTCTAACTTTTGATCCCATGGTTGATTACTTAAGGTAGAATAGTTTGAAGAAAGAAAAGGGGAGGTATCACTTGCTTATGACAACAATCACACACAGTGATTCTGCTCGTATCTGATAAACCCAACTGTAAATACTTCATTTCCTCTTCCCATACAAATCAATCCTCTTCCATCAATCAAAGACCGCTGTTTTCCTAAAATTCTCGCTATCCTTCTCTGAATGGGAGAAAAACCCCATTTTTTTTTTTTCTTTATCATTTTAGAGTTCAAGAGGGCTCACTGTTATGGAGATTCCAACATCTAAAGCAACAGAGAGTATTTTGTAAAATAAACAAGTATACTTAGCCAAAAACCTACTCACATTTTTATACAGCTGAGGAAATCTACTTCCCAAGTAAAACACACAGGATATATAGCCACAAATGAAGCCTGACATTTCAATCATATCAAGAGAGTTCTGAAAAAGAAAGGTACATATATTTTGGCAAGAATGTTTTCAGGCATTTCAGAGGATTAAACGGAGAGTCCACTGGCTGATTTTCTGGATAGAACTCCTTTCAAAGCAGTTCAGTGCTGCTCTTCAAATGACCATAGAGGGCTAGAAAGGGTTTAATCTTTATCTCACAACAATGCAGACTGCTGTGTTGTAGCCATGACTGAGATCAAAACTAGTGCCAGGCTTTAGGATACGACACTAATATCAATCCAGTCCTCCTGCTAAAAAAGCCTGGGCACAATAATTCAAACCAAAACTAAGAACTGTAGCGAGGGCCACTAAAAAAATGAATCATCCCGTCTGGAGAAAGCAGAATACTCATTTTCACAGTTTAACAGTTGTTAGTTTTCTCACTCTAGCTGTGTTTTGAAAATAAGCTGCTTCCCTGCTGGGCAATGTTGCTGGATTACAATTATTTTACTAGCATTAGTATGAAGGCCATCAAATTGCTAGAACAGCCTGTGAACTTTCCTACTGAACTGACAGCAGCAGCAGGTACAATTGTAATTTTCCAATTCTATTGATTTCACTTGTGGCTGTGTAGTCTCTGCATGGATGTCTACAGTATTTAACACAAGCAGAAACACAACACGTATACAAGTGATTTTGCAGAGTGGCACATCCTAATGACCCAAGGGACAGAACAAGTTTGAAACACAGTTTGAAAAAAGAAGCAGTTCTATAACTTCTTTATTTTGGGATGTATGGTCCATAGTTAAAACATCCACATAATGCCACAGTTATAATTTTCTAAAGCATTGTTAAAAATTTCATCCAAATTTCTTTAAAGCTCAGAGTACAATCTTTTCAAGACACTTTTGGGTGGGAATTTTTTTGGAATGGAAGCAGGTGAGAACTTACATTACTTCTCTGGATTATTGCACTCTCGTCTTGGTTTCTTAGTAACAGCTGACAGAGTAAAAGAACACACAGTGCTATGCACACCATGATCCAGGTTATACAGAAATTCTTCAGGCTTTTGCTGCCTAGAATGACATACAAACAAATTAGCTGAAAAATAACATCTGCTGTTGATTCGAGGTTACTTTTTGTTTGCAATATAAATATGTAAATGTAAAGATACAGTTTCATGTATCTTTTTCTTGGCAGCAATTAAGTCCACCTCTCTCTTCCGGGCTCTGTGCCCACTCCTGCTCACTATCACAGTTGTGCTGCATCTTTGTGCAACAACTGAGGGTAGAAGTGCAGGAACAGGAGGGGGACTCCTTCAGTGTGCATTGCTACTGAGAGAAAATTTTCATACAGTGCTATGCTGGACCAGTCTCTATGTCCATACTTAGCTAGATATCAAGCCTTACCGAGACCCACATATTCAAATACAGACTCCATACAGCAAGTCTCCATAGACACCTACAAGACAGCCTGAAACTGGCAGACAATCGTACAGAACTCTGGAGCTACGGTACCTTCCATACCTGTAAGATGCTAGTAAACTCCTGCGATCACTGTTACCAGTGGAACAAATTGCTTATGACATTAGTAAGCCTGCCCTAAAGACCTGTAGCCTAAATATGATTCTATGAAATAACAAACTTAGTCGTGCTGTTCCACAGGCTGCACTTTGAGATGCAAAACTGACCAACTTGCTAAGGTAGGCGCTCCAGAACTGGGTACTGAAAAGCTATTTTGCAGCTTTAAGCATAGAACCATTCCTCCCTCTCCAGCTATGCAAACCATTGAGCTGAAACAAGCGCTGGCAGTGTACAAAACCTTGTGTTTGTTTTCAAGAGCAGGCATCAGGAAGGAAGTATCTTCAACACTGACCTATCTCCAGGTTTATTATCAGTTCCACATTGATTGATTGAATCTGCTTTATCCCTATTTAGTCTGCTGGGCAGGCATCTGTTTTACTTCAGCTTTTTGTTACCTCTGCTGCACACGGATTTTCTTCGATACCTTTTTTTTTTTTAGATTTATGAGTTAATGTTTTGATTTGATACAATGTGAACAGAGCTTTCGGTCTTCCATTTCAGTCAAAAGAGTAGTCCACTGGTAGGCTGAATGCTACAGCTATGGCCAGCATTTTATGAAGTACAAATCTAGTAATTTCATTCTCCTTGAATGTTTTTTAACCATATGTATGGAAACAGACCACATGAAGATGTCAAGATATTTTGTGCTATAAGCAAATAAAGTCCGGTTTCAATCAACATGGAGGAAACTAACTGAACCACGCAAAAAAAATAATGCTCGCTTTCAACTTACCCATATACTTAAATAGATGTAAGTAGATAATAAAACCATGGAGTAAGTTTAAATATGGGACCAGATTCCCCAAAACTATTGCAGTTTTTTATGTCTATGTAAACTGAAAGTACTACATTAAAAATATTTACAGATACTATGTGGTAAGAAAAGAGAAAAGCAAAAAGGAAGAGAAGAGAAAGGGTAGCATTTTCACAAGAGACTGAGAAACCTGGAAGCAATGGGCCTAACAACTTCAACCAGAATTTGTGCACTCTATTTTTTGATCCCTCTGAAAAAAAATTATTCAAACGCTGTAGAAAATATCAAAGAGTGTGCTACATTATGAAGAACATTTTAATTGTTGAAAAAACTTACATTTTTTCATTTCCTGATTCTTGAGCTTATAGTAGACAAATTGTGAAATCATAATTATATCCATGTTAACATAAAAAATGGCAGTGACAATCTGAAAGAGAAGATACATTCGCTTGTTCAGTATACCAACTGTAGTTCAAAATACCTTAACGTAATGTATGGAAATTTTGCTTCACAATCATAATGTGATTTTTTTGCCAAAAAAGAAAGTAAGTTTCCAGTCCACAACAAGTTGAGGCACTGCAGATGAATGCAGCGTAAACCTTATGCAACACAGTTGCAAAAGTTGGTAATTTTCCAGGATGCACAGCACAAATTCCTACCCAGGCAGACTTATAAATCCTTCCTGTCCAGAAGTTTAAGTCTGCTCCAACTAGTTTCCCAGCACTTCGGAAGCTACTAATCTTACTCAGCGCCCCTATTGCAATAAGACAAAATTACACTCTCTCTTCCCGTTTTCATAATGGGGTGATGGAACGGTTAGCACCACGCATTAAGTTGTAAAAAAGAAGACAACTCTGTCCACCCTTGGGTCCATCTCCAGCTTGTGAAAACATCTGCAGCTGGGTGGCTGACACATAGCTCTTTCTCTTTTAATTAAAAGTCAAAAATAAGAACTGCAGATAAAGTCTCAGGCACAATGTATTGCTGAAAACAACTGATTCTTTCAAAGAAACCCTCTTAGTGAAGAAAATATATTTTAAAAATAGTCAGATATTAATAGCTTTGAACTCATACTTCCCTGTTAAAAAAAGAAAAAAAAAAAAGGGCTAGAGGAACTGTAAAGAGTAGCTGCCCCAAACCAGCTAAACACCACAACTTCCTTTCAGGCCTTTCCAGCCCTATTTGCTCTACAAACTTACTTTGACACTGAAGCTCAAATGAAAATTCCCCACCTCATTTATCATTGAGTAACTCCCAGTAAGTCTCTTTGAATGTTAATTACATGTGAAATGGTTCCTATAATGCATAACAGTTTCAATGTAAATATTTGGGAAATTATGACTTATTTTGCAAATTACAGTGAACAGAATACAGAACTATTTTCTTTCCCAGTACCTACTTCACTGTGCAAGATTAAGTTATCTCAGAGTTTAAAGAGACAGTTTGAAAAGGATAAATCAAAAAGTAGGAATACTGACAGATTACCTGAATTGGCAGTTGATTTGTTAAGTAGCAGCCTACAAAATTTGTAAGATCTCCAGCTATCCAACCCAGTAGAAAGCCCAAAGACAGCGCTTGATCCACTCTTCCACTCTGACAGGCTACGTAAATCTGACTGGCACAAATTCCAGAAGTAATTGTAATAAGCAAAAAATGTTTAATAAGCTCAGAAGTATATTTTTCAAAATCTGAATAAAGGAAAATTAAAACTCTAGCCACAAGAGACCTATCACAGCAACACTCCACTTACCTTTTGAAGAACTCAGTATCACTATAGTTCACCATCTCTTACTCTAACATAACAAAAGACTCAAATCACAACCTCATTACCTTTTGCATGAGCTCCTTTCTTGTGGCTTGTATTAAAATACCATTTTCTCGTCCCCAGAACCATGCCATAAGTATTTTATATTCACCTGCTGTAAACACCAACCTTTAAGATACTGAAATAAGAAAACCCACTGCTATTTAACAGAGAAGGGCTAAGAATGAACAAAGCTGCTAAAAGAGCAGCTAAATAAGCTAAATTTAGCTTATGCCTCTAAACTGGAAACTGTTATTCAGAATCACAATGGGGACTATGAAGCAATCCCAAACATGAGTCCATTTGACATACCTTGATGAATTCCATGCTCACTAACATGATAGTTTTAATGTAAAGCCCCCTTTCCACTAGTACTTCAACTAGTATTTCTGAAGCTCAACAGTTTACTAAGAGTGGTTTTATTTTGCTTCATTTCCATAGCCCTTTTACTAGTTCAGTAAATTATATCCCCCTTATGGGGACAGACTTTGGAGTCAATCCCATTCTGTTTCAGGCATTTTCACCTGCTGGGAACATTTCTACTTTTCCTTTGTCATCTCCTCCCTGCATATTTGAAACCTGAATCCAGTGCCAGCAACCAAACAGCAGCTGATTTAGCACTACCAAAGTGTTAACTCATGTGTCACTTCTGACCTTTTCCCAATCCAAATTTAATCGGAAGGAGCCAGCACAATAGTACTGGTGACATAGCATGTGGTTTGAATAACACTGAGCCAGCTCCTGCTGCAAGTGTGCCTGCACATGCACACATATCTCAGGATGGGGAAGATAAGAGAGGTGATTTATTCTCATTTGCTCTAAGTGGCAGAGATTAGTGTCAAGTCAGTACACCAGAACAGTACATCGAGCTCATTTGTCAACCACCAAATATTTTTGCAAACATGAACAACATGCTTCTCTGGCATATTATATCTGTAATATGCAGATAGAGAAACATATCCAAGATAAAATGAAAAAAATGCAGCTTTTGAAAAAGGCTTCAGGCAAGATTACTCATGTTTGAATCTGAGGACTGCTTAAGACTTTAAACTTACGGTAGTGCAGCAAACAGAAAACAGACAATGGAAATCAGTCCTATGACAACGCTCCAATACTCCCACGCATTCTCGACACATTCTTCCAGGAGATGCCAAATCCATGGTGTTCCATTTATGCACAATCTCCTATTCTCTATTGGGGAGATATTGAAAGCATGGGTATTCAGCTGAGAAGCCATCATTCCTGGACCACGATTCGATGTCACAAGTTTATTTCTGCCTCCTTTTCTACCCCATGCAAATCCGCAAATCTGTTTACCAATGCTGATTATCCTCTGTGAAAAGACCTCTGCATCCAGACAGATGCTTGATATCGCAGTTATTTCCAATCTCATAAACGGACCTGCCAAATTCAAAGAAATAAATACAGCTAGTGTGAATAAGACATTAACTGTACAATGCTTGCTTACACTTATTGCTTACAGAAGAGAAGTTAGTCTTCCAAGAAAGAAAAATACTTCATAGTCCATCACATTCATTAGCTCTTGACAAATCTGCAACACTCCAGATTTACATCACTATAGCATTTTAGTCTGAGGTTGTGTTAGACTGAGACTGCCAGTTACACTGAGGTGCCAGCAATCTACTACAGGGTAAAGTAAACCAAGCAATTTATTTGCACTTATGACCAAAACACTGATTTTCGTGTCCAACGTCATGCCAGCAAATTAACAGTACTTTCTTAAACGGTACTAGTCCAGATTCTGAACACTCCACTCATACATAGGAAACATAAATACAATGTTGCTTTCTATGCAACTAATTTCAGGATAATGTTACAAAAAAGAAGTAACTCTTATGACTCATATTCCAGACCAGCTCTAATGCCTACTTGAATCTAACTAGCCCATCAGACTAACTACTGATTCAACATAGTGTCAAGCAGTTTGCTTTCCTTAATACTCTGGAGGAAAGACAGAAAGTGTAAGAAACTTGTAGAAGGCAAACGTATGGCAATCCTGTCCCCCAAAATCCCTGGAATTAAACATAAGAGTATAATATGGCTTAAATTTTGAAGCAACAGAGGGTTGGGTTTGACCTTCAAAAATATTTTCTTGTAGCCAATCATATAATTCTGGATATTTTTGTTCCTGCTGAAATATCCATCCTATTTGAAATTTAAATGTTTACTTAGAAGGCTAACCACTACAAAATTGAAGAAAATTTTAACAAAAATGCATAATTATCGACTACTATTCCTTGAAACTGCCTGCTGACGAAAACCAGCTGATATCCTACTCATTCTGATGATAATTTAAGTCCTCTGAAGGAAAATAATTCCTCACACAGAGGAGTCTCACAACAAAACCACTCAACAAAATAAGTACTATGCTAGTAGGTTCATCTGTTTAGTATTTAAAACCAGACGTAGAACCAGTAACAAGAAAGATGGTGAAAATATTTAAGACCATTTGGAACATCTCAGATGCACAGAGTAGTCAAGAAACAGGAAAAAGTAATACTGAGGTATAAGAGTACTCCTCTATACCAGAATAAAGTTCTGCAGTATCTCACAGATGGCAGTCCCTAAAGGCCTGATGTTTGTGGCTGGGATTTTTGATGTTCTTCATACACATGGGGACAGGTCTTGGAAGGGCTGACAGTGTACTCTTTCGCAATGTAACAGGTTGGAGCCACCCTCATTATGCACCACACTACTCTCAAATCCTGATAAAGTTTCACAAAGTTTGTTTTCACAGAACATCATTCAATGTAAAGTTAGGACTCACTTTTCTAGTCATCGAGAAACCTGCTTTTTCTTTTCATGAGACTTCAGGTATCTGCAGCGTTACACACTGGAACAAGTTTTCTGCAGAAACTGGCTGCCTCTCAAGAGAGCCATCATCACTGGACCTAAACCAGCTGAACAATAAAAAAAGAACATGTATTCATACACTGAGAATTCACCTTAGCCTACTAGATATAGTCAGCTTATACTTGTGAAGTTATGAGACTTTGTAGCCATCTTGGAAAATAATTGTTAAAGTTTTGAGTAATGTTTCAGGTAAGCTTTCCCATTCTGGTGCTCTGCAGCTGAGTAGGGTTTTACCACCCGCTAAAAAGGGAGAAACACCAAAGCACACATACTACTTAGAAGACAGGTTTTAGGCATGAACTTTCAACCATTCATAAGCATTGTAAAAAAAGCACCGTATACGTTTTATTAAGCTTCATCCCAAAATGCCCATTTCAAGATAAGCAAAACATGTCAGATGTAAAAAAAAAAGGCAAGAAAAAAAGAAGATTGAACATGGGTATTTTAAAATCATGTCTGAAAAATTAAGTTTAATCTGGTATGTAAAACCATGTCTGAATATCAGAACTGCAGTTGGACTCACGCATGCAAAAGTTCTCTTACAAGATCAAGGACTACGGGGCAGCAAGTCTAAACACGGCAATTCAGACTCAACCACCTGATCTTCTGCTATTCCCCGCTCCAAAACCCTGGAGCTATTATGGAAAACCAAACAGTTTAAAAAGCGGTAGGAATTAGACAGGCCACTTACACTCCCCAGATGACTGAAGACTTGAGCTTTGGCCTCCTGCCACACAACACACTTAACACATTTAAAGCATGTGGGTATTCTTGGGTTGTTATTACTTAACATTTACACAGCAGAATAATGCTCATGTGCCAGTCCTTGTAAACGTATTTTTAATCTTACAATAATTGCTACTTTTTTAAAATCCCCAGCAAAATACTCTGCCCCAGTAAGGGCCCAATATCAGCATTCCATCAGTGGCTAGAACAACTGGGTGCCATCAACCAAATGTATAAACCTGAATTCCTCCTGCCATTGCTGGGGAGGCAAAAGGCAATGGTGTCAGTGATTGATATTCAGCTATTCTCAAACTTGGACTGCCTGTACCATGTTAGGATGTACCTTTCACCAAATAAACTGTCCTCTGACATTGAACTATTTCATAAACACATTTTTAGCTTAAAAGAATAAAGGTGTTTGAGCTAGACCAATACGGATGGTTCCCTCCTCCAATACCTACATTCCTGTATAGACATTTGCATTTTTTCTCAACATTCATAAATAAAACCTTTCACTTCTCTTTTCTTGCATTAAACGCTTTCCACCTGAAAAGAGGATAAGGAAACCGCTATGACACTTTTTCCTATAGTATTTATGTTGCCAATGACAAGGAAATAAAATAATACTAAACAATGATTTATGTTCCTATAACTCGCCTGTAACCTCATATTCTTTCTTAGATTATTGCCCAAATACTAGTTACTACCATCTGGAAAAGTTACAGTAATTATTTTCACAGAACAGTTAACTTGGAACCTTGACATCATACCTTTCTGAAAAGGTGTAGTGTTTGCCTAGCTAGAAATAAAACTGTTATGGTATGAGATATTTAGTAATAAAGAATCAGGAGCTTAAGACTCCTGTTTGGGCACTCTTTTTCTTATTTTAATACCTTATTCTGGAGCAAAAACATGCAAACAGAAATAGTCAATGGTTTAAAAATGAAATCCACTTCATTAAGAATAGCTTCACAGTGCAAATGAGGAAGAGGAAGCTTTCCCTGGAACTTGGGAGACTTTCCGCAGAGTCTGTGCTTCTCTAGTGGCCAAGCTGCCATGCACATCCATGAGTCCTGGCTGCTGCATGTTTCTGGATGTCAAGTATGAGACATTGCTAGTAATGTATAAAGATGTCAGATATGTGTATTTGGCAGATTTGCAAGTTCTCTAAATAGCAGCTAATAACAGCTTGAAATCTGAAAGGATCTTCAGTTGTACAGTATTTGTAATTGAATTACTCCTAGTGAAAAGAAAAAGTGGAGCTAAGCTAAGGAATAACTCAGGGCTTCCTCAAACACCAATATTAACTAGATCATTGTATTTTGTCTCCAGCTATTTTCTAAACACATTTTTACACACTTCTGATTGTGAACGCTGCCTCGTCAGAGCTGATGAGAACGCATGACCAAATTTTACCTAGAAACCAAGCCCTGTTATCACAGATGATTTCCAACTTAGATTAAAAAAACCCACCAAACCACAAAATAACAACAAAGAAGCGCCTTTCTTCACGAGACTCCGGCCGGCATCACAGCCCTAATGCCCCCGGGGGCACCATCCCTCGCGGGGAGGAGGGTCCATGGGCAGCAGCTACTTGTGGCCTTGAAGACCCCGGGTGCGCCCCGGGCCTGGCCCCCGCACCGTGACGGCACTGGGTCCTTAGGGGAGAAACGGGAATGGCGGAGGCAGCGTTAAATGAATAATAATTAAGAACGGCTTTAAAAAAGGGCGGCGCCTCCATGGCCCCACGCACATGGCAAGGCGAGCTTGGCGCGGGCCGGACCGGGCCTATCTAGGGAGGCGAGGACGCGCACCCGAGCGGGGCAGACACCGACCTGGCGAGAGCTCCGGGGGCTGCTGCTCCGGGGATCCGGCTGGGCTGGGCGCCGCACACCTCTACATCGCGCCGCCGCCACCGGAGGGCGGTTTCGCCGCACGGATAGACCCTGCGGACACGGACGGGGTTACGTTCCCGCGGCCAGCGGCCGCCCTCTGCTCCGCAGCGCCCCACCAGCCCCGGCGGCTTCCCGGCCCGCGGCGGGGAGGCGAGAGTGAGGGAGAGAAGGCCGAGCCGCCCTCCCCTTCCCTTTCCTTTCCCCTTCCCCCGGACGCCCTCGCCGTGCCCGCCGCGACCGTGAGCCACCGCAGCGGCGGGGCCCGGGCGCCCTCTGCGGGCGGGCGGCGGGGCCGGCTCTCCGTGCCACAGGGCCGCCGGAGAGGAGGGGTGGTGGAGTTGTGGTGTGAGGAAACGGAAGATAAAGTGGACTGCGGAGCAAGCACATACACGCGTGCTGCTGCCACCGCAGAACGCGGCCGACGTTCTCCTGCCTTCGCGGTGAGAGGCTGGAGGAGCTGACACAGCCCCACACAGAGGAAGGTGCCCTGGAGTGGCGCTGGCAAGGTGCAAACAACTTTAGTATTTTTAAGACCTAGACAGTTATGCCAGTGGTGCTACCCTTCTTCACACGAAAACATTGCTTTCAGGCCTGTGTAATGCACATATGCAGAGCAGCCATTGCGAGAAACACAGAAGCAAGGGTTCGTGTGAAAAGGCCCCTGGCCATTTGTTTACCACAAGTGAAGCCAACGTGCCCTTTGCAAGCCTGTGCTCCTCTCTGGCCAGCTCATAAAGCGCATGGTGACCTTGCCACTGCAGCAGCAGTGCTTCATTGTGGGGCCTCGGCAGCTCTTAAATGCCACCTTTTAACTTGATCAGTAGTGGCAGTTAGTGATCCTCCATAAAAAGAAGTCTAATGAACAATCCTAGGGTCTTTGTAGGGTGTCTACTTTTGGAACATGAATATTTTAAAATATTTTGATGGGAAATAACGTTGTATAATTTGCTGGATTTTTAACATAATTTTGCTTTTTATTTTCATACAGGCTTACCATTGCTGTAGTTACTTCAGCCTAGGTAATTGGCACAGGATTGGGAGAATGATTAGAGGAAGGCTCCAGGTAACTGCATTGTTCTAGTTTGATTGCTGCTCAAGCAATGATTCAGTGTTGGTTTTGGCAGTTGAGCAGCATTTGTCTGGCACTGTGAAATTCCCTATTGGTGTCCCTGAGACTCATCTGTTATTGATGGGCAAAAGCAAAAGATTTGCAAAATTTTTAGAAGACTTAAGGAATAGGTTTTGTTACATGCTTTACAATGCGTTATTACAGAGCCTGCTAGCTGAAGTCTCCTCACTTGTGTAGACAGAATGGGGTCTTGTGGCTGGTGCAGAGCAGGAGAAGAGGGGAGCAGGCTGGAAGGAGCCACCTGCACCACAGGAGGGGATGTACTGGCAGCAGGACTGCAGAGGACCATTTCCTGCACCCCTCTGTTGCCTAAAGAAAAGACCTCTTGGTGTAAGTAACCCATAGGGTACCTAACCCAAAACTGGATGTGAACCTGCGAGGGCAGCAACTGAAAAGACCATGCAAGTGACTGGGGAGGATAAAATGATCTACAGCTGATCCTCATAACAATTTATAAAGGCAAACAAAATTTGAGCAAATGGGTGATGGAAGCTGGAAGGTGTTTGTGCTCTGAGGGCATTGATTGCCCTGACCATCCTCACCTGAGGCTTCCACTCACACCTGTCCTTGGGCCCCAGTTCAGCTCCAGCTATTAGCAGCTTGTCTTCTGGATGGGCCCCTCATGAAGCACATTACAGCTTGCATCCACCTGGGTTTCCTGGGTGGACTCTGGACCTATGCTGTAGCCCTTTCTTTGGCTGTGTCTCCTCTTGCTCCAGGCTGGACTCCCTGGATGTATGTGGGACTTGGTTTACTGCGTTACTCTCTTGGGACCGTTAGTGGCTAGTGTTGCCAGCACCCAGCCCTGCAAGTAAGGGTATGCCTGTGCTGAGATGTCTCTGCTTGTGGCTTGCCTTGCTGTAGGATATTGACGAAGAAGGTTTGAGTATTTTTATTATTTAAGTCAACGCCCCACATATCATTAAATACACGAAGGCAAGTATGCTGGTGATTAGATACAGTTTGTTGACCTCAAATGTGTTAATACATTTAAAAATACATAATGTTAATCATAAGGAAGAAGGAGTAAAGTAGCAAGTTATATGTAGAAAAATACTGTAAAGGTACCTGCAAAATCCTTCCAGAGATAAGACATTTTCAGAAATGGAGGTTGAAATTCATAGGTTTATCCAGGCTGGTTGCTGCCTCTGTTTCTGGAACGAATGCATCTTCTATGTCACGAACTGCATTTTATGACGTGCTTGAAAAAAAGTGGATAAAAAGAGGATAATGTGGTGAAAGACAGCCAATTATTTCATAAATGCAAACTACATTAAAAAGCGGTGTACAAATTATATATTTATGGATACAATTTTGTTCTACTGTCACATAACAAAATGAATAATACATTAGTCCAAGAACCTGTCATTAAGTGAATTTCTCTGTTGCTTTGCCAATAAATAGAAAAGTATTTGGTCAGTATGTATGCATGACATTAACCCTTTTCTGGGAGCATAATATAAGGTGGGTGAAGGTACTATTAGACTGCAAATTTCAAACAGATTTTATAATTTTTAAGGTTAAATAATGCTAATGAAATTTGTCATTTGAAGACATTCAAGAAGGCTTTACTCTTTTTTTTTCTTTCTGTTAATGAGATGTGATAAATGGAACAGATATTGGATATTACTTAGACAAGAGAATGCTGGGTTTTTTTATCCTATTGCCAGAGGATTGTTACAGTAACCCAGAGGAAAGAGGTTATTTGCAAGAATTAATAAGAACGTGGAATTAGAGAAGATCTCTTTAGGCATCAGAAAACTTCCAGTTAAGGCTGACAGTTCTGTTTGATCGGTTTTAACTCTGGAATCACCAATCCTTTTTCTCTTGTAAGTAGCTATATACAATACTGGTATCACACTTATGTCTTTCTTACTGTAATGAGATTGGGTCCAGTTATGACTTTTCTCTGTAGCACCTGCTTGTATTGTTCTAAAGCCTGATTCTTAAAAGTAGCAAATGAAAACATCTGAAAACAATGCGTGGAAAGCTGAACCAGCATCTACAGAAGTTTATTAATACAGAGGACTCTCAGTGGCTCGTGAGCCAGCGACATGCCTTTGCATGAGGCAAACAACAGCACACTGGGCTGGGCATAGCCTATGACTCAAGGGAGGTGATCCTTCCCCTCTGCTCGGCATTGGTGACATGCATCTGGAGTGCTGGGTCCAGTGCTGGGTTCCTCAGTACAAGAAAGAGGGGGACATACTGAAGCAAGTCCAGTGAAGAGCCATGAAGATGATTAGGAGGTGAGGCATCTGATATAGAGGGAGAAGCTGAGAAAGCAGAGACTGCTTATCCTGGAGAAGAGAAGGCTCAAGGAGATTTTATTAATGTAGATAATTACTTGATGGGGAGGAGTGAAGCAAGACTCCTCTCAGCAGTATCCAGTGACAAGACAGAAGGCAGTGGTCACAAGTAGAAATACAGGCAAGTCTAGTTAAACATAAGGAAAAGCTTTTTTACTGTGGGGCAGGTCAAACACTGGAACAGGTTGGCCAGAAGAGCTGTGCGCTCTCCGTCCCTGGAGATGTTCAAAGTCCAACTGGAGGTGGCTCTGACCAACCCACTCTGGATCTCCCTGCTTTGGGCAGGGGGCTGGACTAGATGATCACTGCAGGTGCCTTCCAGTCCCAACCATGCTGTGATTCTCTGACTCTGTGAAATGGGGTAATGAATAATTAAAAAGAATGAGACTGTTACTCATATGGTTAAATTTCAAGAATGTTGACTTAAGACCTGGTACCTCTTAACAACAGCTCCTAAGTTCATGGTATCTACCTCTAGTTTGTATGGGTTTCAATCTATTTCCATGTCTTTTCTTCTTTAATTCTTTCTTTTCCAAGAGGAGAGAGGAATATCTGTTTACAGTCTGACAAGGGACACTAAAGGGGCAATATAATTTGATGATTAGGAGAAAATTACCTTTATGGTTAAAGTCAGTTAGGACTGGATATGGGAAATTTTCAGGCCCAGCCTGAAATTCTTGTCTTTTCCCATAAGTCCTGCTGGGGAAAAAAAAAAAGAAACCCTAATACAGTTAGATGCTGATGTAACTGTTATGGTGTTGAGCCTTCCTGGTGTTCTGCAGAGTTCCCCATGTAGATGTATTTGATGAGTTTGCACCTTTCAAAAGTAAGATTAAACTTATCTGAAATACCATTTATCTCAGAATGTGTTAATCTGATTTTTTTTTTTCCTATTTTCTTCTTTTTCTCCCTAACGTAATTGACAGCAAAATTGAATCGGTTTACTTCTGAGTTGGACTTGAAAGGTGAACACTGAAATTTTCTCTTACTTGATTTTAATGCAATGTGTACACCTCACTATTTGATAATTCAGACCTGCTGGGGAAAAACTGAGAACCACTTTTTGGACACAAAGGATCAGACGTTGACTTATGTTGCAGAGTCTATTGGTTTAAATTTTTAGTTATGAAGAAAAAAGAATAGGTTTCTCTGCCAGTATGTCTTGAAAATTCCAGGGAGTTAGTTTCATACTGGAGCCTCCTGCTTTTTGGCTGTGGTGCCATGTCCTGGAGGTTCCTCAGGCTAGGGAGTGGCTTAAGGAAAAAGACAGCAGGTAAAACCCCAACCGCACAAACAAACCCCAACCTAAGAAAGCAAGCAATGAACAAACCAAACCACAAGGAAACTGAGGTCACGAACCATTTTGTGAGGTAAATTTTGCCAGGTGGTCCAGGACATGAAAAAGCACTGGGCAGAAGGTGTGAAATTGCCAAATGTCCAATAAGGTGGGAGAAGCTACTACAGAAGTTGCAGGCTATGGGCAAGGGCTTGGGATTGGCACAGCTGGTTAAGAGGGCCTTGTTAGGGAAATGGTTCAAACCTCACAGATCCACTTGGGGGGAATACTGAGGATAGGGGAACTTTTGCAAGGCCTAGCTCTATCCTAGACAACTGTATCTGTAATACTATATAAAACTGAGTTTACCTGGATAACATAATGGAATGTACTAGTTATGTTGTACGGAGAGGCATACCTGAGGCAGAGGAAGGGAAGTGAAGAGGATGGCCAAAGAAACAGGACAGGGGACTGATAAAGTGGGCTGTTGGGGGGGTACCTGTTGGCATCTCTCGTGCTTGATCACTGCAGCTAGTGCAGGATAATAAACTAAACTAGTTGTTCTGACCATGCCACAAAAGTCAAAAACTGCTTTTTGGGCAGGAACTGAGGCAGGGAGGCTTCAGCTGTGTGCCTGGGTGGCCAGACAGATGGCTGGAGCATCCTGGCACCCTGCTGGTGCCCAATCCAGGCCCAAAGGCATCAGCAGCTACCTGCTGTTCCCTGATGGCACAAATGCCCTATCAAAATGGGCCTGGGAAATTCCAGAAATGAGAGCCCAGATCAGATTCAATCAAGAATGGGGGGGAAGCAAGAAAATAAGTGAAAAGTGAGAAGCTGAAAGAGGGGTTTTCTCCAAAAGGAGATATTAGAGAGAACAAAGAATCATGAAGTCATGCACTGTAACAGAACAGCAATCTTAAAACAGTTGTCCTCTGTTTCTAATGGAGTAGGAAGAAGCCTTTGCCTACTGGATAAATTCCTAATTATGAACTGTTGAAAAGCTTTGCTTAGGGAGGCAAAATCAGAACAAACATTGGGTGTGCCTAGACCTGACAGCTCTTGCCTCAACATAAGGATGTAGGTTAGATTGTCTCTTGAGGATTTTCCAATCCTATGTTTCTATGGCTTTATTCTCGCTTGTGTATATAGAGGCTTTCTTCTACAAATCTAGCAAACAAAACTTTGTCCTGGAAAGGCATTTACAAGCCATTTTAGTGCTGATATTAATTAATTTAAATAACTTGTCCCATGAGGTGCTGCCTCTTTTTTTGTTATGCTGACTGGTTTCCTCAGCCTACAAATAACTGCCACTGCTTAGCTCTGCTGCCATTATTGAAATTAGTTTCTGGTGGAAGCGCTATTCCTCTTGTTGGTCTTTCAAAGCATTGTGCTCATCTCTGTTAACGATGCTAAGCTTGTTAAGCATCTGGACAGATGTTTTAGTGTTTTGTAAATACCGGCTCTTACTGTGGCATCTATCCGTAGCCAAGAGGAGAACCTGCCCACAAGGAAAGCGTAAGCACATGTGGCATGTGTACTGCTTCTCTTGTAAATTAGCATAAATGCCTGTATTAATTTCAAATGTGGATCTATGGTATGGATTGTCTGGTTTCACTAGCAGCTTCGGAGAGTAGGTTTTTAATATTAATAATCACTGCTAGCCTATAGACTTAATTAGGTTGAGAAACAGCTGGATGCTCTGCAGAACCAGTCCTGGCTCCAGACTCTGTGTCTCTCAGCAGCAGGCATGCCCTGATTGCTGATATCTTAACTTGTGGCAGCTGAGAACAGCATGTCCTCATGGTTACTTATCGATACTGCTTTTCCTTCCTGCTTCTAGGACCCTTTTAAGGGCTCCTGGCTCTTAACCAAAAACTGGGAGTACCTATTGGAACAGTCCCTTGTAGTCAGGCAGTTTTTCTTCTGTGTGGGAGTAGCTGTCTTTGCTCTCCTAGGGTAAGTTTTCTTGACTTTTGCTCTTGGGGACAGAATACAAGGGTTAGTTAGGCTATCATCAACAATTTAAGTAATTTGTTCTGGCTATCCTTAAAAAACTTTTGCTGAAGCCAAATGCAGATTTCAACCCATTCAGGTGTTAGAAAGTAGGAAAACCATACAGAAATCTAAGCAGCTAAAAATACAGCAGAACTGTTAAAGTACTCCTCTACTTGAGGAGCTTGTAGCTGCAGTGGCACGTATCCAGCACTCAATATTCTGCTTGGTACAGTATATGAAAACTCAGCAATGGAGTTCAGCAGCTCAATTAGCACAGTTCATAAACTATGCAGCTCAATTAAGAAAAGCCCTGGATGTGGGGAAACAAAGTGAATGGAAATAGATGCCTGAAGTAATAAAATATGCAGTTCAATTGGAAAATGATGCAGGTAGTTAATGAAAATGTTATATGCAAAATGTGAATGTGAGAGCGTGGTACATGTATGTGTATATGTAAAAAAAAAATAATTGGGGTATGTTTGCTGTTTGTCCATCACAGGAAAGGGAGGGGGTTGCAGAGTATCTGAAGTGCTGTCATATGGATTTGCAGTGACATTAGTTTGTTGGCTATAAATATTTTGGAACTGGCTCCAAAACAGCAGTGGCTATATAAAAGTGAGTATGCAAACTTTTTCAATTTCTGATATACTTTATCAACGAGATGGCTCCTAGATGCACAGCAGATGTTGTCTTTTGAGATGCAGATGAGCCTTTTGGAGCAGTGCAGCTGATAATGAGCTCTGTGTATTGTTACAAGATAGGGCTGCCAGGCAATAACCACCTACAAACCTGACTAACGAACAGCTACAGTGTTGAGGCATGGTTTCGCTCCTCTGAGACAATGGGTCAAATCCTATAGTTTTTAGACTTCATTCAGGGAAAACCTCTTTTAATTTCAACAGGAGCTTTGACTTTGTCTAGTACACAGGGGATTTGGCCTTTAGAAATAAACAGCTATTCTAAAAGTGTCAAACAAGTTTGCTGTGCTTTGCCAGTAATTGAAGTGGAGTATAAACAATATTTAGTGGGGGGGGGGGGGGGGGGGGGGGGGAAACAACGGAAAATAGCTTTAGTAATTAATATGGAATCTGATAGAAATATTGGGTTGACATCTAACATTTTTTTATTTGGCAGGACAGTTTACAATCCTGAATAATCCACTTAGCGTACTGAACTATGCAAGTAAACTAAATATTGGGCTGCTGCCAGTCAAATGCATGGGCCAGAAATGCTTTTTGTTACCTATTCTATATAGAAACCAAAGACTTCTTCATAAATATCTGTGTCATTATCCACTTTTTTGTCTGAGACAGCAAATGGACATAAGGTAACTTCAGGAAATAACCTACTGGGAGAATATTGGGAGATTATAATGACAGTAAGAGTGTCTCCATTATGTTCAGTGGGCTTTTGAGAGGCTCTGTTATTTCTGGAGTGAAATATTCCATCCTTAAAGGAATAGAAGCAGCAGGATATTTTTTTATCTGAAGGAAAACAAAAAATCAAATTGGACATCTCTTGTTATGGTAGAGGAAACATAGTATCCAGTTCTACAATTCTTGGATGGAATTCCTAGTGTGTACATAAAAGATGTAGCTGTGAATTAGTGAACTGTATGGTATGTGACAGATAAAGAACTTGCTTACATGGGAAACATTTTCATGGTCCTCTAGGTATTTGTATCCTTGCTGATTCCATCAGAACAAGAGGAATGTTGCCAGGTTTTAAAAATATGAGTGGATTTGGGGAACATTCATCAGTGTCTTGCTTGGCAAATTTTTGAGAGGCACGAGTGGTGCACATATTTAAAGGAGAGTGATAGGTGGTGCCCCCTCCTGTGCTGAATTTGTCTTCTGACAATGTCACCATCAGTGACTGACCACCAGGTCCTGCAACACAGAACAGAATTTTGTGATGTGAACTTGTTATTTACTGCAATGCAGACTTCAAAATCGTTATCAACTTCAAGATCATTATTGGTCAAATATGTAAACCATTTAGAGGTATGACCTGTGATTTCTATACTATACTCCTTGCTTTTCCGTGGCTGACTTTTGGTGTAGAACACATTTTTGGCATTGATACAGGCTGCAGGGATGTAAACCTGTTTTTTCCATTAGCTTTTTGTGTTAGTAGGTTGGGAGGGGGTTGAATTTTTATGAATACCCTAAATTAAAGAGACTCCAGCCTGACTGTGAAATTACTAGAGCTATCAAAAACCCCACTGTCATTATACAACAATTGTTAATTATTTACAAGCAAACTTCTGCAAGAACAGTATTGTAGCTGTCAGCATTGTCGTTATTAAAATTAAAATGCTTTGTCTGGGCAGAAGATAACATGACTCATTTAGGCTAAATGCAATGAATATGGAATATTCTGTTTCTCTTCACCAGTTAGTCAGACAGAGAACAATAGCATGTCTCTTTCCTAACAAGATGTTTATTTTAAAGTCTAACAAAATAAATATTTTCAGGGCTTTGTTTAGAAAGGACATGTAGCTATTATAATAAAAGTTGAAACCAAGCTTTTTTCTAGGATGTGAAAAACTATTTTCATAAAGTAAATTCTCCTTTTTCAGCTAGTGAAATGTATGTGAAAATCTTTGCCTTATTGTCACAGTATCTTGCTTTGCCTTATTACTATAACATATTGTTTACCATGCACATGATGTGATTTAGACTTGTGAGTTGCTCAAGTACTCTTTGCTGGCTGTGATTTCTTTTGTCTTATCCTGGTCCAGTGGTAATTTCTTGGTTCTCTATGTAGCTGATTACAATTTTTAGAAACAGCAAGAAGCAAGTCAGAGAACTTTTAAGACGACTATGCTGTGTGGCTTGAGTCAGTTTTCCTGCTATATTCTTTCACATGCCATTATACATTAGCAAAGATTTCATTGTCTCAGTGACATTAATGGTTTGTAGCAATGAATCCGTCAATGATAAAGCAGAAGCAAAAGAATTAAGGTATGACTATGTCAGGGTTGTAAAGGGTGATGCCAGCATGTCAAACGCCTTCAGGGAGTGTACAGATTGGAAGGGATCCAAGTGCCTAGCTTGGAAAGGGCCAAGTCACTGTCTGTCTCCATGGTAAAGCCGTGTCTTCTTTTTAAAGCATGTTTGGGTGTCTTCCACTGATCCTTTGCTGCTTTATATTCCCCAGCCTTCTGTCTTGGCTTTATTACTGACTGTACAGATGATTCTGGGAGCAGAGAGCATTCACCTCACAGTAAGAGGGGAACCCCTTTTCTGTCCACCTTGTGACATTAAGAGAATGGGTTTGTCTGAGAAGACAGTCAACACTGCTCCTTTCAGCATAGTTATCAGAAAAGCTTTTCAGTGTCTATCTTTTGAAGACTGTTGTTAACCTTAAATGTAGTTGTGTGTGAGTAAGTACAAAATCAGCTTGTGGTTCTACTTTTCCTTCCACATGAAAAATTAAAAGATTGTCAGACACTGGGGAGAAATGTTACTTTGGTTGTTGTTAGAAGTCAAAAGCAAGCTTCCAGGGAGTGAAGGAATCAACCTCTTAATTCCTACAATGACTTCAGTAGTTACCAGATGCAGAAGTAAAATCCAAGACTCTCATTTATACTCTCCTAGTTAGACCATGCTGCCTTTTGAATTTTTAATTTATTTTTTTTAATCTCTTGTTTAGAAAACGATTTTTAGAGTGAGAATATTTATGTTCTGCTGTCAGCTTGCAAGGTTTTTACAGTCTCATAGAGGCAGGAGAGAAGCAAGCTGTGTTCTTGATATACATACCAAGTTAAAAGGAAGATGTAGAGAACACACAATTGCATTTTATTTCAAAAACAACAATGACTTTCTTAACATCATTAAAAGTATGTGTTCACCAACCATTAATTTTGTATTTGGTTGTGGAGGCCGTGGTGGAATGAACAGAAGCAAAAAAGCTGTTTGGACGATTTGCCATCCAAATTGAGGACTCATATGACTGAATGCATATTCTATGAAGCAGATTTTTTTTAAACTGTATGATTTTATAAATCCTTTCTGTATTGCAGAAAGATAAAAGCCATAACAAGAATGGTGCAAACATACCTCCTCATTATCTCTGGGCAAACAGTCTTTCTTTTCTTCCAGCAGCTGGCTAAGAGAGCTTGACCTTACACTTTGCTGTTCTGAGAATTGGTTTTTTTGGTATTACTTTGGCCATTATTAGAAAAATGTCAGTGCTGGGACACTCCTGGTGTAGGTTTGCTCCTATGCTCTCCAGGAGAGGAGGACTTAGCCAGTATCAATTCCATCAAGATCCTCTGGGTCCGTGTGTATGGTAAGCTTTAGTTGCAGTTGATTCATTGCAAATCTGGAATTTGTTTATCAAAGGAAATTTGAGGGGAAAAGCAGAGCCATGCTTAAAGTGGAAGGAAAGCATGTTCAGCTTGTGTGCAGAATGCCACTGGAATGATTTAGAAATCATTTCTCTGTTATGGCTGCCGAGCTTTGGAGGTGTTCAGGTAGGTCCTGGGCACACGTTCCACCCAGGCAGTCAAGCTTTTGAAAGGCTGTCTGACGTTCTATGATTTGGTGAGATTCAATGGGTGTCAGCTGAAATGATGCATCCCCTCCAGTTATTCTTTTGGCTAATCTTCCTCCAAAGACACTGAAAGGGTCCAACCTTCTCATCAACTTCTGAGAAGAGGCCCCATAAGTAATATTAACTTCTGCAATTTCCTTGTTACTCTTAAGCAAGTTATTAATTAACTGAATGTAACCACTGGCTGTTGATAAATCCTTTTAACTAATTCAAATTCCATATCAAGCTTGGAGTGTTTTCACTCAAGCTGCTGCTGAAGTTAAGCTTTGTGAAGAATTAATTCTGATCTGGTTTTGAGTGCTTAAGTTGGGGAAAATGGAGAGAAGATATTTGTTTGCTTGATTCCACATGACAACTCCAGGGTAACTGAATAGACTGTACGGTTGGTTTGACAAGGCTGTGCACTGAGCCAGCAGCCTCGCATACCAGAGGCAGGGGGATGGAAGGGGGACTGACAACTGTAATGGATTTTATAAGAATTTCTCTAAAGAGCAACAATTTGACTTCAATTATTAATGTTTTTCAGAGGTTTCTCTTCTGAGAGGTATGAATAACTAACTTAAATATGCATTCATGTAACATTTTCAATAACAAATATATTACTGTATGGAAAGAAGTTGAGTAGCAGATACAAATATTAAATAATGGAAGAGGTTTTTGAGAGTGTAGGAAATGTAGTCTTTAATGGTGTGACTGTTACTGGGTTTAATGTGAAAGCAGGAACTGTGGTTATTATGTATAAATGTATTACAGTGATGTTTGTGAAAAACATTGTAAGTTAGCTTGAAATGCCACAGAAAGAAAAAGCGATGCCTGCGTGTGGTGGTATGTGACAGCATGTACGTTAATCCTACAGTGCTCTGGTCTCATCCTGGGGCTCAATGTGTTACCTTTTCCTCTCCATGCTCAGGAAGCCCTTTGTGCCGAGTGCCATAGAATTATTGCCTTATGGTAGGGAAACTTTGGAAACACAGCTGTGCAAGCTTTTGGCCCTGTTAAAACGTGCTGAAGAGAAGCTGGAGTGGGTTGCCAGGTACCTGGGAAGAACCTTGGGACATTCAGTGATTGTTCAGTGACTGCTATTTCAGGAGCCTTTGAAGCACAGTGACTTTGTATTTTCTAGTCCAATTTTCACTTCCAGAAGGACATTCTTAGAGACTCTATCTGGTAGTGCCTCATGCTCTGTTGCATTTAGTCTTTCACTCTCTTCAGAGAGAAATGCATATTTATACATTTTGTAAAATTTTATAACAAGTTCTTTTTCTGTACATCGTAACAGTCTTGAAAATTTGTCACAGATATGATATCTCATTAAATAGCACTTGAAAATGGCCAGCTTTTAACAGCATCCCCATAACAATGAGTATATTGGTATTTGTTACATGAAGCAGTTTTTTCTATATTAGCAGTGTGTTGTTTATTTTAGCATAATATTTTAATGAAGATATTTAGAAATGGACTTCTTACAAATCTGTCTTACAGATGTTAAAAAATGTTAAATCTTATGAAATGCTGTATATAGCATTGGTGTGTTCTGAAATAGCAGTCAAACATAA
Source organism: Strigops habroptila (assembly GCF_004027225.2). Lineage (NCBI taxonomy): Eukaryota > Metazoa > Chordata > Aves > Psittaciformes > Psittacidae > Strigops > Strigops habroptila. The sequence continues at coordinate 26,132,618 of NC_044284.2, read as the reverse complement.
GTCTTGTTGATTTCTTATATACTGAAAATTATAGAAAACTGTCTCAGAAGCATGTAGGTTATCAAGGAGATCTATCTCTCTCTATATATAAAGTTGGGTCAAGTTTTAAACTGTTTTTAAGAAACAGCATTTAGCAAGTTTGTAAGTACATTCTTACCATTCTGCATCAGTTGGGTTCTGCATCGATTGTGCAGCCAAAATTGTCTCAGAGATCTGAGAAATCTGGTTCACTTGAAGCAGCACCTGACCTATAAAACCTACAGATTAAGCAAGTTTATTGCAGGGGAGAATATTTGCATGCTGAAAAACACTGAACTTACTTCAAACCAGGGAGAGTTGTATAGCCCTGCAATTCTGGTAGAAGAGATGCAGTTTAAAAGAGGCCGTGTAATTCCTCTGATTATTTTGCAGTTGCCTCCAATACGAATGCTGCTTCCTTGTGTATAAGAACTGGATGTTGAGAGCAAGTCACTTCACAGCTCCCAGGACTGCAGCAAGGCGTTTCATTAGCAAAAAACCCAGTTTTAACCCTAGCCTAATTAGTAGACTTCATAATTTATTGTTTCATCATCTGGTCCAGCTCAGCATCCGTGGGATTTCTAGACGACATGAAGTGTGGAAACCTGCCATGACAGAAAAAAACCAGAGGCTTGTAGGAAACAATGGTTGTCTTGTGGGAAGAGTTTAAATATATGCAGCTGATCCCATGGGAACTGCTGTAGTCTATTCACCCTGTGTGAAAATGATGCTCTTTCAATATAATCTTTAATCCTTTTCTTTCACTGAAAAATGTGAGAACTTTATTTAAAATTTTTGAAAAAGTGCTCTGTTTTAGTGAGTAAATGTTTTTCAAACATAAAAATAAATCAGATTATTAGTGTAACACAGAGGGGAAAGGTTCTCTGAAACATCTTGCAATATTCTCTCCATAAACTGCATATGTGAAAGTTCTTGGGAAAGTTTCAGGATGAAAAAAAAACAAACAGGAAACGTATCCAGGCTCTTTTTTTTCTTCTTTTTTTTTTCTTTTTTTTTTTTTTTTTATATTTTTCATGGATGGGTGCATGTGGGGAAGGAAGTATCCAGCAGTCTCAGAGATATTACCAACTTCTGTAACTGTTTGAGACACACTTTTTCTAATTCTACAAAATGGATTTTTCCTATGAGCTGGAAGGGAAGGATTCCAAGAGAAGGGAATCCTATCATATGCACAGGGTAAAATTTTGCTTTGAAGATGATTTTAATCTTTCTCCTGTTCATGGAAAAGTAAAATAAAGCTAAATATGCGGTTGTTGAAAACATTTGTCCCCACCCCCAGAGAGAATGGAAATCTAAACCTCGCTTTGTTCAATCCATGCATGTGTGAATAACTTCACAAACTCCCACAGAGTTTAATAGAGCTGCTGTCCTGTTTGGTTTTTATGGGACCATGTCCTAAATATTAAACCCTGTTTGGAGAAATACACAGTTGTACTCCTGGAGGTGTAATGAAGCATATATTTTATAGTCTGTGCACAGAGTACTGAAAAGGCAAAGAGTTACTAATGCTATTTTGCTTTTGCTTTCCTATAGTGTCTTTCATCCAAGACATCCAAAGCACTTCATACAGTCCAGTGTATTAAGCATGGCAACATGTCTGCGAGGTAAGGAAATTGATTTTTTTTTTTTTTTCTCCCCCCCTTTTCCTTTCTATAGGTGGAGTAATCAAAGCATTGGGCTATGATTTCCAAGATCACCATGGTAAAGCAAGACCTCTGACCTCCCAGTCTTTCAACACAAGTCTGCCCATTTAAGGGGAATTCTCAGATCACCTTCCTCTCCTGTGTAATTTGCTTGACACTTAAGTCTAAGTTACTTTTATGAACTAGCTATAGGTTTATACCTTTTAGATTTCTTTCTTTAACATTTCAGGAAATGAATGTTACTTTTTGTTTATCAAAGAATTTTGGTGGCTGCAGTAGCTTGGTCCTTCAGTACAGGACAAGAAGCTCCAGCTGTGCTGAAGAGTTTGAGGAGAACCATGGATGGTGCCATAGCAAACTAAGTGTTATGGAGGAGAATGGAGTTTGGGAAGTGCTGAATGAATCTTAGATTCATTAGGGAGCTCTGGCTGTGTGCTGTGTTTGGAGTGCCATTTGTCCTCGGGGTGGCTCCAGCAGGGGGGACTGGTTTGTACTGGCAGCCTGTTGTCTCTTGATGTATTCAACTGCAACTGTTTAGTGGCTTCTAGAGCCTGCAGGGACTATCCCCGATGGCGGTAGTTTATGGATTTTGCTGCAGGGGTGAGCTAGCTCAGGACTGACTGATCATAGGGCTGGAACACCTCTCCTATGAAGACAGGCTGAGAGACCTGAGGTTTTTCAGCCTGGAGAAGAGAAGGCTCCGGGGAGACGTTAGAGCAACTTCCCAGTACCTAAAGGGGCCTACAAGAAAGCTGGAGAGGGACTTTTTACAAGAGCAGGGACAGGACGAGGGGGAATGGCTTTACACTGACGGAGGGGAGATTTAGACTAGACATTAGGAAGAAATTCTTTGCTATGAAAATGGTGAGGCATTGGAACAAGTTGCGCAGAGAAGTTGTGGATGCCCTATCCCTGGCAGTGTTCAACGCCAGGTTGGACAGGGCTTGGAGCAACCTGGTCTAGTGGAAGGTGCCTCTGCCCATGGCGGGGGGTTGGAACTAGATGATCTTTAAGGTCTTTTCCAACCCAAACCAATCTGTGATTCTATGACTTAGTACTGTGCATGCTTAATCTCCTTCTGAAATGCAGTGTTACATCAGTTCATGTACAAGATTGGTTCAGCATTGTAGTAAGGTTTTAATTGCCTCTTGCTTTGCAGGCTAGATGATACTACAAGGTTCACTTAACATGAACTCTAGGTCGCTTCCATTTCCTAAAATTCCTTAAGTATAGTGAGGGTTTTATAGATTTATGTTGTTTAGCATGGAACTAGATTAACAATATTATTGCACAGTTCTCTGAGGGTTGTGCTTTGTTTTCAGTGGGATTGCAGCATCTGGTAAAATCAAGCAACTATACTTACATTTCAAGTCTTTTCAAAGTTAAGGAAATTATTGTAATTTCCTGTAGAATTTCCTTCAATGTAAATTTATTTTTATCCTTTCCCCTTCTTCTTTGATTTAAAATATATTTTTTGTTGTTTTGTCCTTCTAAAGTCATTCTGAAGAATCTGTGTTTCTGTTAAACTGTAAGTCTCAGTCTTTTAGCTCAAAGTTCAATTGGCTTTTGGATGTCCTTAGGTCCAACTGCCCTTTAACATGGAATTTTTATTGTTAATCTCCTATTATTGGGGGAATTATTTTGCAAACAGACCAATTCACTTGCTTTAAGCTCTGAAACCTGTCAGGCTAGCTTTTATTCTGATTGCTTCTGATAAGGAGCTTTGGTAAGAATGCTGTGCCTGCAGCAAGTTGAGAGACTCACCTTGGAGGGGAACAGATTCAAGGTCCCGTATGGCTCTTTCAGCTTGTCATGAAAAAGGAAACTAGATGTTGAAAATCAGTTTGAAAACTTTGAATTAGATGTGGCACTTCACTGCAAACCAGTGGAAATGGCCTGTGTTGTAAGCTGTCTTTTTTTTTTTCCCTTTGCCTCTTTTCTATTGTGTACATGTGACACAAATGTAAGTCTTACCTGTATCAGATGCTGATACGATAATCTATGTCCTATCTGAATGAGAAGATACTGGTTGGTGATGTGGAGTTAAGGTGATGAGACATGTTGGGAACCAAACACTGAAGCGGTTTTATCATCCAACTTGGCCCTTTAAAAAAAAATTAAAATATGACATTTTAGAAGACACATGTGTTATGTTTTTCCTTTCCTCAGTTCCAGTTACCTATTAATAGGAAACAGTACAATCTTAGAGTGGGCAAGGAGAAGCTTAGAGGACAGTTTTCCCCTTTTAAGACCTAGGCAAGAAAAGTATTTTAGGCACTGTTACATAATGTAAGTATTAAGAAGATTTTCTATAATTCCATTTCAAAGAGCTTGTAGTAAGTAAATGTTTTTCTGTATTGTCCTTAGTGTTGTCTAAAAAACTTATATAAAAAAGTGTCTGTTCATCAGGTAGAGAACAGGGTCTTTCTGTGAAACTCTTCTGAAGCAGCACATCGAGTACAATATCATTTGCAAAAGGCCAAGAAGGGGCTGCTGTGTTTCAGTGCAACTGATCCAAGGGAGGGTTCGAATTGATCTTCTTCCTAGGGCTGTGTTCCAAATCATGCATGCGGATTTTGTTGTACTGCTTATGGTAGTAATGTTAAAAGCCAAAGCAAAGTTCAGACCCCCTTTGGTATTAATGTAAAATGTTACAGAATAATAGCATTTATTCCTTTGCAGAAAATCTTTACTGAACAAGTTTGCTCACTTGTTCTTTTTCTTTCAAACGGTGTGAGTTTACTGAGGGTTTTTTTTCTTTTTTTTACCTTCTTTCAGGAAGGATAGCTTTCCACTAATACAGAGAGTTCTGTTTTCTCTATTAAAAACAACTGCCTTCAAGTAGAGTAAGCTTTGTATTTTGTCCTAGTAACAGAGCGTTTCATTCAGAGATAAGGCCTCTCTGCATTTAGGTTCCTGTAGTCACCTGACAGAGCCATTGGTAACTTTTAGGCTGCTTTAGTCTGCATTCCTGAAATGCCTTACTCCTGGCACTGCAACTAACAGCTTCAGGTTCACTGCTTGCCACCCCATTCCCTGAGTTTCCACTTGCTGTGCCCTCAGATGCTGCCTGGCATAGCAGGAGAGCAAAGCTTTGTTTAAAGAGCACAAGCTAACCATTGCTGAGGATGTCATTATGGAATCATGAACAGGTAAAAAAATCAGTTTGTGTCAGTGGCTTTTTGAACTTTTATTTTGGATTGCAAATTCCTGCATATGAGTACAATGGACCTATCTCCTCTGTTCTTATGCCATCACGTTCAGTTTGGTGACTGGTGATTTATGCCATAGCGACTGCCAGGAGGATGTAGCCTGTGTTGCTTCCGGGTTTGCAATCTTATTAGCTCTTTTCTCCTTCTGTCCTGTGGCAAATAATCAAACTAAAAATCCTGTGTAATGATATTAATGGATTTGGGAAAATTAAAAACCTCTTACAATAAAGCTTTGGGCAGGTCAAGCATAAGGTGCTGTCTACACTATTGAAAAGAGATTGTTTCATTGAGTAGTTTCCAGAAGGTTCTCAGTGTTTTGCATTGGTTTTGCCCCTTATTTGAAACTTTTGGGGTTTTTTGTTTGCTTTTTTTTTGTTTTGGTGGGTTTTGTGGTTTTTTGGTTGTTTGGGTTTTGGGGTTTCTTTGGTGAGTCTTTTTCTGTTGTTCTTTGTTTTGGGGTTGGTTTTTTTGGGTGGCGTTCCCCCCCCCCCCCCCTCCCCCCCTTCTCTCTCTCCCCTGAAAAATAGCATGAGATGGTTTAACAGGGATTAAGGATACTCTATCTCAATAATTACAGGTGATCTAGTTTGTGGCCATGCCGTACTTTGTTCATGGACTCAAGGAAAGAACTTAAAGCAGTTGGCTGTGAATCCACATGGGCCATCTGGAAGACATGCTTGGTAAATCTCTTCCTGGCCTCAGAATCAGTAAATATTCTATATTAGATTAGTAAGTAAAGACAGCGGGAGAGTTGTCATTTGTGACAGTATTTTAATACATGTTCTCATGTCAAGATGCACCTGGGTTTGATACACATTTGCAGAGCTTCCTGCAGGCTGTCAGAGCTCCAGCGGGCAGGAGCTTTCTGCCTGCCCCACTTGGCATATGCCATCGGGGTGACAGTGGCTGTACACTGCTACAAAGGGTTCATCTAATGCAAGCCTGCGTGGAAAACGTGGTGATGTTCAGGGCCTTAGTTTGTCACACCCAGCCTCTTCATCACTCTGTCCAAATTACAAATAGCCTAATTTTCATGATATCCCCATTTCTCCTGTGTTTTACTTCAGTAATATATGTCAAATCCCTCTTTCCTCTATATAATGCTACAGTGAAATTTTACTCATTGTAAACATAGACTAGGTCATTTAAGTGGTGTGCACAAAGGAAGACTGATCTGGTTCAAGCAACTACTTTTTCCAGTGCATAACCGTTGAAGCTAACTCAAACTCATGGATTAATGAATATCATATTCAGAGTGTGCTTATGTTAATGTCATAATTTTGTCAGGTGCATGTCATGTTGTTGTGTATCTTGTATTCCTGCAGCCACTAGTAGCTAGGATGAAACTTTTAGATTGTTGCATACCTAAATGTAAAGGACATATATATTGCATACATATATTACATGTATGTCATCTGCATTAGGTATGTTTACTTCAGGAAGATATTTTGATTCACAAAACAGCAGCAAACAACAGCATACTTCACAGTTTCTTTGAACGATGCTGTGTTTGTCTTTCCAAACTTCATTATAGAGAAAATATAGATGATGTGGAACAACTCTTCGTGTTGACGGAGTGAGAATGATCACTTATTTACTAAAAGATGGCCAACACAGATGCAGTTAAAGCTAAAGGGAGCTTGAAGTGACCATCAAGCAGAACTTGTTTGGGGTGAGCTCACTGAGCTGTGCAGCAGCTTCCCAGGGCACAGGTTACAGCATTCCCATTTGTCATCTCTCCTTTCATGTGCCTCTGAGCTTACTCAGGGCCATGGCACTATATGTATTTGTGTCCACTTTGGCTGGCAGAAACTCAGCATGCTTCTAGCCAGCGTGGCTGCTATGAGTGCCAGTGAAATGTCCTCTGTGTGGTTCAGCCCTTTCTCAGTAGGGTTGTGAACAGTAGGGTCTTCTACGGCCCTGTGTCCCTCACAGCTCTGCCTGAAGTGCTAGCAGCCTCTGGAGGGCACTGCACTTAGAGATGCTCTTTGGGGCTGAGAAATTGTGGCTTGCTGAGCTGCTTTGTCACTGTGTATAGTTTTGGTGGGAAAGGATGGAAGAAGACAGACTGAGAGGGCTGGGGTTGTTCAGCCTGGAGAAGAAAAGGCTCCAGAGAGACCTTAGAGCAACTTTTCAGTACCTAAAGGGGCCTAGAAGAAAGCTGTAGAGGAACCTTTTACAAGAGCATGTAGTGATAGGACAAGGGGGAATGGCTTTACACTGACAGAGGGGAGATTTAGGTTAGACATTAGGAAGAAATTCTTTGCTATGAAAGTGGTGAGACGTTGGAACAAGTTGCCCAAAGCATCTGTGGCTGCCCCATCCCTGGCAGTGTTCAAGGCCAGGTTGGATGGGGCTTTGGGCAACCTGGTCTAGTGGAAGGTGTTCCTGCCCATGGCAGGGGAGTTGGAACCAGGTGATCTTTAAGGTCTTCTCCAACCCAAACCGTTCTATGATTTTTATGAAGTGCAGTACAATGAGGAGCTGAGGGAGGAGGGATGGCCCTTATCTTTTTTCCTGCTTGTAGGGCCATCATGAAGACCCTTGGAAGACTCAAGGACAGACACTTTCTGCTTGCATGAATTTTACCTGCCTTGGCAAAGTTCAAGGAGGGTGTCCAAGCCCTGTGGGGTTTTCTGGGCTTGAAGGACCCTGTGCTGTTGGTCTCTTTCTCATGTGCACTGAGGTTGGCTGTGAAGACTCTTGCCTCAAAGGTAGAGGGAACCCATCAGCGTGAGGCAAGTCCTGGCAGGTTTGCAACAACAAATAACACTTCAGAGATATGGAAAACCCAAATTTCTCCTGTAATGAAGGCAAATGTCTCCTCTGCAGATGCTTTAAACACCAGAGTTTGGGGGCACAAGTGCAAGGTGGTCCTCTCACAAGTGTGTGCATGATGCTGCGCCCGGCCCCGCTTGGCCTGGCTTTTGATAAATTCCCCAGCCAAGAAGTGCATAGTTTCAGCTCAGCCAACTGTTTGTTTTACATGAGTTGAAAAGACTGCAGGGATCATTTTGGCAACAAAACTGACTGTTTTTCTAAACAAAAATCATTATCTTTTCAATCTTGCTAATAGTGTATTTCTGGAGTCAAGACACAACAACCCAGAAAACAGAGGAAGCAGCTTCACCTGCCTCCTCAACCTCTCCTACTGGAGCTAGAAACCACAGAAAGGCAGTTCAATTAGTCTAGTCACTATCCTGCTCAGGTAATATGCATTGAAATGAAAAATACTTGGGTTTATGTATTAAAAGTTATATATTGTGTAACTAATTTTAAGCTATTTAGTGTTCGAGGGCAAAAGGTCCTTCAACATGCAGTTTGTGCTATGTGCTTAAGGATATCCCTGGATCAGGGCATCCTGTATGCTGCTTACAGACTCTATTTGAAAGGCTTTGCTAATCTGGAATACGACAGTCAATGCATTTGTTAATTCTGCCCCTCACACTCTGTTTTCTTTTTCCTTTTAGATTGGGGCCAAGGAAGTCTTGAAATATGCCCTAGATTTATTCTTCATATTAGATTGATTGCTAGTCCACAGGATTGTTTCCATTCTGTCCTCATCTGAATCATTCATGGACATGGTGCATGCAGAGGTCTAGCTGAGTGGCAGTGAATGCAGCCATGCATCACCTGTTTGGGCTGGTTTTGGCACAAAAGGACCTTTCACGTGCAGGGGATCTTTTCTCATTAGAGGATGCTGAAATTGAAGGAAGCCTCTCAGAAGCTCTTGAACAAATAAGAATAATTAGTTCATCTGCGGTAAGTGAAACACTCTTCTTAATCATATTTCATGAGAATAAATGCGTAAATAAAATATTAAGAGGACATGCACAATTCAAGTTTCTAAAAAACCTGAAGAATGCCAAGCAAAGTGTAATATTTAAAAATGTGGCAACCAAATCTAGTTCCCACTAGCTGGATTTCCTTGAAAGATATTTCAGGTTCATCTTTGTCATAATTTTTATTCAATGCTATTTAAGGCATATTGAAGAGGTTACAGGTGCACTGTATGTACTGTGTGTATTCTGTTTGCAGCAAAAAGTGTTCTGAATGATGCTACAAAAACATCAGGAGAGCCACTGTACACTGGCTCTTCTCTTTAGTCATTTTTTTGACAACAGTTACATCAACACAGTCTTCAGAACATTAATCAAGTTATTTTGGCTATTGCCTCTGCTGTTTGTGATGTACTTCAACTCAGCTAACTGCAGATTATCAGGAACTTTACTCAAATTCCCCCTAATATACTTTTTAAGAGAAAACACTGGAATTCACTACAAAATGCTTTTGCAAACGCAACAGCCTGCGCTAAGCAGCTGAAGCATCCCGCAGAGCCATCCCCTTACCTCGAGCTGCAATTCCCACCAGAGGGCTCCAGAGATCGGGGAGCTGCTCCAGCTCTGCCCCATCCCTGCAGCTTGGCTTTGACATGTATTTCTCCCCAAACGGAGTAATTCCACAGCAGTGTGAACAGGACTGCTCTGCTCTTCATGTCCACACACAGCCAGAGACCAGGATTCTCACCAGGGGCTCGCTCTTGTGCCATCCCAGCCAGTGGCTGTTAATGCGTTCACCTCTTTATCAATAGGTAACCTTATACAAAAGAAAAAGTGTGGTTTTGTTTTTTTAGTAAGTGCATGGATGCAAGCTTGTAGAGGGCTATCTGTGAATAAAGGCAGAAAATTGCCTTGAGACTGACCCAAACATCATGGCTTCCACCTGCAATGTACTGTATCACAGTGCAGTGCAGAATCCCAGGGCTAGTTCTGGAGCCAAGCTTGTGCAAGCTAGTGCTGAACTTGGCTCCAGCCCTTTAAAAATGTACATGCTTTATCTAGCAAAACCAATGAGTTTTAATACTTCAGTCTGTCTTTCATCTTTGTTACTTTTTAGGGTGGAACAGTGTAGGTTAGACTGAGGAATGGTGATTGTGTATTCCTAGTCTTTTAGTTATAGCACAGTGCTGCCATTTCATATCCATGTGACATCTGTGTCAGTAATTACAGGGGATTACAGGATTTTGTGATAAAGCCTATTTAATTAACTTTATTCATGTTACATTGATACTAATTGAAACTAACTCTGTTTACATCAGTGACTCAACATAGAATCATAGAATCATAGAACAGTTAGGGTTGGAAAGGACCTTAAGATCATCTAGTTCCAACCCCCCTGCCATGGGCAGGGACACCTCACAATAAACCATGTCACCCAAGACTCTGTCCAACCTGGCCTTGAACACCGCCAGGGATAGAGCATTCACAACTTCCTTGGGCAACCCATTCCAGTGCTTCGCCACCCTTACAGTAAAGAACTTCTTCTTTATATCTAATCTAAACTTCCCCTGTTTAACTTTGAAGCCATTACCCCTTGTCATACCACTACAGTCCCTAAGGAAGAGTCCCTCCCCAGCATCCTTATAGGCCCCCTTCAGACACTGAAAGGCTGCTATGAGGTCTCCACGCAGCCTTCTCTTCTCCAGGCTGAACAGCCCCAACTTCCTCAGCCTGTCTTCATACAGAAGGTGCTCCAGCCCCCTTATCATCCTCATGGCCCTCCTCTGGACTTGCTCCAACAGCTCCATGTCCTTTTTATGTTGAGGACACCAGAACTGCACACAGTAGTCCAAGTGAGGTCTCGGGAGAACAGAGTAGAGGGTAGGATCACCTCCTTTGACCTGCTGGTCACACTTCTTTTGATGCAGCCCAGGATACGGTTGGCTTTCTGGGCTGCAAGCGCACACTGCCGGCTCATGTTAAGCTTCTCATCAGCCAACACCCCCAAGTCCTTTTCTGCAGGGCTGCTCTGAGTCTCTTCTCCGCCCAACCTGTAGCTGTGCCTGGGATTGCCCCAACCCAGGTGTAGGACCTTACACTTGGCTTGGTTGAACTTCATAAGGTTGGCATCTGCCCACCTCACAGGCATGTCAAGGTCCCTCTGGATGGCATCCCTTCCCTCCAGCATATCAACTGAACCACACAGCTTGGTGTCGTCGGCAAACTTGCTGATGGCGCACTCAATCCCACTGTCCCTGTTGCAAACAAAGATATTGAACAAGACAGGTCCGAACACCGATCCCTGAGGGACACCACTCGTTACTGTTTTCCAACTGGACATTGAGCTGTTTACCACAACCCTTTGCGTGCGGCCATCGAGCCAGTTCTTTATCTGCTGAGTGGTCCATCTATCAAATTGGTGTCTCTCCAATTTAGAGACAAGGATGTCATGCGGGACAGTGTCGAACGCTTTGCACAAGTCCAGGTAGATGACGTCAACTGCTCTGCATATCAACATGATATGAAATATTTGGGACACTGCATTTGGCTGTATTCATTGTGTATATAGCCATTCCAGTTTCAGTTTTAAGATGGTTATGGGAGAAGAGGCCTGTGTGAGTGGTTCGAAGGTGTGCGGCTGCAGTCTTTGCTCAAGACCATGCTTCAAGAGAGACTACTAAAAATCGTTTGATAACACAATACCTTTACAGTAACAAGAACTAAAACCTAAACCAGTGAATTATCTATGGGATGAATAATTTCTGTGTTTAAGCACACTAACCATTCGTTGTAAAGGTGGAAGTGAGAAAATAGTGGACAGTTAGAAAAAACTTTGTCTTCAAGTTAGTTTTGTGGGGCCCTTGAAAAGGGTGGGCATTCATTGGCGTATGTCTTTTCACTTGAACCAGGACTACCAGACCAATGACAATGACCAGGCTGTGGTGGAAATCTGCATCACTCGCATCACCACTGCCATTAGGGAGACGGCATCCATAGAAAAGCATGGGAAAGCCCTTGTGGCTCTCTGGGAGTCATGTCTAGAGCACAACCTGAAGCCTTCTGGGAAAGATGAGGATGCACCACATGCAAAAATTGCATCTGATATCATGAGCTGTATCTTGCAGGTAAGACTGAGCTGAAAGCAAGGGAGCGTAATGCATTTACTGGCTATTCAGTTTTATCTTTTAAAACGCAGTTGTACCTCATGGTTTCTGAGGGAGTATGGGAGTGGTTGCATTTGTTTAGAACTAAGAATATGACCTCAAATGTTAATGTATATTACATGTATATGGCATCCATTGCAGTGATGACTAGAAAGAAATTATCCTCTGGCCGAGAATGTTGGAATATTTTCTTAGAATATTTTACTAAATGTTGGAGGCAGCAACAAGTTCAAAAAGGTATTTTGGTCCTCAAAACATTTGCTAGAACAACAGCTGAAATTGGGCCCTATTTGAACTCAGTAGTCTATGAACTATCATTCCCTTGAGTGCAAGACCTTTTTGAGATAATGGGCTATTCCAAGGCTTTCTAAGAAATAAGCTGAAGGTGAAAAGACATTTAAAGGGGGAGCATGTGGAAATCTGGTATTAAAGCAGGGTGAGTTTGGCAGGGGTTTTTTGCTTTTGTTTGTGGTTTGGGTTTTTTTTAGTTGGGACTGCAGGCAACATCTTTCTTTGTAGAGTAAGGAATATAAATACTGGAGACACCCACAGAGAAACTTCTGTGTAGAGTTATCTAACTGGAAGTGAAAATCAGGGTTGTTTCTAAAGTTTCAGCTGTGGGTACAATTCGTGGCTAGTTCCATGGCAGATGGAGAAACAGTTGCTATGAAGTGCCTTTCTATACAGACTACATACTGATGTTTGCAGTATGGCTTCTGTTTCATAGCTGCTTTACCTCTGCCTCTTAAATCAGATGTGGTTGGTTTTTTTTTATCTTGGTTGTGGGTTTGTTGTGTTTGGGTTTTTTGTTTTTGAGGGTTTTTGTTTTTTTCCTGGGGTTTTTTTCATTAGAAAAACTCAATAGATAGTGGCACAAGTATGGTGCTTGCTTAGCTCCTTGTAGGACATATTGTTCCATAATCTTGAGATTCCTCATCTACTCTGGCTGAAAGTGTTTAAAGTCTAAAAGAAACAAAGAGTTTTAGAAAAAATAACATTAGTGCTGAATTTGCTTCAATTAATTTTTACTTCAGTATGGTCAGTTCTGTTTACTCCCAGTATGTCACTCTGAAGAGGCACAAAAAAGTGTATTATAGCAAAATATTAAAAGAAGGAAAAAACCTCCTTTTCATAAGCCCAGGTTCCTGTTGATTTTTATTTGGGAAACATGGAGATGTATTCTAGCCAGACATTTGGTCAAGACTGTGGATGAGGCTTAGCAAGATTTCTTCTGTACCACACTGGCATCCCTGAGCCATGAACCGTAAACTGCACCCCAGCGCAGGGCGCAGAAGCACATCCTGTGTAGGTCATCAGCGTACCAGGGCTTGCCCTGTGAGTGACTGGCTTTGTCAGGAACCACACTTCCCAATAGGCAACACGTTCCTGGAGGCGTTGGTTGTGTCCCTTTGTGTCTTGAGTCCCTGGAGGTAAGACAGTAACTGTCTTTGGATACCAGTAGCCACACAGCTTAAACTTTCCAGATGAGACACTGTACATCTGTACAGATGTACACACTGTACAAATTTTATCTTTGCAGTACTTTAGCATTCTTATGAAATATGATTTCTAAAGTATGCCATGGCTTGTCTAAGCTCTCAGTTTTTGCTGTTGGCAACTGTATGCCTAAATCAAGATAGCTCATATCCAAATGTTTTGGGGATTGCACTGTGTTGCAGATTACTTCAAGAAAGGGGTTCATTGAAGTGAAATGAGTAAGTTATAAAAGTACATTTACTGCTCTCTGAAACAGAGCTATTATCAGTGAGCTCCTTTGCGTTAAAAAAAAAAAAAAAAAAAGAAACATAAAATGAGTTTTTATACAATACGTGAGGGATAGTTGAAGTAGTAATGAACATCTGACAGCTGGGTTGAATCTCACAGCATGTTTCTGTTGATATTACCAGCAGGGAGGTCTCCTAGGTTTGCAAATGTCACTGTATCGTATTATTGAAATCTGTTTTTCATTGTCACCTTCCCATTTTCGTAAGTGTGCATTCGTGCCCTGATATTTATAATGGAACAAATGAAACCTTTTTCCTTCCATCTGAATTCAAACATTTTCTTAACTAAGTATTTTATCTTTATTGTAGGAAAAAAAACCCAAAACTGTTCTTTGGAATTTTCTTAGATCTTTTAAATCCTAGTCAGAAGGCCAAACCTTATCTTCCCATTCTTTCTGCATGGAGTCCTAGAGTATAACTTGGAGGCAGAATTTGGCTTTACTCAGTAGTGCCTCTCAGCCAAATATAGTGAGGCATTATGTTGATTTAAACATGCTGCTCTATAAAGCTCTATTCATTTTAAGGGCTTTTCTCATTAAAGACGTAGTTCTTGATCATATGGCAGTTGCCATGATGAGCTGTCTTGACACCTATGTGTTGTTGCAGCTCCTTTTTCCTCAGGGGCCAGGAGAAAAGCACTGTCCCAGAGCAGATGCAGTGTTCCATTGCTTGGCAGGTTTCCCTTGCAAGGAAAAAATCATCATAGCCACTTAAACTTGGCTCTTTTGCACTAGTTGAGTAGCATAATGGAGCCTTAATTAGGGTGAGTCCTGCTCTCTGTGAGGCTGATGGCAAAGGCAGTTACTGCTGATGGAGGCACAACTGGCCTAGGAGGAAATGTAGCATCATATATGGAATGATAGATTTGGTTTTTCTCAGGTCCAAATTTATTTGTTCAGCGCTGCTCCAGAATGAGCAGCTGTACTGCCTTTCTTTGCACTATTTTGTTGCTTTCTGAAACATCTGGGTTCCAGTGGCTGCCTGTGATTCCAGATGCTAATTAAATATAATCATATTGCAGGATTATTTTCAGAAACAGTGATGTACTCCACTTTCAAAGAGATGTCCAAATCTGGGTGAAGAGCTGAGAAAAACACTGATTAAGGAGGCTCCAGAGAGAATATAGGTCCTCAGTTACACATAAACATACCATCCTAGTTTCAAGGGCAGTTATGTATGGGAACTTAATGGGCAATAGATGTGTATAATCTGTGCACACAATTTCATGTATACAAATAGCTGCAGAAAACCTTTTCTGACCTTAATGTCAAACCCTAAGTGTATGTGCAGATACCCCTGAGATTGATGAAGCTTGGTGCCATTTTGAGAACAGAAATTAGCAGTCCTGTAAAATTTCAGTTTACCCTGCTGTTCAGCGAAATTGGCTGGAGTTTAAAAAAATAAGTCTTAATTATTACAGGAAAGGGGATGATCAATACTAAAGCTATAACCCGGTGAGCAAGTCTCCCAGTACACTTACTCATGCATACTCTTTTTCCTCATTTGTCCAGTTTGCCTTTGTTTTAGTCCAGTGGCTTATCATGAGATCATATTCTGGGAACAGAGGAGTCCTTTCTTCATGTAGTCTCTGCCAGCACAAAGATAGACCGAAACTCAAAGTAGTAGCAAACACCACTACATCACTTAAACACTTAAGTTTAGATGAGGGAAGCTGTGACTTGCATTGGGGAAGATTCACTCATGCTTGAAATTGTTTCCCTGAGTCTTGAGCCTGCGCTCCAGGCTGGACATGGGCGTGCGGCAGAATGCTGTGACACAGGAACGAAAGGCAGCAATGCCTCTCCTATGCAGGGAGCAATATTTAACAGTCACCAGCATGAGTGACTGTTCCAAGGTGTTTGCTATGCTTTGGGATGAAAATGACCTACTCTGTGTGGATGATGGATACAGCTTCTGCTGTCTTCTCTGAGAGCACCAAACACAAAATGTCTTGTTAGAAATGCTACAGCAATTAACACTTAAGTAGTACACTTCATATTTTCTTCTTCTCTTGCAGAAGTCAAAAATAGGTGCGTCATTAGCATTTCCTGGTGCAGTAATTTTATATTCCTTTACTTGCTCTTTCTTTGGAATATGCCTTCAGTGGTGCTACCAAAATGTAACCTTTCTTGATTTTTTTTTTTCCTTTTTTGACCTGTTGTTTTGATTTTTGTTTTTCTACTCTGATCAGCATGAGACTTTATTTTAATCATTTTTACAGCTCCTTATTTTTCAGTGCTTTTCCATGTTTTTACAGAATTACAACCAACCTCCAGTAATGGCCTTAGCTGTTCCAGTGGCAGTGAAATTTCTTCAGAGGGGCAATAAGGAATTGTGCAGAAACATGTCAAGTTATCTATCCTTGGCTGCAATCGCTAAAGCAGATCTGCTGGCTGATCACACTGACACCATTGTCAACAGTGTCCTTCAAGGTATGAACACACTGAGATTTTGGTTTTAGTCCTGCAGCATGCCCACCATTAGCTTAGTTAGGCATATATACAATTTAACATGCTACATGGAAAAACATCTATGAGACCTGTATATATAAAGCAGACATATGGACGTATCTATAAACATCTAAGACACAATCTAAACCCAGACCATATCAAAGAGTACCTTTCAAGAATATGTGAATTTACTGAACCCTGTTGAATATGGAAGTTCCATTATAGATTGGATGACCCACAGGGCAGGAAACACATCTGTACTTGTGGGTATACCATACTAATGGACTCCAAATTATAAGCCGTGATGTGAAACACTAGTTACCAGGCTCTTATCCTTTCTTTTAGTATCATTGGCAATACTCCAAAATATAAATGGGGATGAAATTAATCCCATTCTGTGGCAAAATAGTCAGATGTAAGATATAAAAGGATTGTAGTGGTTCTTTAATTTTGCCTACATTACTAGCTTTACACAGAACATTGTTGCTAAGCTCTGTACATTTTACTTTTGTGGTTTAGAAAGCCAAAAATATTCATACTTCTACAAAAGGAGGTCCAATTTGGTTGAAGTAGTAAAGTTCATGGTATTTGTTGCAATACAGTGCTACTGTGATAGTAAAATCACTGTTTGTTTTTCTTCAAGTACATATAATAGCTCTTTAGTTATTCCAAGAACATTGTTATGAACGTGTTAAGTCCTCAAATTAAATGTGTGCATTCTGTATTTATTAAAAAAACATAAATTGAGTGTATTATGGAGGGACAGCTAAGCTAGAGAGTAATTTTGTCCTTAAGACATTATGGTAAGAGTTTTTATATTTCTGTCTGCTTTGTTTAAGGACAAATGTGTGATAAACGTGATAAACATGTATAGGCTATGTGATAACACTAATTGAGTAGAGTCCAAGAACAGAATATTGCTAACAACTTACAAAGCCACATGGATAACTCTTTTAAGACTCGTGATGTTAGTATTTATCTGTTAACATTGTGCATTACCACGTGTAACTCAGTGCTATTAATAGACTGAAGCAGGTTTTTTGGTATAGTCATAGGTTTGGGAAAAGTGATACCCACCCACAACTGAAGGTTTCATCATGACTATGCCTGCCCGGTTTTGTGTGTTAATGTTATTCTACCAGCAGGTGTTGCTGTGGACATCAGCTTTGGAAATTCCGGATGGGAAGAGGGCACTTTGACTATTCAAAGTGCTTTGTTTTGCGTAGTGGCTTAATTGCACTGTACATAGTTTGTATTTCAGGCATGAAAATTTGGTTTGCAGTAGGCTAGAACTGCGCTTAAAGACTGAGTGTTTACTGAAGGGAAAAGGAAAGCAAGAGGATAAGCTGCTAAGGCTGAATTTACAAAGCAATGTGGAGACAAAGAGTCCTCTTCTGGTGCTGCACAGACAGGGCTCAGCCTAATGGCACCAGCGAGACTGATAGTAGACTTTGGCCCGTTGCCTGGGAGTGTTTGAGAGCTAACTGGATTTTTTTGATTACCTGGGGCAACTGTTTGGCTGTATAATTAGTTTCTTATCTTATTAGCTAAAGAAGAGCTCTTTAGAAAGAGTGTTTACCTACTCTGTTGTGGTTAGTGTGAACTCAGCTTCTAAACATGCAAGTGTCTGTACCATGCTCTTGATGCTGAGAGGCCCTGTGCTGACACCTTCCATCAGAATAAGGGATCAGGCAGATTTATTCCGGATTCCAGGGGACAGCAGGAAACCTACCCTGCAGTCGTTGCTGTAATCTGAGACTTCCACGGCTGCTCCATCTTCCAGAGGAGCTCAGGCAAGGAATGTGGATGTTGCATTCAGCATAGGCTTGTTAGAGAGCAAAACTGGGCTCAGCAGCATATCCCAGGCATGCATGTCTTGCGCTTGCTCCTTCATTTCTACATTTGCAGTGAAAGAGCAGGGTCGCAGTGGCTTTTTCATGTTTGGAGCCCAAACTCCCTCAAAATACTATTTGTTCAGTGTTTTCCAAACAGGCAAAGTGACCGTTGACAAATTAATATATAGTTAGGCTGGGAAGGAAAGAGAGAAGCATGCTGATGGAGATGACTTGTAGTGCTGGGTAGGAGGGGGTAGACTATGGGAAAGCCTTGCTAGTCCACAGAGGTGATAAATGAATAGCAAAACAGAGGGAAGTTTTGCTATTCGAGTTGTCCAGCTGAGTCAGTGAGAATGAAAGGTCTGGCTTTGCATTTGGTCATTTGCCAAAGCAGAACAGAGATAGGAAAAGGCTACTTCCAAGACAGAGCATTTCAGGTATGAAGTACAGTAAGAAAAGTAACCAGGAAGGACTTCTGGTAATCTTTTTGAGGATTTTGTTTTTTCTGCTTCGTTTCATGGACATTTGTTTTCATTTAACGGAGGGCACTGTATGGAAAGAGGATTTGAGAGCGGTATTGCCCTTGCACAATGTTGGAACATCAAGTGTTTTTTGTAAGTCTGAAGATCTGTTTTCTGGCTGAAATCAGATGAGCAGAGGTAATCTTTCTGTAGTTCAGGTTGTTTACAGCTACAACTTCATTAGGGATTTTTTTTTGTCATACTAAGCATTTATAATTTAGATACATTTTTATTGCAGGTTAATAGGAGAAATTCCAGCAATTGGAGCAGTTATCTTAAATAAACAGTGTTGCCAAAACTTTGGAGCAGGTCATACAACTTGAGGTATGAAGCACAGCCCCCTTGAATGGCATAGTAAGGCGGAAATTACCTTGTCATAGCTTTTTCTTACTACTTTTGTATTGTAGAGGAAGGATCTGGTAGCTGTGTCGTATTTGGGGAAAAGCATAGCAGCAACATGTCAAGAAACTTTTCAAAGTGCATTCTTAGGACATCTGTAGAGAACAAGAAAGACAGAGAAACATGTGAATACAGCAGAAGGGTGGGCTGCTTCCAGTGGAAATAAGAATTGCTTTGAATAAGACATTCTCCACAATAAATTGTTCAGAGGCTTCAACAGGTAGTGAATAAACATTCTTGTCATAAATTATAATGTATCCAGTGAACAACTGTTCATCATTTCTACTTCTGCTCTGTTCTCTACATGCAAATCACCACCAGTATCTTGGCTTTCTGCATCTGCTTCTTAGGCACTGTATCCAGCCCTATGTTTTTATTGGATTTTGGATAAGCTTGTGAATATGAGAGAAGAAAGCTGCTGCCACCAAATATTCATCAATCAGCCTTGTACAAACTTCCTGTTAACACCAAACAAGTTGGTTACTTTGGATATCTAAATGTATCTTAAAATGGGTATGTCCTTCTCAGATGGCCGGCATTATGCATAGGGTATCGACTGGCTATTTTTATTTGGTCAAAACCAATCCTTCCTTCAGCCTCCAACGCACATGTGTCAGTATGTCAAAGCATCTCTTCTGTAAAAGTGACCGTGTCCACATGGGAGAACTAGAGTGGCAGATCCTTGCACGTGGCAGCATTCACAAGAGGGATTGTTATCATGATGGGCCTTTAAAGCTGTCTCTGGCTAATGCTTGGATTTCAGTCCTCTGAGGGTCTCTCCCTTTGTATGAGATGCTTATGTTTCTGTTGGCAGCTAAAACTGCATGGTACAAAGTATGGAAAAATTCCTGATTTATACTTACTTAGTTTCAGAGTTTCAGTTCATAAGAACCATGGAAAGTTTTAGTATAGTAAAGTACCTTTATTTACAGAACAACTTTACAAAAATAATTTCAATAAAATTATCAAAAAGTCAATTTACAATATAATACAGCTGCATTTTCTCCAAATGTGACATCAGATTAAGATGGGGAATATTACTCTTATATGTTAGGTCAGTCTGTGGCATAAATATTGTTTTAAACAGTGAGCTAGTTTTTTTACAGTCTACAAATTGCTAACAATGATTAATAAACACATTTCTTGGTTTATGTGGTTCCTCTGTACAATTCACATTAGTACTATAAACCCCAGTGACTGGAGGAGCTTGGAAGGTGTGCAGCCTTCTGTAGAGACTGGTCAGCTGGATAGGTTTGCCTTGGCAGAGGTGCCAGGGGCACCGTTCAGCTCCAAAATGTCCACAGTGGCACTTGCTTTTATACATCAGAAAACACTGTGCTAGAGAGACAGCAGTCGTCTGACCTCAGGAACAGCTTTTCCAATGTCATGCCTTGATGTATTGTTTTTTCAGTGTTTTACCAAAACAGCAGGCAGAGATCAAATCCCGTTTCTGCAGTACCTCCTTTTGTAAACTTGCAATGCTAATCTTCTTTGGGAATTGGAGCAACATGGGCTCCTGCGTGTTTACTTGCATGGATTGGTGTTCAGCTCTTCATGAAATATGTTCTCTGCTTCAGAAACTGCCTTGCCAGAATTTAAGAAATGTACTGGGCTCCTCCATATAGCAAAACTTCTGTGACTCCCCACCCAATGATGTTGCCCCTCATACTGCATGCATCTTCTCCACTCTGTGCTGCTGTCTCTTTGGCACTGAGTACTCTGTCCCACATGTTAAAGCCAGTTAACTTTCCAGAGAAAGCTAAAGCTTCGTCAAATCCACCTCCAACACAGCAGCCATTCTTTTCTTGACCGATCTGCAAAATCCCTCCGTTTGGAACGGTATGAGCATTGGCAATGTCCGAGGCTGTGGCTGTAAGCTCTCCATTCAGCCACAGGGATGCAGATCCATTCTCCGAGCTCCAGGTGCCACAGAGATGGATCCACTTCCCAGGAACAACTACGTTTTTGACAACTAACTTGTGCTGGTCACCACCAACAACAAGCACTGCAGACTCCTGGCTGAGATAAAGTTGGATTTCATATGGATTTAACTTGGTTCCGTAGGAGAAGACAATAGTTTTGTTCAAAGCCTCAGTCACCTTGATCCAGATACAAGCAGTAAAGGAGTGAAGGGTCATTCCAGCAGTTGGGTGAACACTTCCAAATATTTTTTTTGAACGCATGGGGAATAGAATTGCTGTTTCGCACCCTGAAAAAGTTAGGAAGATTGTTAAGTAAATAAAAACTAGTCTATTTGTACATATACAGTTTAGGACCCTTGACATATGCTCACTTCCGGGCTTTTCAAAGGGAGCTGAGAGCTCAGCTTATCCAGCAGGATGTAGAGATCCTGAAGGATGCTTTGAAGAAGCTGTCAGATCTAACACTATAGCAACAGGTCTAGGGGCTAATCAGGCTGCAGGAACAAGTCTTAGCTCTTCCTTCATTGCAAAAATAGTGTTTTCTATAGTCCTCGGCTGTGCAAAGTGTCATTTACGTTTAATACTGCCTGTCTGCCCTGGTCTTTGCCTGGGGAAGTTGGGCTACCCTGAGGGTCTGTGTGAGGCAGGTGCTTTCTGCTCTGACATGCCTCTTAGGAGAGCTGCTCTTTTGCTGGATCACCTAGAGAATTAGCACTTTACATTGGGTAATTATGTTGGGTAGTTCTTTCTGTTTCATTTAGGTCTTGGTTTAGCCTCTGTGCTATTTTTCAGTGCAGAGTAATAAAAACAGCATTACAGCGTGGTCTATCAAACATCAGGTTTAGATACTGTGCCGTTCCTGGGATAGCAGTGTGAGACTGCTGCTGCAGCTGGGGAAACGGAGCAGCTGGGTAGTTGTGTCTAGAGCAGCATCCACAGCTGTGTCCTGTGGATGTCCCATGGATAACTGGGCAGCAGAGGGGAAGGGGACAGGGGCTAATGAAGAGCAGACACAGGAAACATTGGCAGGAGCATGCTGAGATGTGTGCTTGTTGTAATGACTCCCATTCCTGACTCTGCCTTTAGGGCTATTGGTTGGTGACTTTTGTATACACTGGTTAAGCACAGGAAATGTAGAAAATTACTGATATTCTTAAAACAGTTCAGCTCTCATCTCCAGCTAATCAACATGTTGATAATAGAAATTAGTTAAAAGCTGTAAGAAAAATTAATTAAACTTGGAAAAGTAACTGATGATCACTAAACCCAAGCCATTTTTGGTATTCTGTGTACTGTTCCCTAGCCGTATAGTCTATATATGCTTCATAGTCTAGGTGATGTGGTGGGGGTGGGGATGGGAAGCAGCCCCCTGCTACAATTAGGCTGGTCTGTTTCTTGTTTAAACAAGCTAGAAGATCTAAAATGTCTAAAATGTGTGTGGAAATTTCTGCTTCAGTGAATGAAGGACTTTTTGTGTCCTCCAGGAGTGTGCTGCTGTGTTATTTTGCAGACTGCTTCCTTTAAATTTTGAGCAGATTTTATGTTTCTTCATGGGCTTTTTTGAGGAGGGGCAGGGTCAGTGAGCAACTGTTGGATACTCCTTAAAATGCTACTTAAGAACGCTATTGTGAAAAAGCTTTTAATTAGCAAGCTTTCAGGCTTTATTATCAAGGCCTAAGTAAAATTAAAAACAGCCTCACTGAAGAACAAAAAGTGTGATTAGAAAATCCCTCAAGAGTATGGCTGGCAGTAATTCAAAATGTGAGAAATTAAAGTCAGTTGCTAAAAATTCCCTTGAAAAAAAAATCCAGAGAGACACTCTGGAAGTACTTAAAATATACCCTTTAAATTAAAAAATGTGAACGTTTTATATAAAACCATGTGGGAACCAATGGAAATAATCTGGATTTCCACTGATGAGACTGAGACTGTTAATGCTGATCAAGTTTGTTTCTCTCACCTAGCACAGCATAACTGGTTGCAAGGCTGGCTGTGTTACAGGAGAGAGATAAAGAATGAGATCATGCTTTCTGGAAGGCAAGACGTGTTCGGGGAGGAAAGGAATATGCTGTAAGATCTACCCCCAGTATTGCTGTAATGCAAACATTACTAAAACATTATGACAAATAAAGGAGTAAAAGTAATTTACTTATAAGGCTGAATTCATGCCCTACATGAATGTATAGATTCATATTAGATTGTTTAACACTTTGATGTAAGCTATTGTTATGTTGAGTATGTATTGTAAGAGGCTTGTGTAAGTTGTTGCCTTTGCTTTAGCAGTTAAAAGAAGCACTCCTCCTTGCTCACCCATGTAGGAGCTCACGCTGGTGGTGCCTGCTAAGAGTTGGTGGTGAGGCTGGTGTAACTTCCCGCCAACTTCCTATTCGCACACGCACTGTGGGATTCTGCGAGTGTGAATTTCTGGGGGTTTTAAACTGCAGTAACTAACATTTGTGGAAGTACAGTTATTAAAGATGTCAAAATTTATGAGAGTGAAAAATTTATGAGAGTGATAACTGTCTGGTAGGTAGGTATGATCAGTGTGGTTATATTGGGCATGTAGCAATTTTGCACCCACACTTTAAATAACGGGGGCTGCTCTGCCATACCCAAGTTGCTGTAGCTGCTTTTTGGGCGTAATGTTACACTGTGCAGAAAAATCGATGTGAAATTTCAGATATGAGCTCATCTTTCTATGGCCGCCTTGCCTGCTGACTAGTGCAAACATTTTGGAAGGGGAAACAAAAACCCAACAATACCACAGTGTTACTAATTTTTCCATGCTTGAGGAAATGTTCTGACAGTTGCATGCAGCGAATGTGCCCTCCCTGCTGCGGGAAGCATGCTTAGCTGGTTGGCATCAGCAGTGTGTCCTCAGATCTCACTCTACTGTTGGGCAGTTGGAGTTGGTGAGGAAACAATGCTTGGTTTAGGAAGAGGAAGGAGTGGGTACATGCATGAAGAGAACAGGAGAGCTCAGTGACTACTGCATATGTGAAGGAGTTACCAGCTGGGAAGGTAAAAGGTGAGAGAATATAATTTGTATGTTTAAAATACATTTGTTGCTCTCTGGCAACCATTTTGATCTGGCACATCCTGCGGGAGGTGGAAGCCTTCCTTGATCAAACCCTTCTTTGATCCCACATTTGAAAATCTCAGCACCTCTTTTTAAAGAACAGTTAATAGGTTTACTCCCTATATGTGCAGACTGCCCAAAGCTGCTGTGCTGTTCGTTAAGATTGCTTTGGAGTCATATGCAGAGGAAGATGCTTAAGAGGGGTGTTTATAGGATGTATGTTCTGACAGGGCCACCAAAGAGAGCTCTCTAGTAAAGCATAGCACATGTGGACTTACCTGCTGGCAGTAAGTGCTGAGCTGCCCATTTCTGTGATGCTTTCAGTTCAGTTCTGGTTTGCTGTAGCTCTTTCCACAGGGAGTTCAAAATGGGATCGTCTCCTCTGGAGGGACTAAATTTATCCTGATGAAAAGCTGTTTCTTGAGCCTCCACCTCACACCTCCTCAGCCAACTGCTCTCCAGCCGGCCGAGCCTGCTGGACACATTGTGGCCAAGCAGCAGAATTTGCTCGAGAAGCTTTCCTTGCTCAGATTCATGAAGCCTTTTGGCTTCTCCAGCTAGATCACCGTTCCTCACAAGTGCCTGCTCTACCTGTGACACGATGTGGGAGGTGACTTTCTCAAACGTGGCGGCCAAGGTGCCCGCGAGGTTGGTGGTGAGTTGGCTCAGCTCTGCTTTCAGGGTCTGCAGGTCCACCTTCAGGATCTCATCCATCGCCTGCAGCATGATGTTCTCTTTCATCTGCGAGTTCTCAAGCATAATGAAGAGCTTGTCCCACTTGGTGTGTTCGCGCTGGCAGTCACATGAAACAGCTGGAATGGAAGATACAGATGTTGCTATTCTTTTGTACTTGTATTTTTAAACTGGAGTATTTGACAAAATCTGGCTCCGTGCAAGGCTTATGTGCTCCAGACTGTCAGTGTATTTCTCTCTATATTAAAACAGAAAAGTAAAGGAGTGTGTATTATAGTAATTCTAAAAGTAAGTGTCATTGGCAGTCTTTTGCAGGCAAACTGAAAAATAAAGAGTATAAAGAAAATTCCAAGGCACACCATCCAAGTGCTTTGCATTTGCTGTCCATACCAATCTACTTGTACAAGCGCATGCTTCTTCCTTTGGGGAAAAAAATAATGTTTGTAACAGTAACTGCTACAAGAGCTAGGCAACAAATAATGCAATTCTGCACTTAAAACAAATTTAGTTTAAATCTACTTACTTTCCTCAGTACCAAGAACAGGACTGTCAATTTCATTATCCAGGTTCACGTACATGAGATCATAGTCATCATCTTCATCCAGAACAGAAATAGAAGCCCTGAAAACACAGAACAGGGTAAGCAGAGAAAGTATTTTTTGGGGCAGCATTCTCTAGCTGCTTCCTGAAAATAGCTGTGCTGTCTGGAGCTTGAGTCCAAGTCAGACTTCAGCAGAGACAAGACTGCGAGTGAGACGCAGTGAGCCCCTAGCAAACACTCCGAGCGCCTCGGCTTGAATGAATGAGCAGTGCTAGTGCCAGTGTTGTAATAAGAGCACTTCTGACTGTTGGTTTTGGCTGAGAGGAGAAGGGGGCGTGCAGCTTGCTCAATTCCAGCCTTTCAGGTTTGCGCTGGGGGGAGATGTACAGAATCGCAGAGGGGAAGAAACGGGGAAAGCTGCTCTTGTTAACTGCCACTTCCCCTCTGAGAACAGATTGCTGTAACGTGCAGCAATGCGAGGGGGAGCATGGGGGATGAAATCACTTGGAGTTTGCTGCCTACAAGCACTGGCTGCATTGGTTGTGTTATTTTGTGTTATTTGTGGAAAGGAAAGTGTTCTCCACAAACTCATTTTGTAGTTGGTATGTGTCATTTCTATCAATCCGGAGGGGATTGGTAGAAAAATAAATGTACCTGGAGTTGGTTTGGATACACATGTATGGTTTAACTAAATATTGTAGCTTTATTTTTTTGATAGTTATGTATAGAAACTTCTATTACATACTAACAGTTTACTCTTTAAGCAGTGAAGGAGAACTCATAAAGACAGCTTGTTAGCACTTTGCTTTTCTAGCCCTAATTACCAATAACAACATCATAACTATGTGGGTGATACATCACTGCTAGTATTTTGTTTTGGGAATGTGTAGATTAGCAGCTGCATGATTAGAGTTGTTTCTGTTAACTCTGAAAAAAAATGGAAACCAAGGCACTCTTGAATTAGACGTTAATCTAGTGCTAAGTATTATTGTTATTGGTGTTAATCTGTTGTAAATTCTGTTGTAAATTCTGGAAAGCTTTTTAGTTCCATGGGCCAGTATTTATTTCAGAGGTGCATTGCTTAGGTAAGACTAGGGGTAACATGGTACAAGTTCTATATGGGCTATGAAATAATCAGACAATAACAACAAAAAAAAAAATCCCACATAATTCCATCTAATTTGCAGTCTGTGTTGCCTTTCCATTTGAGTCGGTGGTTTAGCCCCTTATCACTGAACACATAGTGTGTGAAGAGGGCCCTATGTTTCTCTTCTTGCTCATTCTGCCCCTGATATCTGGGCCACAAGTGGGAGGTATGGCTGCATGAGGCAGCAGAGATGGTGTGTCTCAACCATTGCCCCTCCTGCAGTGGGGCTAGGAGGCACTTTGCAGGTGTCACCTTTTGCTGAGGAGGCAGGTAGGGCCAGAGCTGCCTGCTCCCCAGCTGCTCCAGCCTTGCTCCACACATCCCGGGGCAGCCCACCGCTCCGGTGGCTGCAGAAAGCAGCTGAGAGTCTGGTGCTGCTGCACCAGATGCCTCCCAGCATACAGCCTTGCTTCTGCAAACTTGAGCTACCTGCACATTGGACTGTGGGCCACAGTACCATGCTATTCCTGCATGCCACACCATTGCACTGTTTCACCCTACGTGTGTATGGGATTTCTGCCATTGGGGGGCCTCCAGCTGGTCTCCTGCAAACACAAATAATAAATAGGAATGTTGACACAATATATTAGAAACCTCAAACGTTTGGTAAAACAGAGGTGAATGTTTTTGGGGATGTACGTGCCTAGCTTGAGTGCTTCAGGAGAAAAAGTAAAAATAGTCTTGGTACGTGGGCTTTTGTCTTTGAATACTCAATTTGGAGTGAACGTCAAACCATCGCTGTATAGCTCCTCCTGCCCATGTTATGTTTGCAGTGTGCTACCAGTGTTATTGCTTTTTACAAGCTCTCTGTGCTGCTGGGCTGGGCAGTGCAGAAGGCAGCATTTGCAATTCATATGTGCAGGGAGCATGGCCAAAGAGCACACAGGGCATGGTCCTGGGGCAGCTGGGGTGGGCTGGCACCATCACAGCACGCAGTTGTGGTTGCTCCTGCCGTACGTGCCTCCTCCCTGCCTGACTTGCAGCCAGCAGTGCAAAGCCATCGAGCGTCCACAACTGTACATTACTTTCTGCCTGAATTGCGTAATTCCCAGTGTGTGGTCTGCTTGGAAAGTCTGAGAAAATCTAATCTGGAAAGCACTAGGGGTGAGGAAGGAAAAGGGAAAGAAGGTAATTAAGGAGTTGACTATAATGTTTTCCCATTCTCAGACAACAAACATACTTTTCAGACTCTTAGTTTAGACGGATGAAGCAAGATTGGAAAAAAGTGAATTACTTGGGAACGAGCGCAATATTGCCTCTGACTGCCCAAGCTCTGAGATCAAAAGGTTGGTGAGCTGCACGTGCGTAAACCCCTTAGAAACTTAAAAGGTTTGACAAACACATGGCAGGAGGTACTCGGAGCCAACTCAAAACGTGAAAATATAAGAAAATAGTGAATTAGGTTGTGCTTCATGACCTTTCTTAAATTGTATGAGGAACAGATAGAAACTGTGGTATCTGCTTGGATTGTTTACAAGTTTGTATACACAGGTTATTCAATTAAAAGCAATTCCATGTCAGTGAGGTCACTTAAACGTCACCCCGAAGTGATGGACTTGCTTCTAAATTGCCTTTGCTGTTCATTTCTCTTGGTTAGTGAATATAAACCCAGCAGTGTTTGCTGTAGGAAACTGCCCCAATTTGCATTTGTGCGAAGTATTTTTGTTTGGAGAAGTTTCATGGATGCAATCTGTCATGTTGCGTCATATAAAATTGCATCAGTCCGCTAATATATCCAACGCTTCAAATGCTTGTTTTCCCAGACTGAATAATTAGCCTTGCTTTCCAGATACCTTCCGATCTGCGACATTCCAGTTTAGGCAACAACATGTCTCAGGTTAGTGGCTGTCTTTCCTTGTTTAAAACTGCTAGGTTTTGTTACTCTCGCCTGAATTTGTTCTCTCTACACTTTTTTTCAGCTGAGATGAATTTTGCCTGTCCAGGAACATAGGAATTTCATCTTTTGCAATTGTTACTATTGCTAAAATTCAACTGGAGATTAAGGGCTGTGCTCCAGATGGGCAGAAAACTTCCAGTGGAAACTAGATGTGTGCAAGTGCAAAGGACTTATTTCTGTACACACTAAATTAGCTAGAGAAGAAAATTTTTAGTGTATTTGGTTACAAAAGCTTTCAATTTCAAAGTCAGATGTGAGTCTAGAAAAGTTCAAGTAAATACATCCTCTCACCATTGTAGTTCTAATATTGAATGAATTGGTGCTTTGCAGGAATCCCACGGTATGGTAGTGACACTCGCGAAAGTGGTGACATTTTTTTATACAGATTGACTTGCAACATCTCTCTTGCAAGAGATTTACACAAAGAATGTGGCTAGAAAATGGCCAGAACTGAACAGTTTGCTAATCTGCTTAGGTAATTCATCAGCAAATCTCTTTCCTTTGCAACTGGCCTTTGTGCTTTATTTGCAGAACAGAATAAGACAGAAATTCACCATGTCCATGGGACTATAGATGGGGTCTGAACCTTGCCTTTAGCGCTGCAGCAGCTGCATGGAAGGCTCAGAGTTGCCTTCAAGGAGAAGCCAATGATCCTTCAACAGCAAAAATGCTTCAGGATAGATAGGATGCAGAAGTGTGACTGGCTGAATAGTGTGGAGGCACTCCTCTGAAGCATAAGGACCCCTTAGGGATCATTACAAGCTCTTTGACTAGAAGTTGTCTGAACCTGCAATGAATTATATGTTAGTTACTTGCCTCAGAGGTGATGTTGCAAGACCTAAAAATGTCTTGGGGTTCATTTTCTGTATCTGGTAAGAGCACGATGTGGTCCAGTCTGAGCCCCTATATCCTTTTTCTACCATCCATGAAGTGACCTGCTTATCTTCCAAAATTATAAGATTTAAATGGGAGAAAAAGCAGCGGGCCAGAGAACTAGTTCCTATTGGAAACCAAATCCAAAGAGACCTTAAGGACTTTCAAGGGTTTACAAAAAGGAGCCATGCTGCATTGCAACAGGCAGATGTTTTCCATATGTTGTTCAAGTGAAACTTAAGCATATTGAGGCAGGCATGTACAGCAATGTGAAGTTATATATTTTGGTATGAGCCTGGGCTTCAATTTGAATTATGCACAGACATCTTAAGAAAATGTGTGACAGAGGGCTTTGCATATCTTTGTCTGTCTGCAGTTGACTCTCTCTGGCTCCTTTCTATTCCTGGAAATGGCACTCTTAACTATTTATGTTCAAATTTACTGTCATGCATATTTAGTTCTCTTAATAACCAACTATTCTTTCCACATTCTGCTTATTTAATTTGAAAGTCTGAATCTCAACAAAGGAGAAATATGGCTTTTATGTGCTTTCTAGCATTCTTTTTTCTTTTTTTCCTTTCTTTTTTGTTTGTTTTGTTAATTTAAATCGCGCTTAATTTAGTCTAGAACTCAACAGAGTATCATCCAAACCTTAAGCAGCTCCTTAAGCAGCCTTCTCATGGTACCATACTGGAGAATGGAAATTGTAATCAATAGGATTTTCTTTTCTCTATTTTTTTTTAACCCATGTTGTTATACCTGCAATGATTCATTCTTTTTAGGTTATTTATCAAGCTGCTTGGCCCCGTGTATGTTTTACTACTGTGTTTTGTGTGTCCCTGGTTTTGTACTGATGATTCTTTTAAAACCGGTATCTCCAGGTGTGTGCTGGTTTTCCAGGGAGCTCTCCAGGTGTAGGGTATTGACTTGACAGCAAGCCACTGGCCTCTCATTTGCTCTGTTCTCAGGGAATTCGATGCTGCTGCGTGTCCTGCCTGCTCTGTACGAGAACCAACCGCAGCCGATAGCCCTCCATCTGAGGGAGCTGGTGGCACTGATGGCTCAGCTGGATCAAGCTGAACAACACCATCTCCTCAGGCTGCTCCAGACCGTGGCTAGGAAAAAGGAACTTGGGGTAAAGTTCCAAACTGTGTTTGGAATATCTTATTGCTAAATCCTGCACCTCCTTTTGGAGGAGTTTCTTTCAGACGACTGGGCAAGGTCTGTCTGCTAGCTGCTCTCCAAACAGTGAGTCCTATAACATGCATGACAGTGCTTTCCTACATTAATTCTCCATGAATTCTTTAATTCTATTCCACATTCTCTATCTAATCATAAAGAACATAACAATGATTCTCCTGAACCAAAAAGTTTGTGTTAAACCAGAACTGTTTTCAACCTTTTTGGCTCTTTCTCTGTCAGCTGAGTATGAATTCCCATAACTCTGTTTTTGTTAGAATATATGAACTGTATTAAATTACATATCAAGGAAAATTAAGATGAGTTAGGAACTGATTAGAAGTGAGCTGGAAAATAATTATCTAAGGCAAAATATATCATGCTTTTGAAATTTCATGTCATCGACAGCACCCAGCGAATTAGAACAAGGCACTATACTACTTGCTTTGTGAATTTATGAAATTCATAACATCCTTGGAAAAGAAGAATTAACAGTAGTTAGTAAAGGAAAATTTATTCTAATACACAGTCCCAGAGGAAATATAGCTCCTTTCAGAAGCAAGGGACTTGTCAGCTGGAGGGGTATGGGGTGCATCTCTAGCTACTGCAGGACTTCTTACTGAAGCTGACACATCTGAAGTATTTTTGTAGTCTAACTATTATTATCTAACTGTAATTATTTATTACTACTAACAATTTATTCAGCCACCCACCTGCAGTATTTTGCCAGCGTGATAGGTATCAACTTGCTAAAACTGATAATCCTCAAAAAATTAACAGAAGAGTAGGTCACTTTATGCCTCATTTCTGTGGTGAAATGTCTTTTACACAGATGCAATAGTTTCACTGAATCAGAGGTGCATGAGTGCATGTATGTGTTTATCTGAAAAATAATTATTCAGTAGATAGTTGTATATACTGAATCCTGCTTGTGAGACAATTTTAAGGACTTGAAAATTGTGTTGGTACAAGAAAGGACAACTGGCCTACAGCACTTTTTTTGTACAACGAGGACCTTTCCTCAAATTTTTACCTCTGTTCCAGCTATTAACCTTGTCACGTTTAGTTTCCAGTGGAAAACAAAAATTTCAGCTAGTACTTTAATTTTCTTTATCATTGGAGAAGGCCAAGTCTTGTGTTGTTTTAATCAATAAAGTATAGGATTGGCGCAGAGCAAGGGAAATATTTGAGGAGGTTAGGTTTTGGTTTGGTTTGGGGTTTTTTGTTTTTTGATTTTTTTTTTTGGTCTTTGTTAACAATAGGACATTTCCTTACTTATATATGCATAACTGCAATATTTCAAGGCTACAGTAAGCCTTATTCCATATGTTGAGCTGAACTTTGATTGACCTCAGCAATAACTCTGTGCAAAGGTCAGCAAGGGTGGAAAACTATTTTACTAAATCAAAGTCTAGTGTTTATTTTTACCACTCTGATGTACAGTACTTCTTTTGGTTATATGTGTTCACAGCTACAAAATATATTCACAACTTGTTTCACTCTGATTTTTTTTAATAGGTGCTGGAAGAGTGTATACCGTTTCTATTTGGACACTTGAGAGACCTTAACCATAGTGACATTATTCTAAACATACTTATAGAAATATCCAACTATGAGCCAACAGCCTTAGCCACTTTTCTTCCAGTGCTAAAAGAAATTGGTGAGAGTTTTCCATGTTTGATTGGGCAAACAGCAAAGATCTTTGGAGCTGTTGGGCGTATTGATGAGGTAAGTTCAAAACCAAAAGAAGTTGGTTGGTTTGGGGATTGGATTGTTTGGGAGTTTTTGTGTGTGGTTTTTTGTTTGGTTGTTTTTTTCTTCCATATCTTGTATTCTCCTATACATCTAAGCATTCCTTTCTTCACAAGTAACCTACCAGAACACACTCCTGGTCATAAGACCATGATAGATCTAGATTGTAATTCTACCAGTATGGCTAGGAAAGGAAGTAGCACAAAAATCCAATGTGGTATTTATTATGACTAAGACTGTCCTCCTGCCTTCTAACCAAGGAACAATCACATAGGGCTGATTTAATGTAAAGGGGCTCTGCAGAAACAGTGTTTAGATTAATGGGAAAGAAAGAAACTTTGTAAAGAGCATAATGAGCATGAAAAAAAAATAACTATTTCAATTCTCATAACTGTAAATATAAACATCTAAATTATTATTATTATTATTTACTGTGTGTCTCTGTACATGCGTGTGTTCTTTTTATATGAACTTTCTTTTCATGGAATGGCTAAACCTCCCATTTTATAAAAGCACATGACTGTCACTATTCCAGGGGCTTAGCTAAACTAGACTGCAGTGTTACCTACATGTGAAATTAAAGTCAGAGAAAAGGAAAAAAGTATTTTGCACACCCTTTGTATGATATCGTATTTTAGATGCCATCTAGCCTTCAGAAATGTAATTGTGCAGTGAAATATGAACTTCCTTGTATAGTGTAATCCAGATATTTTGGCTTTGTAGCCACAGTTAATTGGATACTTCTGGCAAATGTATTTATAATGAAAACACTTAGTTGTGATGCTGGGCTTAAGCTTCGTCACAGGAACATCTTGGTTTGAGATGTGACCCAATGGGAACATGATGCCTAAAATGGATTTATAGTGACTAACTCCTAAAAAATCATGGGAATTTCATGGCACTGTAATGAATTTGCACTGAAGTTCTTGCTTTAGTCATAGCTGTGCGGTCTGGATGCAGGAGCTATGTTCACCCAATCCAGGTGCCATGAACAGACCCAAACACACTGTGCATGCAGAAACCATCAGGCAGCTCTCAGGTCCTAGAGCTCTCTGCCTTCCCCATAATACCACCTCTGACAAGCAGCCCAAAGATCCCTGCGTCCCCAGCAGCAAGGGATGCTAGTTCTTGTTGTGGTTTAAGCCCAGCTGTTCACTCAGAACCACGCAGCCACTTGCTCACTCCCCTCCTTCTTCCCCCCCTGCTCCCGGAGGGATGGGGAGGAGAATCGGAAGAATGTAACTCCCACGGGTTAAGAACAGTCCAGTAACTAAGGTATAACACAAAACCACTACTGCTACCACCAATAATAATAATGATAGGGGAAATAACAAGGGGAGAGGATACAATTGCTCACCACCCACTGACCAATACCCAGCCTGACCCGAGCAGCGATCCGTGCCTTCTGGGTAACTCCCCCCAGTTTATATACTGGGCATGACGTGCTGTGGTATGGAATACCCCTTTGGCTGGTTTGTGTCAGGTGTCCTGTCTCTGCTTCCTCCTGGCTTCTTGTGCCTCTCCTCACTGGCAGAGCATGAGACTGAAAAGTCCTTGACTGGGGCAAGCATTACTTAGCAACAACTAAAAACATCGGTGTTACCAGCACTGTTCTCAGACTAAAGTCAAAAACACACAACACAGCACAAGCTACTAAGAAGGAGAAAAATAAGTTACAGCTGAACCCAAGACACTCATGAAGATCCAACATTAGCCCTGTCCTGCTGGAACTGGGAAATGCCTTAGACCCCGATGAGACCTGTCTTACCCTTCTGCTGTCCCGAACTCTTAAAAATACAGCCTGGAGGAGATTACCACCACGAGCTTGTAAACTGCCTGATTGCTCAAGACATTGGGTATCCTGAGAATACCAAACTCCTTAGACTTACTTATGACACATCATGATCTTTAATGACATTTTATTTTCATTCCCAGATAGGAGCTTATGTGTCTTTCATCACTGTTATTAGACATTTTCCTTCCACCTCAAATCATGGTTCTCTAAAGGCAAAAATAGTGTTCTGCTGAACTCAAAGAGTTTCTGTTAAATAATTCAAATGTTTATGGCTATGGCAAAACTCAATTATATAGCAGAAAATGAATGGTATACAATAAATCTAACCAATTGCTGACATGTGGCACTGGTGCCTGCCGTACAGTAGCCTGGATAATTTATTTCAGGAAAGAGCTGAATCCCGCAGTTTCCATGTCCTTTCAGTGATCCTTGAGGCAAAACTTGTGCTAAGTCAACTGGAGTTTGTCTGCAAAAAGGCTGTTGGTTTTGCGTTTCTGAATCAGACTTTTTGGTTGTCCTTCCTTTGACTCCACTGGAGGCCAGTTTGGAGGGAGGAGGGGGGAAAAGTCACATCATTTTGTTCTGCAGGGGAAAATCCTCCATATATTCATCTTCTGCCTTTAGGATGACAGTTCGTCCATTTACTTGTTTAGATACAGATAACAATGTGCTCTCATCAATGACAGTGGTCATTGGAGAATCTCCAGAGAGGCTTTTGCCTCCAGAAAGTAGTTTCTTTTGGCCCATAACCAAAGTTAGTCCCTTAAATCTCGGGAGTGGATGTTATAGGAGAGGGCAGGCTCTGTGCCCCTGTACGGCAGCTTGCCAGCAGCTGTCGTGCATTCAGGCAATAGCTCTGCTCAATGATGAAGGATCAGCGATGCAACTTGAAGCATATTTTCAACATGCTGGAGGGAAGCAATGCCATCCAGAGGGACTTTGACATGCTTGAGAGATGGGCCAACACAAACATCATAAAGTTTAATAAAGCAAAGCGCAAGATCCTGCACCTGGGTTGGGGCAATCCCAGGCACTGCTACGGCTTGGGCGGAGAAAAGATTCAGAGCAGCCCTGCAGAGAAGGACTTGGGGGTGTTGGTTGATGAGAAGCTTAACATGAGCCGGCTTCAGTGTGCGCTTGCAGCCCAGAAAGCCAAGCGTATCCTGGGCTGCATCAAAAGAAGCGTGACCAGCAGGTCAAAGGAGGTGATCCTGCCCCTCTACTCTGCTCTTGTGAGACCTCACTTGAAGTGTTGTACACAGTTCTGGTGTCCTCAACATAAAAAGGACATGGAGCTGTTGGAGCGAGTCCAGAGGAGGGCCACGAGGATGATAAGGGGGCTGGAGCACCTCCCGTATGAAGACAGACTGAGAAAGTTGGGGCTGTTCAGCCTGGAGAAGAGAAGGCTGTGTGGAGACCTCATAGCAGCCTTCCAGTATCTGAAGGGGGCCTATAAGGATGCTGGGGAGGGACTCTTCCTTAGGGACTGTAGTGATAGGACAAGGGGTGATGGGTTTAAACTTAAACAGGAGAGATTTAAGTTAGATCTAAGGAAGAAATTCTTTACTGTGAGAGTGGTGAGGCACTGGCACAGTTGTCTAAGGAAGTTGTGAATCCTCCATCCCTGGTGGTGTTCAAGACCAGGTTGGACAGGGCTTTGAGCAACCTGGTCTAGTGGAAGGTGTCCCTGGCCGTGGGAGGCAGGGAGAAGCTGTGTGGGTCAAGAGCAGAGGGTCGGGGCAGCTCCTCTGCTCTCCTGTTCACTGGCACAGATGGATGTCATGCAAGTCTTATTTCACTTGTTGCAATAAGGCAAATCCTTTCTCTGTTGGCACTTAGTTTTGTGCGTGTATTGGTTGGGCAACGGGTGTTTGATCGTTGTGGGTGCAGCACAGGAAGGCACTGTACTTGCTATTTCTACTGATCTTGAGTTTTATATTCATTTAAAATGAAATTTGTCTTGTAAGAATCAAAACCAGATTTGGTTTGGCTTTGTAAATCTTATTTCTGTTGCAAAGGGTTGGGGAGGAGAAGCCAAAATCACATTGGAGTCTGTGAGCCAAATGACATTTGTTGTTCTCTCCTTGTTTACTTACATCACCCAAGCAAAATCTACTTTAATAAGAACTGCAGGTGACCACATTTAATTCTGCATTTAGTACTTAAGAGTCAACATCTAGAAGCTTTACAGCTTATAACTAGCTAATCCTCAAATGAGCGCAGCTGGGATCAGAACTTACAGATTTAATTTGGATTCTGTATTTTAGTGTGTCGAACCAGCTCTTCCCATGTGAGTGCCTCTGAGGCTCCTTTTCTGCTGTGTTTTGTTACTTCAAAGGGGCTGAATTTATTTTGCTTTTGTTGTTATTGTTTTGTATCAATACCAAGAATAAGCAAGGAAGCAACTGGACATGCATTTCATATATTGTTGGATATTATAGACGACAATAATGTTTACAAAGAAATTATTTGCAGAACATTTTCTCCTTACATTTTTTAATCATCGGTTTGTGGAGATACACATAGCTACTGTAACACACGCAGCCTGAGCAAGCCTGCATTGAATAATTAATTTTCAATCTCTCGTGTAAGTGTTGAGTAACTGGCATTGTCCCGTGTCATATGTCTTATTTTTCTAAGAAGCTGCAAGCTGCTGACCTAGCAGCAGACTGCATTCCAGCCTGCTCTGCCGCCACAAGCACTGCATGTCTATGGAGATGGCACGCTTTTCATTTGTTTGTAGTAGGTTCAGTTTTAGTGACATCCAGGAGACCTTTCACTCAATACTAAAAGCAACACGCAAAGGTTTTCAGAGGTGAACTTTCCAGCATGAGATGAATATCTCCTCACTGTTTTGCTGAATAATTCTGAATTATTGAAGATCTGCCCTGATTGAAATGTCTAATGGTTACCAGTGCTCCAGTGACTTGATTTTGTTTCTGCAATCACCTCTGAACTGAATCAGTCCATGAGAGTCCCGACATCAGTGCCAGGCTGGCACAGCACTGTCACCAGACACAGATTACATACCCTGTGAAACCTCACCACTGGATCTTCTCTGGAGGTTGTCCCCACTCTGTCCTGTCTACTTTGTCCTGGGCAGAGGAGCCAGGATAGCAGAAAGAGGCTCCCAACACTGTGCCTCAAGCTGGGGAGCACATTTTGGTGGGAAGACAAAGGCAAGCTTTCCAGGTGAGGAGAGGCCCAAGCACGGTATAGAGGAGCTTTGGGGTAGCCGGAAGAGCAAGGAGGTCTCAGGCGCTGCCTGCAGTCTGCTGGTGCCCCAGCACTGCCCGCAAGGAGTCTGGCAGCTGCTTCTGCCAGCACAACTGCTCTTTGCAGGAAGACCTGGTGTCTCCTGCCTTTCCTTGGTGGGGAGCAGTGCATCTGTGTTGCTGGTGTTCTCCAAGGGTTTGGATGCGCTTCCTGCGCTGCCACACTGCCAGTTCAGTAATTCCCTCTGGTATAAATGGTGCAGAAAGAGCCTTAAAATATGCTTGGGTGATGGCTGGGAGTTGCATGCCAGAGCCAAGGCGAGTCACCGTTTTGGGTGCAAAAGTTGTGGTAGAGTTGCTGGGGGTGGTGGGGTGGTGTTAAAGTTTCCCATTTTCTCCTTGTGGAATGCTTGTGTTTCATGGGGCTTTTGCCTCTCTGTGATGTGGGATGTGGTCTGCAGCCCCACATCACCTGAGCGTTTTCACATAGCAAGTTCTCCCTTCACAGACATTATAACTGATGATCTTTCTCTCACCTTCTACTTGTGAGTTTTGTGTCTTTACCCTAAGATATTTTATTTTATTTTATTTAGTTCAGGAGAAGTTGAGTGCTTTGTGGTCTAGACTTTTGGGGTAGGGGGGTATGAGGAGCTATTGGTGGGACATTCATTGGTCCACAGTCGCCTGAGGTTGCGTCAGACCATATGTGATGACTGAAGGGTCTTTGTGGATCTTGTGTGTTTAGTAACACACTGGGACTCCCACAGTCCTCCTTTTACTTGTAAAAGTTTTGTTTGCTTTACTCTGGTGGTTCCCTGTGCAGAATTTGCCCCCACTGTCTTGTGAGCCAAAAGAAGACAGGTCTGGATGCTCCCATGCAGATCAGGCTTCTTGAAAAAAAATACCATTGGATTTCTCTGATGTATGGAGCATCGCTCACTGCAATGCAGACAATCAACCTGTGATAAAATAACCAGAAACACATCTGGCATCATAAAAGCTGGACAGATCTTAAAGGCTCAGTATATAACAATGACTGCACCCACAAGAAAGAATTAAAATAGTACTCTGATCTATAAGTGTAACTGCTAAGTTACAAGTGTTACTGCAGCCAGTATTTAGATCACGTCCAAGCAGAAACATGCAAGCAACAAAATGGTCCCTGCAGAAACAAGCAGTGCTGATGGTGTTGTCTCACAGCCCACCATGGCAATGCCTTCCTGAAAACCACTCTTGTCGCTTCTCCCCCTCTTCCTTCTACTGCACTGGAGCTATGTTATAGATATGCTGCTAGTTCTTACTGAAGCATGAATCAGCATCCCCTTCCTGGCCAAGCAAAACAAGTGGGAAATGGATCGACAATGGTAGTGTTGGAATTTTATTTATTGATATTTTGGCCCTT
The DNA here is from genome assembly GCF_004027225.2 of Strigops habroptila. Taxonomy (NCBI): domain Eukaryota; kingdom Metazoa; phylum Chordata; class Aves; order Psittaciformes; family Psittacidae; genus Strigops; species Strigops habroptila. Next base: position 26,094,297 of record NC_044284.2, on the reverse strand, counting down.
TATGGTATAGAATGCAAACATGAGCAGAAAATTCTTTCTCCTTGCTTCTAGAAACAACCTCTTATGCTTTCCCTGAACTGATCTTTCCACCTTGGCAGTTCAGACAGACCCCTGGAGAGATGAGAGGTTTGGCTGAAAAGAGATCCTTTTATTTAAAGGTTGCCCTCTTGTTTACACACGCCACTTCTGTTGATGTTAGTGACAGTCTCATGGGTGAAGTTGAAATCAGACCTTGTCCCTTAACCATAAATTTGTGCGAAGCAAAACACCATCTTGGGGCATAGGTCAATTGAACATTTTAATAGTTGGGGGTTTTTTTTACCAATCACTGTATGTTTGAACCAACTGGAAATTGGAATTACTTCTGAAAGCCTTGTGATCTCTTTTTGTAGTCTTCTGAGCCTGATTTTAAGATAAAGCAAAATACTTTGCCACACCTCATTGCTTGTGTTTTAGATCTTCACCTGCTGGCAGACGTAATGTCTTAATATGCAAGGGATGTTTATAAAAAATACATGAATACCTAAAATAAGCATTGTTAAAATAATAATGGCTTATGCACATCCAAAGAGGCTGCCTGAAAATTTTTGGATAAAAACTGTGGCAGGGATAATGACTGCTTTCATGTTGAACTATTTTGCTGCAATTTTGTTTTGTGTAACAGTTACACATTATATTACTCAGTAGTTTATTGTTCTTTTACTTCACAAGCATTTCAGCATGGCTGGAGTCCAGCTGGATCAAAGTGACATGAAAATGGTCAAAACTTCTCTTCCAGTTAGTCTGCTGAACAGTTTGTTTAGGAAACAAAAATGTGTTTTAAATGTTAATTGAGCCTGTGTTTATCTCTTGAAGGGAGGATCATCTTCCAAATAAACTAGTGAATATGTACCAAAAAGTCAACCTCTTAAGCCATTGAGAAAAAAAAGCTCATTCCATCACACCACCCTAGCCCATCTGAGGATGTAGCTGTAGTTTTTCCTCATATGGCTGAAGGGAAGCAATTTGTCTGATATGCTTTTCCCATTTATCTCTGTCATGCCACGGTGTAGCAGATGCTTTTTTGATTGAAATAAGTTGACTTTTTCTTCAAAAAATGTCTGTCTTGTGATGCTCAGGCCATGTTCTGCCAAAGTCCCCCATGTATTTTATAGCCCAGCTGTACTTAGAATCAAACTTTCAGCAATTTTTTCTCTCCCGTTATGAGGTCCCAGAAGAGAAGAGGTAATAATGCTATTGCCCTGCAGTGTTTGGAGTACATGTATGGCACACGAATTCCTCTCCATTTTTGCTAATATTCTGGGAAGAAGATAGTTTTTTATTTTTGCTTTTGCTTGCATTTCAGCACAGGCTCTAAAAGCAAAGTATCTCCCAATTTCTGTACCAGGTGGGTTTTGCTGAGCAGAGACATACCCAGTTACCTCAGTGGAAGATCTGATACGAGCTCTTGACTTAATTGCTGCTTTCCCTGCTGCTTTTCCCATTTAGACATTTTTAGGACTTTGGGACCTGATACACTTATGATTATAACAGAAGAATCCTAATGTATTTCTTCACCTTTGGGATTTCTATTTTAGTTTGTGAATTTGTACACGTACATACAGAAATAGTTGGAACTGGAATTGTGTGCCCTTGCCAAGTGGAGACGATAAAGTATCTATGCTAGAAAATACTTGCATATTTAATATTATTATCTGAAATAGCCCCTTTAATCCTAATTTGTGGGGGATGCGATCTCATTGATAAATTGTCAAGATCACATCCCCCTGAAAAACTGAATAGCAAAACTTTGGCTACAGAGGGCATATCAGACTTCAGTGCATTGGCAATGATTGATACAGCTTGCCTGACAGCACCTTATCGCATGTGATAAGATCTTAAAATCTCATTTTAAACTTCTCTTTGTTGCAGTGTTAGTCACAGGTCTAATCTGAGTGTTTCTCTTAAATGAATTGCTATGAAAGGAGAGAAACCCTGTGATTTATGAGGTACTTTAACCTCTCGCCATTATCGCAAAGAGATTCTGATAGTCCCCCTGCTCCTGCCCACTGTACCTCACTCCTCTGCTGATGCTGTGCCAGAGGTGTCCTGCTTGGTCTGTGTAGCACCAGTGACAACAGGTTCCTAGGTGACACTGCTAAATATAGCAAATCAGCAATACCCAAGAGGTCCGGGAAGGAAGTTGTGATTGGGAAACATTTTATGGTCTGAGAAATAGATCTTCATTCCTTGCAAAATATTTGTAACAACTAGTGGCATATGCAGAATTCACTGCAATTGTCTAGTGCCCCTTGATTATTTGCAGTTATGGAGTGGAGAGTAACATGGGCAAAGAAAAATCTGGACGTTAGCCCATTAATACAGTGGGGCTATAATGAAGACAAAACCACAGCTGGTCGTGGGTCATGCAGTGCCACAAACTAGCACAGACTTCAGCTGCAGGGTCCATTGAGCCGGCAGGTTCTAACATGTTTGTGTCTCTGCTAATACCTGTGTAAACTCAATGTGCAACAGGTTGGGTACAGACACGAGGGAAAAGACCCTGGGGCAAATGACCCTGCGAACCCGGGCAGCGTGCATGGGTGGTTGGCCTCTTACAAGAGAGTTTGCCTGCCACGAACAGCAAGGAATAAAGCAAAAAAAGGGCACAGAAACCAGGTATAGGCGGGTAAAGTAGCTTGGCCAGGCTCATCAAATAAGAAAGGGGAGCTAGGTCTGCTGCTGGCTGATCGACCACCCTAGAGAAACCTCAGGGTCCTTCAAAAAGGCTTTAGGACCTCTGAATCTAAATTTGAGAAGGAGATAAAGTGTACTAAAGTTAAGCTGGATTAGGTAATACCAAGAGGAATAAATGTAATGTCAGTAGTATACAAAAATAAACGGTGTTTGATGCAGTTGTCTTTTTGTTATTTGTCATGGGGTAGCCACTATTCCCCAGTGACGTTTTAATCAGCAGCATGCGTGCAAATGTCCCCTGCACAAGCAAACAATGAATTAATTTGTTTAAAGTTGTTCTTCTCTTGCATTTTCTAGGAGCGAGCCAGAATATGCCTGATGTATTTGGTGAACCAGCTGGCCAACATGGAGCACTCATTTCACCATATTCTTTTACTGGAAATTAAGAGTCTCACTGACACTTTCTCAAGCATCTTGGGCGCTCAGAGCAGAGATATCTACCGCATGAGCAACAGTTTCACAGCCATAGCCAAGCTCCTCGTCCAACAGCTAGAGAATGATAATATGTCTGGAGCCAGGTACAGCTAATTTTTGTATGATAAAGCCACAGCCATTTCCATGGCTCTGTGAAGCAATATGAATTTATATTAAGTATATTCAAGTTGCAATGAATGAACAATCAGCTGAAAGTAACAAGTATTGCAGTTCCTGTAAGTTGCTGCATTGCCATTTTCATATTGATCTTGATACCCCTTTTGTATCATTCCAGTATATACTCACTCAGCCTTTGGATTGTGTTATTTATGGAGTCAGGTAAGCATGCAAAATAGTTTACCAACACCTGATGGGCAACATCCCTATTTGTAGAAGTAACCCAAGGCATGCATTTCAAATGCAGTTATAAGGATGATTGACACTGAAGTAGAATTCTGTAATTAAAGGGTGGCAGTAAGAGCTGTGGGTGCACTGCAGACACCAACTTTGTGCTACCAAGCAGAATGACCTCCAAACATCATGCACCAGAAATTGTGTCATTTGGCACTGAAGAATAAAGAAGCTGTTCAAGTTTTAGCACTTAAAGGATAGGAAGAAAGCCATGTCTCAGATAAGTAGACTAAGGCACTCTAAAATTCTTCAGTTAAAAATAAATCGGTGAAGTCAGGCTATGCAGTTATCATTGATTTTATTCTAGAAGATAACCACTGACGCTGATGAGAACAATGACTGGCATAGCTGCTTCATAAAGGTTTGCTAAAAAAAGTCTGAAGAAAAAATTCTCAAGCTTGTACAAAAAGATGTTCTCTTCACTCGGCTTCTTTTAAACGTCTCAGCTTCTTTTAAATGTGTATCCTAAGGTTAATGCATTGGGAGTGTTGCTGTATTTGTCAGTAAAAATGTAAGTGTTATTTAAATATATGGTAGTAGTCGCTTTTAATAGGGAAAGACTTATAATTAGCATTGTGTATACTGAAGTAGGTCAAGAGGGCATAAAGGAATAGTAATTCTTTGAAAAAATTTAACACAGATGTCAGAAAACTCATAACCATGAAGGATAGCCTTGGAGACAGGCTTGTAGAGTTGGAGCCAAAACATTGAGGTCATTCAAGATACAATTAATTGGTATCCTGGAGAGAGTTAAAAATGAAACAGGAGAGGAGCCCTGGTATAACTCCTCGTTTTACAAGGCTGTAAGAAATATCCAAACTTCACCTTGTGGCTGTAATCTCATCTGAAATCAAGCCCTTAGCACTCATTTATAAAAAGCTTCATTGGAGATAGTGAAAAAAACAAAGTGGAGATAGTAAAGTGAGCATGCAATGACATACAAGTTTTCCAAACTTGTGAAGTTCAACTGTGACAGATGTCACTTAGTAAAGGGGACCAGAAGAATGTCATGTATTCTGGGAACCACAGTGAAGCAGGACAGGAATTGAGACTTCAGTAACAAAGCATAATAATTATTCACACAGCTCATTGTGGTCCCTTAATTTACAGTAGAAAAATTATTTGTTAAAATGTTGCGATATTCCTATTCCTTATTACCTCCTGTGCTTAACATTTATGTCTAGAGCTGATAAAAACCAGTAAAAAACAAGAAAAGGTTTTCATTAAAATGTTGTTGCTGTGTTTCCCTGTTCCTCTCTAAAATTCCCCTTTGTTAAGGACTGGCTTTACTGAGGAGTAGAAGCTTCTTTATCTGTGTGAATGTGGTTACAGATGCAAAATACTGTTTGGTTGGAGAGTCTTGAGGAGAAGGGATAGCATCTAAGACTTTCTATGTTGGTAAAGGATTATGGTGTGATTCAAGCATCAAGAAGCCTGTCTGCATGAAGCATTACCTTGCTGCTTCGTGTCCTGCCTGGCTCCCAGGACCAGCTGCTCTGCACGCAGCACCTGCTACTGCCTGCTGTCTGTGTTCCCCAGCATCACCTATTGAAATGTTCTGGCTTCTACCATCAGTACCTGTGAATGCAGAGGCTGTGAGTGGCATTGCGTGTGACGTGCCAGAGGATGCAGCCTCCAGCTCCCTGTGGAACCTCAGCCTTGAATGTTACCTGTCTGATGGTGTTTCCATGATCATTCCTAGCAATAATTTGGAAGCTCCTGATGGGCTTCCCAACCGTGAGCTAGAGGTTTTGAGATTGCCGTTGCTGTCCACCACTTGTCGTCTTCAAACCTGTGGGTCCATTGTATTTGAGGAGATGATTATGTCTGTTCATTGATGAACCCCAAGGGATCGCACTTGATCCATTTATGTTGCCTCCAACCGCAGAGTTGAAGCCCTGGAAGCAATCCCATCTCACCTGTATTTTTAGCAATTTCCATTTGTGTATGCTGTTTTTCCCATTTTAAGCATCTGACTGGTGTTGTTGATAATGGTGCTGCTGATCTGGAGAAATGCTCTTCAAATTTATGTATCACTCTTGACTTGCTGACCTGTATATTTAGGTCTCTTTCTAAACAGAATTTTAAAGCAGTGAAACAGTGAGTAGCATAGCACTATCTTTGCAAGCTAGGTCCTTATGATTCTTGATAGATTTGTGCATTCTTTTCCTCTCAAAAACAGCCTGAGCTTTGGTGTAAGCTGATCCTGCTCCAGCAACCTCAGCAATGTACTGAATGTCTCCTGCCAAGATTTCAAACAATAGTTTATTTTACTGTTGCTGGAAGGGGAGGCCAGCAGGAAGGCCTGCCAGGCATCCTGTTGGGCACAGGGTGGAGGTTTCATTGAATGTTTCACTTGGGGTATGTGCTTTTGGCTTCCCGGGAATTGATACATGTAAAGCAGGTACATGTGAGAGGCATGCCCAGGGCTCAGCGCTCTGGCTTCCTCATGTAGTGTGTGCAGTTGCTCTGAAACCCCAGGCAACAACCAGGTCGAAACCAAGGTGGTGGCTTGAGGAGCACCAGGCAGCGATGAGCCCTGCGTGCACTAACTTACTGCTGCTTTACATATGGCAAATAGGATTCATCGATGTGTTTTTTAGCAGAAGCATTTTCTTGTATGTCCTTCATAAGGCCACCAGAGTTCAACAGGAGAATGATGGATAAAAAGATGCTGTTATAAAAGGCCATTTTTATTTCCAAACATCATCAAGGCTTGCTGGTTTGGGTCTGTCATTTATAAACCACATCAGTCCATCAATCCCTTCTCTGTGGCCAGAGGGCTTTATATATATTTACGTACGTAACAGGACATTTTTCTTAGCACTTAGTTTCCACAATAGAGCAATGTTAGGAGTGATCTTGGAGTGGCAGCTTTCTAACAAATTAAATCTTGTCCCACATCTCCAGAAAGATTTGTTAGTAAAGATCATACCGTGGTTCTTAATTACAGAAGAATATTTTTTTTTCAGTGTTCTGCACTGCTAATATCTTATGAGATCTTGCCTAAATTAAAAACAAGACAAAACTTACCAACTCCTCTGAGAAATATCCTGAACTGCGTTTATCAAAACAAACGAAAAAGTGCATTTTGTGATGCAGGATTCGTGGGTTTGTTTTGTTGGGGTTTTTTTAAATGCTTTTTTGTTTCCACAATTGGTAATTTGCAGTATTCGGGAGTTTTTAATAGGCTTCCCGACTGGGAGCATGACACGTTGAGACTCTGCTGCTTTGAAAAGCTGTGTTAAAACTCTTATTTGTGACTTTCCATATCCATATTTTACAGAATAGCTATTCAGATGTTTTCTCATCAGGGAAAAAACCACCCACCACCACCAACAAACAAAAAAACAAACAAACTAACACAAAGAAATAGTCAGAAGTAAAACGAGCTTGTTTTAGAGCTGTCAGTAGAGTTTAAAAAGTAAATACTGTCAAATACCCCTTAATTCCCTAAGATTTCTGATTGTCTTTGTACTGTCTTCATGATTTTTTGGTCCAGTTATTCCATAGTTGCAGGAGTAAGATGGGAACATAGAAATCCCCAACAGAAGGCACCTCCCTGAAGAAGAGGAGAAGCAGCAACAGTGGTTTTGCCACATTTGCTGTTGGTCCCCCAGGAAATTCAGTCCTGGTGTTGCATAAAGGCCAAGCAGCATCTTCAAGGAAGAATACAGATATCCAAGGGTTAGGTTTCTAGCAAAAGGCTCAATATTTGGAGGAGCCGAGTCTCACTGCGGGCTGTGAGCTGTGTAGGATCCTACCAGCAAACTCCATTTTCAGAAGCCCAGTTTTGGGGAATGAGGCACTCAGACTGAAAACCTTAATCTAGGAAACCTGGATTTGGGCACGGGAAGCACTGCACTTGGGGCAGGGTGTAACACTGGTGTGCCTGCCCTTGCCCTGGTATGGGGTGGTGGGTCCGTCACCTTGGGATCCTTCTGCAGAGAGTTTTTGCTGTGCCCTACAGCTCTGGCTAGTAGTAATTACTGCCCCTGTGGCACCATGGCTGGGCGTCCAGCAAAGACAGCATTTTTCACTGGACAAAAGGTATTTTGATGGCTAGAAAGCAAATTTTTACCAGCACTATATCTGACAGCAGATTTCTTTTTGTTCCTTAAGATTAACAGCTTCCCTTAAACTTATTTTAAAGTTATCTTCAAATTTTGTATTAAAATGTTGTGCATTCTAAAACTAACATAACAATCAACTTCAAAATAAAACAGCTTGCCCTGCAGTCCTATCAAGTTCATTTTAACTCTTTGTTTTCTCTTGCTCTTTTTCTGAAGTTCAGTCACATTGCTTAGAACTTTTCTCGAGCCTGTTTCTGTATGTGTGCTGAGTTTTAAGAGATGTTTTTCTTACTCAGAATACAATAATTCAGTAGGAACTGCATGTACTTTTGTCAGACTTTAAAAACCACAGTGTTTCTCTAAACTCTGCAATTAGCTTGACTTTTGGTTTATGAAAATAATGTAAGAAGTTGGTGTTTAGCAAGCTAGAGAGAATGGTTTAAATTCAGTTGAAAAACTTTTTGCTATGGGGCCACTGGGAAAAGAGTTGGGTTTTGCTTATGCAGATACAGCACATGCAGTTTCTAATCCAGTGTTGTCAGAGATGTTCAATGATTCTGATCCATCTGACAGAGACATTGATTTAGAAGATGTTTTTGAAAATTATTAATCAACCTCTAGGAGAATCTCTGCTGAAACATAATTATTTTAGCAGAAACATAATAGAGGTCACAGGCAGAAACGCAACATCAGCATCACTGTGAACACAGTGTGCCAAAGTTAAATCTCTGCTTTCTACTTCCTTAGGGTGGAAAATGATACTGAAACAGAATCTCCTGTACCACTGGATGATTTAAAATCTGTTATGAATGGAAATGAAGAGGATGAAAAGCTTCAAGTTAAAATACAGGCTTTTGAGGAGAAAATAAATGTCGACAACGGTACTCTTGGCTCAGTGCGGAGATACAGTTTAGGCCAAGTTTCTAAAGAAGAAAGGAAAGATATGAGATTTAACAGGTATGGCTCCGTAAAACGTGTGAGTGCTTTTCATGAATATAAGTTTTGTAATAAAACTTTACGCAAACGTTGAGAATTTGGCCCACTTGATGCCTTTGGGCATCAAAATTCTGATTTTAAGTAAGTCTCATACCCATGAATTCGAAGGCTAGATAAAACTTTACTAAATTATTTATTTAATCTCTTTTGTGCCCTACACCAGCACAAGGGATAGGAAAATATTTGCATACAGATAGTACTAGAAAGGAAGATATAGAGAATTTTCTTGGGTATTATTGCTAAGAATAGGTATCAAATGTTTGAATGAAATTTTGCCTGTGTGCTGTGAGATGAGTATGTCTATCCTGGGACACTGGGTGAGATAGGGTGAGATAGCAACATACACCCGCAGTGTCTTTAAGTTGCCTGTGCACTGCAGCTTTGCAGCAGAGCTTTTCTCTTCCTGCTCCAGTATTTGCCTTTTCAGTCACTTCACTTCTACCCTTCTTACTTTTACAGAGGCTTAATTGCATCCTCAGCATATAGGTATGGGGCAATGAAGAACTGGAGGCTGAAGCTTGGTTCAGTTAAATGGCACTGGATGGCATTTTTATGATGTGCTCAATAATACATATATTCCAGTCCTGGGGTTGTAAGTTGCTTGCACATACGCTGATTAGCTCCCTCCATGGCATGCAGATGTTGTGATATATGGATATTATTTAGTTTCATTTGCTTATTAAAGCTGTGGCTTGCATTTTGCTTTCGAAATCACATCTACCAAAAGATACTTGCCTCTGGCTAGGTGAGCCTCACACTCGCCTCTCTGAACCAGCTGCACAGAGGTAACTCAGAAGAGCATGTGTTTGGGTGATTTTTGTGTCTGACCTCTACTCCAAAACATTTGTCATTTCCTTATCGCCTTCCAGGTCCAAAAGCCTCGCTTTGCATGCACTCCGCATGAAGGGGGTAAATTCAGAGGGTGGACAGGATGAGGACAGTGCGGAGATAACTGCTGGTATCTCCTTCTCCGAGATCTACATTAGCCAAGAAAATGACAAATTGCCATTCAGTGTTGATACTGAAGCAATGCAACTGGGAAATTCTTTGGTTTCACACCAAAGTATCGATTACGTGGAATCAGCAAATTTGCCAGAGTCTACTAAAGAAAAGGCCCTCGAAGGAAACACAGAGGCAGTGATGAGCCCCAAGGAATACCACGATAAGCTCTACTTGCACTTGAAGGAAAACCTGGGTAAAGTGAAAGCATATGTCACAGAGATGGGGAGAAAAATGCCTATCCCTGATCAGTGCGTTATTGAAGGTAAGAGGTCCAAGCCCTTCTGATTATGAGAATTTTAACACTATACTGAAAGTCCTCTCAAGGTTCAAGCAAACAGGTAGCAAAGATCCTCTAGCACAGAGCTGATGGATGGGGAAGAACATTAGTTTTATAAAACAATGTCATTCCCAAACTGCAGTGTTTTGAAATCTTCCAGGACTGTTGTTCTTTTCCTTCGAGGATATAGAATCATAGAATAGTTAGGGTTGGAAAGGACCTTAAGATCATCTAGTTCCAACCCCCCTGCCATGGGCAGGGACACCTCACACTAAACCATGTCACCCAAGGCTCTGTCCAACCCAGCCTTGAACACCGCCAGGGATGGAGCGTTTACAACTTCCTTGGGCAACCCATTCCAGTGCCTCACCACCCTCACAGTAAAGAACTTCTTCCTTATATCTAACCTAAACTTCCCCTGTTTAACTTTGAAGCCATTACCCCTTGTCCTACCACTACAGTCCCTAAGGAAGAGCCCCTCCCCAGCATCCTTATAGGCCTCTTTCAGATACTGGAAGGCTGCTATGAGGTCTCCACGCAGCCTTCTCTTCTCCAGGCTGAACAGCCCCAACTTCCTCAGCCTGTCTTCATACAGAAGGTGCTCCAGCCCCCTTATCATCCTCATGGCCCTCCTCTGGACTTGCTCCAACAGCTCCATGTCCTTTTTATGTTGAGGACACCAGAACTGCACACAGTAGTCCAAGTGAGGTCTCAGGAGAGCAGAGTAGAGGGGTAGGATCACCTCCTTTGACCTGCTGGTCACACTTCTTTTGATGCAGCCCAGGATACGGTTGGCTTTCTGGGCTGCAAGCGCACACTGCCGGCTCATGTTAAGCTTCTCATCAGCCAACACCCCCAAGTCCTTTTCTGCAGGGCTGCTCTGAGTCTCTTCTCCGCCCAACCTGTAGCTGTGCCTGGGATTGCCCCGACCCAGGTGTAGGACCTTGCACTTGGCTTGGTTGAACTTCATGAGGTTGGCATCTGCCCACCTCACAAGTGTGTCAAGGTCCCTCTGGATGGCATCCCTTCCCTCCAGCATATCAACTGAACCACACAGCTTGGTGTCGTCGGCAAACTTGCTGATGGCGCACTCAATCCCACTGTCCCTGTTGCCAACAAAGATATTGAACAAGACAGGTCTCAACACCGATCCCTGAGGGACACGACTCATTACTGTTTTCCAACTGGACATTGAGCTGTTTACCACAACCCTTTGCGTGCGGCCATCGAGCCAGTTCTTTATCCGCTGAGTGGTCCATCTATCAAATTGGTGTCTCTCCAATTTAGAGACAAGGATGTCGTGCAGGATAGTGTCGAATGCTTTGCACAAGTCCAGGTGTAAATGACGTCAACTGCACTGCCACTGTCCATCGGTTCTGTAGCCCCATCATAGCAGGCCACCAAAATCATCAGGCAGGATTTCCCCTTAGTGAAACCATGCTGGCTGTCACCAACCACCTTGTTATTTTTCATGTGCCTTAGCATGCTTTCCAGGAGAACCTGCTCCAAGATTTTACCAGGCACAGAGGTGAGACTGGCTGGTCTATAGTTCCCCGGGTCATCCACCTTCCCCTTCCTGAAAATGGGGTTTATATTACCCTTCTTCCAGTCATCAGGAACTTCATCTGACTGCCATGATTTTTCAAATATGATGGACAGTGGTTTAGCAACGTCATTCGCCAGCTCCTTCAGGACCCGTGGATGGATTTCATCAGGTCCCATGGACTTGTGCACGTTCAGGTTCTTAAGATGGTCTCGAACCTGATCCTCTCCCACAGTGGGCCTAAGGTCTTCATTCTCACAGTCCCTGTGGCTGCCTTCCAAGACTTGGGTGGTGTGGTCAGAGCATTTGCTAGTGAAGACTGAGGCAAAGAAATCATTAAGAACCTCAGCCTTCTCCAAATCCAGGGTAGCCAGTTCTCCCAATAGCATCCGGAGAGGGCCCACATTGTTCCTAGTCTGTCTTTGATTTGCTATGTACCTATAGAAGCCTTTCCTGTTATCTTTCACATCCCTTGCCAGATTTAATTCTAGCTGGGCCTTAGCTTTCCTGACCTGGTCCCTAGCTTCCCAGACATCATTCCTGTATTCTTCCCAGGCCGCCTGTCCTCACTCCCACCTTTTATAAGCTGCTTTTTCCCCTGTAAGTTTCCTCAGCAGCTCCTTATCCATCCATGGAGATCTCCTGGCCCTTCTGTCGCGCTTCCTTCTAGTTGGGACACAACACTCCTGAGCATGTAGCAGGTGATCCTTCAATATCAACCAGCAGTCTTGGGCCCCCCTGCCCTCTAGGACTATATCCCATGGAACCTTACTAAGCAGGTTCCTGAAGAGGCCAAAGTCTGCTTTCTTGAAGTCCAGGGCAGTGAGCTTGCTGCATGCTCTTCTCACTGTCTTGAGGATCTCGAACTCGACCATCTCGATTGCTACAGCCAAGGCTGCCCTGGAGCATCCCATTCCTCCCGAGCCCCTCCCTGTTGGTGAGCACGAGGTCAAGCATGGCACCTCTCCTTTTCGGCTCCTCTATTACTTGCAAGAGGAAACTGTCTTCCACACAATCGAGGAACCTCCTGGATTGCTTGTGCCTCCAACAGATATCAGGACGGTTGAAGTCCCCCATGAGGACAAGGGCCTGCGAGCGTGAGGCTGCTCCTATCTGTCTGTAGAGCGCTTCATCGTCCTCTTGATCAGGCGGTCTGTAACAGACCCCCACAGTGATGTTCCCCATCGCTGTTGTCCCTTTGACCCTGACCCACAAACTGTATAGCTTTTGGCTGTCATAGGGAACAAACCCCGAGCTCTCTGGAAAAGGGCAGGAACTGTCACACTGAGCTGAAGAGATGTTGCTGTGGGCTAAGGCTGGCAATGCCTCTGGGCATGTCTACAGGGCAGGAAAGCAAGGGGAATGTCACCTGGCTCCAGGCTGTAAGTTATGGAGCTGTGTGAACAGTTGTGGAGAGTCAAGTACCACAGACTACATGTGCCATGGGTCGCACTCAACCACACAGGTTTATGGATAAGCACATGCTAATACTTAAGCCTTCTTCTTGGCCTGCTGGGCTGCTGTAGAGCAGATCTGTGTCTCCTTCCTCATTAGCATGATATTATTAAATCAGGACCCTCAGGTCAGCACATTCCAGTCTAGACATAAAAGCTCCTTCAGGGCACAACAGAATGAGATCCCCAGTGCGTCGGGTTGGATCCTATCTCACCACCTCCCTGGGGTTGTTTAATGTTTTCTGCTTTCATCAGGGGTGACATTTGTTTTCAACTGCAAGAACGCTGGTTTGTGAGACTATGGGGGAAGCGGGCGATACACTGCTCGATGGGTCTTTGATATTCCTCTTTGAAGTAAATACTTTAGGTTGGTTTGTGAGCCTCTTGTTTACATGAATTTGTGTGCATCTAACCACTTGCTGGTGGTTGTGAGCTACTTACAGCTCAGCCCTTCAATGGACCACGTTGATTCCAAAGAGTAGATGACTCCATAAATTAAATTGATTTGCAGCCACTTAATACCTCATCTTCTAATACTACATAACTTCAGGTCCATCAGATATCAACTTCTGTGGATAAAATATTTGTTTGTTTACTTTTTCAGTGGTCAAGAAGTTGAAAAGCAGTTTCTACCCATAAAAGGGATATAACTATATGTATTTTAAAAGCTTATGTTTCTGAAGAGTTTCCTGAATATCTTAAATTCCACATTTACTACTTGAAATAGTTATTTGATACAATTAATGATAAAACTCCCGTTTCATAAAATTACAGTGGAAATATGAGAGTGAACAAGCTGGCTTTTTAAGTGCTGAGTGGCATGACCTTGCATTAATCAAATGCAGTAAGCTGAATATTTCTAAATGTGTTGCTCAGTTTCCTTTCTGAAGTACTTATTATGACATGTTCTAAGCATGTGACTATTTCTAAATTCATTCAAACTATTGTAATTTCCTGAAAATCCTCAACTAGCATTCTTAGGGAAATTGTTTGAGTAGGGACACGCATGCAGATCAGGAGATTTATGTGACTCATTTTAAATATGTTGAAGAAATGCAATCTGACTCATGACACAGGGGATAGCTTTGTTAATATTTCAGATATTAAATAAATCACCCCATAAAAACCTTTCAGTTGTTGGTCTTCTGCGATTCCCACACACTCTAAAGGCCGATTCAGATGTTTAGGGCTTACTTTTCAAATAAGATGATTAGAAAATAGTAAAATAATTTTAGAAAATAGTAATATATGTAGTTGGCTAATTTTACATGGCTTATATAGTTTGTTGAACTGGAAATTTAATATGTAAACCATGGAAAATATTAAAAGATATGCACTTAAGAGCAATCTCCCATGAAATAGAGTACTTGAAGGAAATATTGGCAAAATGTGTTGCAAGAAAATAGCACTGCAGTGTGCTAATAATAGAGAGTGCAAATTTCCCCATGTACCCTTTTGTTAGTCATGCTTTTCCTGGCCTTCCAAGTGGTAGCTCACACACAGGTCAACAGAGTGTTAATGTCGGTCGTAAGAATTTCCATATAATAAATGGGTCAAATTCTGTTCACTTAAACAGAATTCAAACCCCTGCTTGCATTTCTAATGATGATGATGTCCAACCTCTTGGAAGACTGTCTGTGAACGTGGGGAATGCCTTACTGCGTAAAAGTGAGACTGGATGGCATCCCCGAAAGGATGCTGTGTTGACACACTGGTGAGAACAGAAGATGCTTGCATGCCTTTGGGTACATCCAGAATTAGTGTGTACAGCCCATGCCAGATATGGGGGCACTGATACCAAGAGCAGTAGGAGTGAAAGCAAGAGGTTGCTGAAAGTTTTCCAAATATGAAGTCACTGCCTTGCAGAAAGACAGAGGACATTCAGTTCAGTGCTCAGTAGCTGGGGGGAAAAAAAGCAAGAGAAAAATTATTAAGAAAATTAGATACATCAAATGACATCATTCTGTCATTGTCTGCATTAAGTGGAGCCTGAATCTTGAAGGACAAAGGAGACTAGTAACCAGGAGTATGAAGATACTCAGGGGCCTCCATATGAAGAATGGCCTGGGACTCTGCAGTCCAGAAAAGAGACAGCTAACAGAGATTTGCAATATCTTAAAGGACTGAGAAGATTAACTGGGAGTGGTAACTCACTGTCTATCCTAATACAAGTACTAGAGAACGTGTAATGAAGTTGTCAGGAAGCCAATTCAAAAGACGCACAATGGGCACCTCTTAACACATAATTATATACATGTAATTAAATGGAAGAGCTGATTGCTACAGTCCATAAGTATGCTGAAAGGGTGCCTGGTTTCAAAAGTGGTTAGGTAAATTCAGGGATCAGAGCCATTCAAGGATTATCAAAATAATACCACCCAATTCTGGAAATGCCAGAACCATGGATGGAGGTACCAGGAGGTACCAGAAGGGAAGTTACTGCTGTGTGCTCGTTCTGTTCTTGCACTGCTCACTTAGAGCTCTCTTACTTGCCCTTTGCAAGCTAATATCAGGATAAGGTACTGGTGGGACTTTCTGACTCAAAACAGAATTGCTATTTGAACATTCCTTGAAAAGATGAAAATTGAGAAAATTTGTGTTCTTAACCAAAGTATTACAACTCCTGATGTCATAGACAGTCTTGACTCTGAGTTCGGATAAGGGGGCAGATCCAGTGAGCAGGTCCCCTGAGTGTCTTTGGTTGCATCCTCTGCTCCGTAACATTGTCTGTGATTTGCAAACTTTCTTTTTTGCTGTTGAGTCAGACATTTGCTGTGTAGGACTTACCCTCACAAAATATTTTTGCTTTACGGGGTGTATTTTTTCAGTCTCCTTGTTGACTTATAAGTTCATTTGAATTATACTATATGCTAAAATTTATGCAATATTAACTTAAGTGTTAGGTTTTACAGCTGTGAAGGGATACAGGTTTAGAACTGCAAGGGTGGATCCATGATCTGTCTGACAGTTTGAAGATGCCTCCCATACACGTTGAAAAATTGACATGTCGACAGCTCTGTTATCTCAGTTTTAGTATTTACTATTTTTGTCTTCAAGCAGAGAAGGGTTGTGCACTGGGTGATGATCCTACAGCAGAAGTAGGGTTAAGGCTGGGCTGTTAGCCAAAATGTCTTTTACTAAGAAAATGGCTAAGTTGAGGGCATTTTGAAGAATAGACAAGCTACAGCAGCTTACCAGATGCGTGTGTGTACATACATAAGTGAATCTCTTGGAACTAACACTGCAGTCAGAGAAGAGATTTAAACCAGGGCAGAAAGAAGGCATTTGAAACCACAAAAATCCATTTGTTTTAGTTTGTTTCAGTTTGGGGCTGATAGTTTGGTTCACTTCCTGCTTAGTTTGAACCACTTTGCCCAGATTCCCATCTCTGCCATACCTTAGCAATTTGAGGCATTCTTTTATGTCATGTTCATTACTTTAATCCTCTTAATCCTGTGCATCTTTCCCTCAAAAAAAATAAAAAAGAAAGCCACCATATTTGTGAGAAGCTTTAGCTTTCACAGAGCTAAGCAAACAGTTTTCATCAGCCCATATTTTTCCAGACGGTTTGTGATCTTATATCTTACCGGTACCTCCAGGATTTTGCAGATAGCAGTGGCCCAGACTTGTGCACCTATAATTTCCCGAACACTCCCAAGTTTGGTTATTGCTTTTCAGCATACGCTGGGCAGGAGGAGTTCTGCTGTTTTGGGGTCCCAGTGGTTAAGAACAAGAGACAGTGCTCAAGATCCCCACATTGCATTTGCAGTTTCTCCACTGGCCGCAGTAGGTGCTCTTTGAAATGTCTTTCAGCTTTTCTGCTTTTCTAGGTCTCAGTGTACAAATCTGGGGAGATAGGGCTGGCAGTGGTTTGAGGAGGTTGCTTTGAAAGGCTTAGGTAAAAGATGGCATTCCTGAATTACGCATTATTGGTGTTATGACCTGCCAAAGTTGGCTTCGGGAGTGCCACAACATCCAGCTGGGACCTGAGTCTGTTCTCAAAAGAGTGTAACCCAATTACCATTGCATGGGGTAATTTTAGGTCTTATGCATGTTGGATGATTTTTGACTTATTCTTGTTTCCCAGATACACAGGAATGGTGGCTAAAATGCATGGTCATGTGTATTCTGCCTCTGGGAGTTGCTGATGTCAGATGGTTCCCAGACACAAGCCTGTACAGCTGCTGGATTTGGTTATAATTTGAGGGCAGGTCCTTGTTTTCCACTCTAGTTCTACTTGCTCTTTGGATAAATGGGATAAAACCACCACCATTAATGCCTACAGCTCAGAGCATTGGGTGTCAAGTGAGATGTTGGAAAGAAAGCATCTTATAATAACTGTGTGTAGAGGATGCTGTGAAGGATTTGCACATCTCCAGCCTGCCTAGCTGCCTTTGTAAAAGGATAGAGCACAGGGAGATCATTCAATCCTTGGTCACTGAAGCCACATTCAAAATGCAATGCCATCCAATGAAAAAGAACCATTTTATAGTAGTGAGTCACTCCTGGGTCCTTGGTGCCCTACAGGAGGAAACAAACAGCAAACATTTTGTGGGATTAATAACAGAATGCTGAAAGAAGAGGCGGTGGCAGGGGAAACAGGTTGCAGTGCGCTGGCCCTAAATCTGGTTGCTGTTATGTTTTATGCTGTACTGAGAGATAATTGGTACCATATGACAGTTTAGATGGAAAAGTTCATTGCTCCCCTGCTGTGCTCACCCCTGCACCGGTCTGATAAATTCCAGCATTCCATAAGCCAAACGTTGATTTGGAACAGATGGACCTCTGATCCTTCAGTGGGATCACAAAGTTGCATAGGTTCAGGCCAGCATTTCCAGACATCAGCTCTGCTGCTGCTCAGCCAAACAAAAATATTAGTTGGCATTTTATTCTTCAGCACTGGTATTTCAAATGCATCCCAAATGTGAGGGCAGGCAGTGAGAATGGAAGTGCTAACTCACAGGATAGCCATTGCTCTCATGGTGATCTGCATTGTTAGACCATGGAGAAACTCTCAGTGCAACTGGGAGCGTAATAGGAACATGAACACACTCATAATGTGCTGCCCTCGCGTATGTGATAATAGGAAATCATGTGTGCTTTACACCTAATCTGGAAGCATCAATTTAAACAGGCTGGTCTCCAGATGCGCTTTACCTGGTAGCTGGAAGATTCCTGGTGGGATGGTGTTATCACTCTCCTGGGGGAAAAGCCGAATCAGAGGACTTTGACTTCTGAGCTTCTGGGTGGGACCAGGATGGACCTAACGGTTCCTCCTGTGTCCCTTCTCACCCCACTGTGTAGGCAGGGTCAGCCAGGCTGGGGGTGTTGGGCAGAGGCGGCTGAAGGATGTGGCTGGGACACAGGAGCCAGGCATCGGCAGGAGCAAGGTGTTTTCTCGGGACCCCACTTTCCTGCGCACACCTTATGGGTTCTTTGCATGTTTGTCATTGATACAGGCAGCGGAAATGTAAATACACTTTTGCTTCTGAAGATGCGACAATGTGGCAGAGATACTTTCCTGTTGTACCTTCCCACATAACCTAGGCTTTTGATTGTTCTGATGGTAAAGGGAAGGAAGCTAGAAGGTTTTATAAAGTTAAGCTAATCTGTACATTTTCAAATGTGGCTTTTGCCACTCAGATTTGGACTCTGTGTACTGAGTGCATTGTGGTGGCTGTCCAGAACCCATTATAGTTATGCCTTCACTGTTGATTTTTGGGTAACTTACTGGAGGTGAAATCTATCAGACTGAGTTATGGCATGCATGCAAAGCTAGTAGTGTTAAAAAAATATAAACCAGCATTTCCTGAAGCTGGTTGCTTTAAAAATTACCCGTTTCTCCTATAAACATATTTATTGTTTGCATACTTATTTGTAAACCAAAATGAAGAGATCAGGCAAAGGAAACTGAGGAAGCTGGAAAAGGCTTAAAACTGAAATTTAAAAAGTTGTATCCATTTCTTATTCCCTGGTTTCATGTTTATGGCTCGGTTTGATTCTGTTCAGGAAATTTATGAGCATACTTTTACTCCTATTAACAGATTTTATTTAATAGTAAAGGTTTACCAATGTAAATCATATAATGCATTAATTGTTCCCAGAACCAGTGACTCTGGACCTACTTGCGTATGAACCTCCAGTTTTAACCCAGCATATTAAGTTGGAATAAACAACAATTAACAACTCTACTGACATTCCTCTGTGTATACTTTTTGTTCTTTTCCCCAGGCACAACGACTTAGTAGTGAACTTTAAAATTGCAACATATATTCTCTTGTTTCCTGTAGGAAAAACAAGTTGTTGCTGATTCTCTTGCTAGAAGTTTGACACTTGCCAACAGATGTGATGAGAAATGTTTATTGACTGGAGGAGCCTTTCCTGCAACCTCGATCAGTCTCGGCCCTCTGAGGCATTTAGTGACTCTGTGGTGTTTTGTGCCTTCCATTGCCTTTCACACATTCTTCATCTTTTAAAATCCCTTCCCTTGTGTTACTCGGACCCTCCTTCCAAGCAAAAGCCAAGCTGAGGAAGGAGGAGAACTCATCATTCTTTATGGAGAAGATGTGCCCAAGTTTCACCAGCCACTGCTGCCAGTGATGCAGGAGAGCAGGATGTGGGTGCAGCCAGGTAGGATGCCCAGGGGGAAGCTGAGATGAGGAGCTGCTTGAGTGGAGGGATGCACAGAGTTCTAAAATGTCTTGGCTTAGGTGCTTGTCAATAGGGATGATTCATGGTAATTGAATAAAAGAAGCACTTGTTCTGTCTGTGCAGTGTGTTACCCCAGATACTCAGCAGCAGCAGATACTGCTTTGCTGCTGAGATGAGGCAGAGATATAAGCTTTTCTCCTTTGCTGAGTTAACTGAGCTGCTGCTTAGCGTAAACAAAACTCTCATCAACATACCTAGATTCTCACCTAATAGACCTGTTTTGCATCAGAGCTTGCTAGCCTCTCCCTGAGTAGGGTAGATCCAGGCTGGCCACCTTTCCACCTGCACGTGGGATCACAGGATGAGACAATAAGTGCTGAGAAATTGGTTTCTCTGATGTCACAAATGGGAGCACTGATGAGATGTACAAAATGTGCCATAATTGTCTCTGAGAAAGTCAGAGTGTGGCTTAGCTGGCAGCCATTCATGGGTGCACAAGAAGCTCATTTCTCATGGCAGTAATACAGTGACGGCGTGGCTATGGGGGTGACTGGCATGCAGACCAGGGCAATGTGTGCATTTACCCAGGCCTGTCTATACTAAGTAAGTGCCACAATAAAGACATACCTGGTGTTATATCATCTTGTCCCTGAGCTGTCCCTTTCCTCCTCATGTGTTATCTTTTGATGTGTTGACATGTACAAGGGATTTTCCTGCCCCAAACAAAACTATCATATCTATCATCCAGCTCCAAGAGCTAGCACTCTTAAATACTCATAAGACAAAGTCTGTCTCATTTTGGGTTGTTTTTTTTTTTCTTTTTCTACAGTCAAAGCCTCTATGAGCCCGTGCAGTATAGAAGTGCTATTAGAGTTGCAGATCTAGTGGTTGAAATGGTATTTCCATAAATCCTAAATTAGGTCAGATGGGACAGGTTACTTGGTGAAATAGAAATCAGCATCAACACCCTGCTTCAAATTTGCTTTCCACATTTATAAGAGGCAATAGGTTTTAAAGTAAAAAAATGGTTCTAGAGTCTGTAAATGTGTAGCTTAAATGTGACCAATGTAACAGGCTTAATGTCCTCAGGGAAATTAGTTAATTTTTCCCTTCCTCACTCCCTTACATACTTTTGACCAATTATTTTAAAGAGCTGGACATCCATCTCTGCCATAACTTGGACTTCATTGCTCTAAAGCACATCAAAAGGACCTTTAATTGACATTGGATTACCAGCACTCACCAAGATGTGCTGTGTGCTGGGGAAGCTGTTGCAGACCGAGTAGGTTTTATTGACAGGACTCTCCTGTGTGTTGTATCTTACTGATATCCTGAAAGTTTCTTGAGGCTACATTAATCTTTCCTTACCACGCAAAGTCAGAGTGAGTGGTTGCGTGTTTCCACACATGGAATTACACAGAGATTCAGGGAACTACATTGTCTCCACCCTCATAGGCTGAGACTGGTTTCTTTCCACCTTCAAAGCTTTTTTGCTAACTCAAGCCTGCATGTGATTTATTTTTGTTCTTCCTAGCAAAAATTGGTGTATGCTCCCCTTTCCTAGCTAAACCTACAGACCTGATCCCTGCTCACCCATCAGATTTCCATTTGTCAGCTGCTGTGCATTGCCAAGTGTAAATGCAGTGAGTTGTTTTCCCTAGAAAAGACTGCCTTCCAATCTCACAGTGTTAACTGGTCTTGCTATATTGTATTTTCTGTACTTTAACTCCTCTGAAATCTGTTGGGATTACACAAGGTCGATGCTTGTTTCACAGTATTTTATATAACTTGCAATGATGGACTGGGAAAAGTAAGCAACATAGCTTACCTAAAGCTCACCCGATTTATGTATGTTTGTTTTAGGAAAGCCCAAAATGTATCTTCTTAAACTGCGTATTGTACTGAGTACATAAGTACATGCAATTCATAAATACTGCAATGATTTTAAAAGCACCTTTTTCACTCAGAGTATGTCTGAGCACAAGCACACACATGTACATGTTACATGCATGCTTTGTTCCTAAATGATCATGCCACACTTCTAACTTGCCCACAAGGTACAGCAAAAATGACCTATTGTGATGGACATGTTGAGGTTTAAATAACGGTTCATTGGGATCCTTGAATAGCATATTATAAAAGTGCAATATTATACTAGAAATAAAAAAACCCATGGTGAATGTTATTACTCTGCTACAGTAGGATGTAGTGAACAGACTGAATTGAAATTGCTCCACGAGTAGGGAAACTCAAAAGTAATATTGTCATTTCTAGAAACAGTCAGTGCTTTGGTTTGGCTTCTTATGGTACTGGTGTGCTGTTTGCACTTGAGTAAAATATAGTGTAACAGTGCTAGATATGTATCTGGGTCATCTTAATCTTCACCAGAATAGGTTTATTATTTAAATACCACTTTCTGCTGACCTTGGGATAATTGAGATTAGCTGTTCTATGTTGAAACTCATAGTTCATTGCAAACCACTGAAAAACACACGTAGTAAACTTTGGCTTGTTATCAGATATTGCCAAATTCAGCACATCAAATGCAGAAATAGCTATGAGTAATCACTCATACCAAAAGTTTGAACAGTGCCTGAGTAGGAGGCTTTTTTCAGTTGGTATTGACAAATGAATGCTGCTTTTTTCCAGGAACTAACTTTTTGCTCAACCAGCATGGACTTCCAGCCCTTGAAATTACATTTATTTTGGCATGCATTATCAGCCTCAGGATTCTTCTCAATGTCATCCACAATGTCTTGCTAAGCAATTTGTTAGGTTTTTGTGTGTCTCCATATATCCTTTGCAATTTTTTTGTTCTGCAGCATTTAGAAACCTCCGTTTACAGTCCCGTTAAACACAGCTCCACCTAGCACTGGGCATCCTTTCTCTCAACTGCTAACTGGGGGCTGGTATCCTGGAGCTCTGCAGCCTTCTGCTCCCAGCTGCAATGACTTCTGTGGAAGATTGCCCAGGTGGGATATAATCAGCTTCATGTGGACTTACTGTGGACTCACTGTAGGTTACAAGAAATCTAGCTCTGGACTCTGCTGCCTTGCACAGTTGCTAAATGCACTCTAATGTTTGCCTGCAGCCTTTAAATGTCTCCCATGTGTCTTGTCAATTCATAAATTTGTAACTGAAAAAATAACTGCCCTACTAACTGAAGAGGAAGGCATTGAGCGCCAGCTCCTTTTGCAGCGGCAGTATGTGGTTTATAGTCTCTCTTAGTTAACAGTGATTTCCCGTAATGAAGCATTAAACTTTTCACACACAGGGACCAAGACCAAGCCTCTACTTCTGGTTGAGTGTGCTGAAGTTAAAGTTTTGTTATCATTTGTGATGCATAAAACAGGGGTCTTTAGTTTGGCCCATGCTGTTGGAAGAGCATCCTGTCAGCAGCCTCCTTGGAGCATCATAGAATCATGGAAGGGTTTGGGTTGGAAGGGACCTTAAAGATCATCCAGTTCCAACCTTCTTGCCAGGAGCATGAATGCCTTCCACTAGACCAGGTTGCTCAAATTCCTGTCCAATCTGGCCTTGAACACTTCCAGGGATGGGGCAGCCACAGCTTCTCTGGGCAACCTGTTCTAGTGCCTCACCACCCTCACAGTAAAGAACTTCTTCCTAATATCTAATCTAAATCTCCCCTCTTTCAATTTAAAGCCATTGCCCCTTGTCCTATTGCTATGTGCCCTTTTAAAAGGTCCCTTCTCTCCATGGACATCATTTAGTTTTGTGCTTTAACATGTCCCAGGACACATGGTCACTCTACCTTACCCTTTTGGTTTCTCAAACTCATCCTTTATTTGAACATGAACAGTGGCAGGTTTGGGTATGAACCAGTAGGTTTGCGAAATTAGGTAAAACTCAAATTTTCCCTATAGCTACTAATCCAAGAGTTACTGGATTTTATGCCCCACCTTTTTCCTGTTAAGGTGAGTGCACTGCTTATGGGCATGATGTATCTGTGATCTGCAGCTAAGTTAGTTTTCTTTTCAGAACTGTTATCTCAGTTTAGCAGCATTTGCATCTTTGTTGGTTTAACTAAGCCCTGGCTTTCTACTGCTGAAAGCTTATGGTCATACACACCCTTCTAATATTGTCCCACTGTAGATCTTAAAGTACGTTTGCGCTTAGGCAATTGACGTGATCCAAACAGCACTTTTACATTCCACAGGATTTAGTCAATGTGCACAATTAATGTTGTTTTCTTCAAAGAGCAGTCTACAAATGCCCAATGCTTGGCATCTAGCCACCACTTTGTGCGGATTCTTTCCTCCTTCAAGGCAACATTCTCCTGTAATATATTCATTTTTTCCAGGCTTTCACAAGAGAAAAGAGTGCTATATTTCCTAACACCACTGAGGGTGCCTCTCTTTTTGGTGTGTTTGAAGCCAAGAGCAGTGGCCCCACTTCAGCTCCTCTTTCCATCGCTGTCTCACAGGAAAAGAAACATCTTCAAAGTAGTCTTCTGCTAAATGCACTCTCTAGAGGCACATATGGATGGGTTTTCTTTTTGGCTCACCCATGGACTGGAGGAGCCAGGGCTGGCCTAGGTCCTTCCTCCTGTCTCTTTGGTGGGGAGTGATTCAGATGATGCTTGTAGTCCTGTTCAGCTCGTCATTTTGACTTCGTTCGTGAACTCCTCTCTGGGAGGAGAGCTTACCACCTGGTCTGACCCTATGACCTCCTAGTGCCTGTGGCTTTTCTTCTGCTTTCACTATTGCTCCTTCTGCCCCCAATTTGGCTTTTGCACCTGCCTGTGATTAAAGATTAATGAACACCCCATTGGTTTCCAGATAATCCAAGTTTCATCTGCTATAATGTTGCTGAGTTCCTCTGAGGAAGGAGTGCTGTTGTCATCCCTTGCTTTATGGTTGCTACAATCTGGTTTGGTTCTTGTGCTCATTTCCAAATATTATGCATTGCTTTGGCTTGTGTTTGTTTCCTCACAGCATGTGTAGTGACTCTACTATTTTTTGTG
Source organism: Strigops habroptila (assembly GCF_004027225.2). Lineage (NCBI taxonomy): Eukaryota > Metazoa > Chordata > Aves > Psittaciformes > Psittacidae > Strigops > Strigops habroptila. Next base: position 26,069,756 of record NC_044284.2, on the reverse strand, counting down.
ATCTCTAACTTTAATCTTCCTGTGCCTTTACATCTCGGATCCCTTCTGTGCCTCAGTGGATTCTAAATGAGCTCTGCAGCCCCAGCTTGACACTGGTGCCTTCCTTTACTCAGCAATTTCAAACAGCTTTGTCAAAAGATATCAGAGTGGTTTCCACTTGCCAGCTTCTGAAGTTTTTTCTCCCACCTTAACAACCATCTGGCTTCTCTGTAGCGTCTTTGACAGCTTCCAACATCCCAGTTTTGAATTTTCTGCATTTTCAGAGACAATCTGATCCATTGATACTTTCACTCTAGGGACCCAGCCTTTTGTGCCTCTGGTAAACTCATTCCTCATACATTGCGGTTTATGTGAATTTATTACATTTCTCTCCTATGCTTTCACATCCTGATTAGATGAAAAATGTTAAAACCAGCAAGTGTTTCAAGATGGTCTGTTGCTGGACCGAAAGGCCTTCTGATATCTGTCTTCCTTGTTCCTGGCTCTCATTGTCAGTAGATCCAGAAGGCTGTGCTATTTAAACTGTCTCCTGCTAGCCATGTCCTCTAAAAAGTTACAACTCATTTTTCCAGTTAGGATATTTTCTTACAGCATTTTATTACTACACCTTCACCTCACAGTGACTCACCAGGATAGCATGAGACTCTGAGTAATGCTGCCTGCACAGCTGGCCTGTGTCAGGCTTCTCAACTGGTGATTCATTCTGTAGATGCTGCACAGTGAGACCTGGCTGTGCAATGCCACAGGAGCCTGAACTGTGCTCTCTTCTCTTTGAAAACACTTCAGCTCTGGCCCTGTAGGTGCTGGCAGGCCAGGGTCCTAGGAGAGGTGAGCAACAGTGGCTTGGTGCGTAGATCTAGTGGGCTCATCAGCCACTGCACGGCAGCTTGTCAGTCTGTCTGTCATTTCTGCCTTTAGCTAGGAAACAGCTGGTGGAACTGTTCTTCCTCTTCCCTTCCAAGTTCAACTCTCCAGCTGGCTGAAGAGGGCGCAGCTCTCTCCTGTGTTTGCATCAAGGTCATGATCTAAGGATCTCTGTCTCTTGTTTTCCATGCCTTTTTACCTTGGATAGCTGCTTGTTCCTGTGCAAAGGGGCTATAAAACACCACCACTATTTTAAGTTAATAAAGTCTGAATAGGTTATCCCTAACATGCTGTTATCATTATGAGTAGTCATCCAAAGACAGAAAATGAGGGTTCAAGGTCAGTATTCTGTAAAAGCAGAATTGTGCATCTCAAGGGCTTCATTTCTGGTTAAAACCAGCATGGGAAGTTCAGAGCCAGGTAACGTTATGTAGCATATAGCTCTGTACTGAGGAGCTGATCCCAAATGGCACCTTCAGATTGCATGTAACCACTGCAGGATTTTTATCAACAGGTGACATGGTCACAGATGGCATAAATGGTCAGTATTTGACAGAGTGGTGAGAATTGGAGATGCTCTGTCTTTCTGTAGTGCCCAAGAGCTGGGTCTGCAAGCCAAACTGCACTTTTGGAGAAAAACCTCTGTGTTGAGTGGGTGACACTGAGTCGCAGCTGTGAATGGACATTCAAAGGTGATTACCCACCTTTCCTGGTTGTGTAAGCGTGAACGCATCTGCAGCCTCCTGTCAGTTTGGACCTGGAGCTCCATGCCTTTTCTTCTCCGTGTGTTTTTTGCTGCAAAGTCTGTGGCTGGGCTGGCACTGTGGCCAGCGGGCTCTGGCGGTGGCTGCCCTTGCACTGGCTTGCTGATTGCAGTGTGTCACGTTGTGCCTTGCAGTATGACAGCAGCAATGATTCCTGTGCCTCATGGGTTTTGCCTCTCAGAGAATGGCTGCAAAAGCTGCAGCTCCCTGGCTTAGCAAGTGAAAATCGGGTATGACCAGCAGACTTGTAGCACAATGCTCGATAAGAAGTGGGAGTTGTAGGACCTGGACCCCTTAGAAGCCAGGCTGTAGGCAGAGCATCTCTGCATGGGCAGGTTCAGATGGAGCTGAGCTCTGGAGCTTCAGCTCCTGGGTGGATGGGGAGATGGACTGCAGCTGGGAGCCCTTGCAGCACTGGGCAGAGGTTGGCAAATTGGCTCCCTGTGGTGACCCATGGCTCAGTGAATACTCACTGATGCTCTTCTTTGAAATGGTGGTATTTTGCGTGATAAATTTATAAGATGGCCTGTACAGAAAACATGCTACATGCACAATAGTGTTGTAAATCGATTTATGCACCTTTTGGCCCCTGGGGAATCCATTGCAAACGGGAAATACTGCAGCTTTTACCAGCAGCTGAATGAGCCCATTCCTAGCTAGGAGATGCAATCCTCCATCCCTACAGACACCAGCTTTTAGCTGCACAAAGTTTCAGCAAGGATCCCACAGACATCAGGCTCCCATATGGCTATTTCATAATAAGGGATGGTTTATCCAACAAACTCTTTAAATAAGAATAAGTGATGCACAGTTCTAACAGATCTGTCTGGTTCGGTAAGATAAATGTCGGTACCAAATGCATGAGAAAGCACAAAGAAGATAAACAGCATGACTATGCACCATCTCGCACCTTTTGCTTTTGGAAGTAAATGATCACTATGTAAGATTTAAAGCACAGGAGACTAAAGTTCTCTAGTACTGTTAGATGGCTGGTGTTTAATTTAAGGGTGCAGATACCGCAACGCCCTTCTGAAAGCTGCAGGAGTTGACCCAGTTGAGATATCCCTGTAGTGGAAATGCATGCCCTCACACTGGTAATGGACAGTTAGGTTTTTGTCTTTTATGTAGTTAATTTTAATATTCTGTATATTTATTTCTAGATACTGTTAGAAGCTGCGTAGCAAAGCTGTTCTTCAGCTGTCCCCTGAAGGGCCATTACTGCCTGTACAGTAAATCCAGTTTTACCCTCATCAGCCAGCAGCCTTCACTGTGGATCCATATCATGTTCCTCTTCCAGCAGGTGTGTGCAATACGAATTCATGGCATCTCCATATTGTTCACTTTGCACTTGGAAAGAATGTTTTAATGCTTAATCTCTTTAAATGTACTTCTAAGCCACTGTGCTTTGTGACCCCTGTGATTTCTCAGAAAGTCATTATAGTAGGTTGAAATGATTTTGCATTTTATGGGTTTTTATATTTCTATTAAGCGCAACAAATTCAAACTGTCTGGTGAAATTACAAAATCTGGGCATTAAAAAATGGGACTAAACCTTATTGTCCTCATTCAGGCAAAACTTCCAGTTAGTCCCAGGTGCCTTGCAAATAAGCAGGAGCATTGCAGTGGATTTGCAGGGGAACAGAATCAACCCCGAGGCTGCAGGTGGAAGTTTGAGGTGCAGCACTCACTGGGATTTTTTACTGCAGATATTTTGACTGAGCAGGATTTGCAAATCTGATCATTGCTATTCTCCTACCAACCCTACAGGTACTTTCCCATTTTAACACTATTTCCAAATCCAGCCCAGTATTTGGACCAATGTGGACTTTCCTAATAGGTTACAAATAGTATGAAATTGTAAGAGAAATCACTGCATTCACACTTCAAGATTAAACAGATGGGTTTTGTGTTAAACTAATAAGGTTCAGTTTCTCAACCTATGTACAGCTGTTTATCACAGTTCAACCAACCCTAAAGCAATCTTAGAAATACAGAGGATTTATCTGAAATTCAGAACATGCACAGTGAGTTATACTGTTAATTTAACTGCTCAAATTGCTCTTCACTGTGTTAGTTCCTAGAAATATATACAAAAAAAGGTTTTTAAAAAAATGCAGGTGAGTAGGAATATTTGCGTGTTTCAGTACAAGAAGTGGTTTCTCTGGACCCGGAGGTGCCCATGTAAACTGTTTGTGAGGATGGCGCTTTTGCTGTAGATGGGGAATAGGGATGATCAGGAGCCAAGCTGAGAGGTGGGCTCCTTCCCCAACCTTTCCAAATGGTTGGGGAAGGAGAGGACAGTGACAGAGCAGAGCAAAGGAAGCAAAGAAAATAAAGGAGGTGAATTACTCTGTAATTGAAAACCTGAAGAAAGAGGTTGAATTTTAACAGGATGTAGAGAGAATAAATGATTGATGCTGCAAGTGTATCCTTTTATTCCTGATGAGAGGAAAACAGGTATTGTGAAATATGGACAAAAGTACAAAACCACACAAAAATATGAAAGGAAGAGCAGACACAGAGGAAAGGGGCAGCAGCACTGGCATTCCTCAGCTGCCACTGTGCAGTCTCTGCTGCTCCTGCCACTGCATTTTAACACAATGACCTCTGCTGTCTGTGGTTCATGGTTTGAATCAGTTGCACTGACAACATAAGCACTGATTCCACCCTTAATCCCTCATGCCCTGCCTTTTCCTGATTATTTTTTCACTGAAAAACCTCTCCCTTTAACCCCTTCCCAGATAACTCTGAATTTGGCCCTGCCAATTCCATCTTTTATCAGGACTATTGAGCTTCACATAGTTCCTAGCTCACAGGGGAAATACTACTTTCTTTCCCCATTCGTCTGCACTAGGGTGCCTGTTGCCCTCCTTCCCTGTCCCCACGTGCCTCTATTGGGTCTTGCTTCCTTCAGATGCTGTCCCCAGACACTGGTCACTCCATTGCCCACTGCTTTCCCTGCTCTGGGCTGGGTAATTGCATTTGTCCCACTGCAGCTCCTCTTTCCCTACAGTCTTGTTAGCTTGCTATGGCTCTGCCAGTGCTACCCCTGGCCCTGGGCTCCTGACAAGGAGCCCCCAGCAGAATTCCCCCATGCTACCAGGGCCAGGCTCAAAGCATCACAGTTTAGTTTGTCTTTGCAAGCATGCTGTAAACACAGCACTTAATACCCATTTTTAATGAGGGGGGAGGGACGAGGGATGGACGGGGGGGAGGGAAAGGGGAAGGGAATTAAACAAAATGTTCCTCTTGTGTTGCACTTGAGCGTTTGAGCCTGCTGTGCATCAGGATGGTGTTTGATGTCAGATAACCTATGATTTTCTTTTGTTTGAAATCCTAAAGCTTTTAAGTACTGGATATATAACTATTATTAAATTAAATACAGGGCCCTAAATTCAGCCCTGGGATGATGTTATTTAAGCCCGTGAAATTGTACAAGAGATAAATTTGACATAAAATGTATTTATAGTGTGTTATTAATAAGTTAAATGAAAGGCTGGTGATAAAAATGTAGTTTTCAGCAGATCTGTCATAGATTTACAGACAGATGACTAATACACAGTTTCTGATTATTTCAATGCCAGTTACCATATTTTTTTTTCCTTTTTTGCCAGTCGCTCCATATTCTGTTTATCATTGCATTCTGCAAAAGCAAGAGATACTTTTTCTCTCAGGTCTCCAGAACAGATCCTTAATTTCATGACCCTGCTTTCTATTTAATTTCTAAAATATTAGTGAATAGTTCTATCATGCTTCAAAACCCTTGGATGGAAGTTGTGAAATGGCAAATTATTACTGCAGGGCAATAGGAAGAGAAGCATATGTCAGTGAAGATCTGAGATACATTTATCTGATGATTAACAAATGGGACAAAAATGGATTAAGTGTTGATATTAGAGAGGTTATTCAATAGGATGCTTTGTTTCACAGATTCATTCATTAAAATAATCCTCTAATGCTATATGATTCATGGTTTAATTTCCCTCCTTAAGCGGGACAGGGTCACCTTGCTATGGTAGCACCAGCAAGCAAGGGGCTGCCTGACCTGTCCCTTTCTAACACCTTCCCTAGAGTCATTCGTAAATTTGCCAAACACAAACTAATTGGGCTACCATTTTCTTGTGCCAGGTGGCTGCCTGGATCTGACTGCTTCTCCCTTTTAATTTGAACAAAACGATCTGGCTGTTTCTGACAGTTTAGCTGGAAAAAATGCATTGCCTCAGCCACGATAAAATTCCCAGTTGACTCTTACTGAAGTGTGTCTGTGTCAGTTGGATGCCAAACAGTGGGATTAGGATTGTTTGGTTTCTGCTTAGAAAGAGAAGGAGGAATGTCCACCCAGGAAACCTATATTAAAAGTAGGTTCATGGTTCATATCGCAAAATCGAATACTGGAAATATAGAAAAATCGGATTTGCTTGTGCACTCTTAACTTGGCTCCTGCATGCAAATAGATATAGTAGGGGTAGAAACGCTAAGCTCTCTCAGCCACAGTAATGTTGTTGTAACATTGACTTTGTGTGCAGTTTATACAACAGAGAACTTAATGCTGTTGAAATACTAGAATAATTCAAGGCAGTATGAGGTTGTATCCTTGCTGTCCTTTGAAATAGGGAGCTTTGGCAGTGAAAGCACTCAACCCAACACAGGTTTCATCTTGTTTTGTGAATGTTCATGGGCTGAAAATTCCAGTACTCTGCCAGCAAAATCTGTGTTTAATGTGTTCTGTAGAGTTTTTTCTCTTGCATTTCATCCTGCTGTCTGTTCAGTGCAGTCACAATTGTTGCACTGTTATTATTCCCCACACAAGGACCAAAAGCTACAGCCAGGTCCAAATAAACATACACAAACCTGCAGCAGTCCTAGGCATCTCTTTGCATTAACTGGTAAATGATGTGTCTTTTCCAGAAAGTTGCGTGTCACTGAGATCTGCACCTGGTTCACAGAGGCCACTGCTGCTAGTGTTTTGATAGACTAGCATTTCAATACAAAAATGACATGCAAGTGGCTGTGTGTAGTGATAGTTAATAGATAATCTTTGGTGAGCTGCAGACTGTAAAGACATGTAATGTACAATAAATGAGAAAAGCCCCAGAGGAAATGAAATGTTGGAGGATATATCTAATTGCGTGCATATTGATCCATCATAACTCCTCACAGAGAAATGAACTAACCCCCGGTTATCCACGTGCCTGCCCTACTGTAAGAATGAGATGCTCTTTGTTAATGACAAAGTGAAAAATGCCTGAAATCCTGTTTTCAACATTTACTTTAGAGCTTGTTTGCAGAACCTTTGTCTATACAGAGTAATTGTGTGCAAGTCCTTAAAGCCCTGTGGGAGAAGACACAGCTTAAGGGGACGCATAGTTTTGAAACTGCCATGATTCAGTCTACATTTCCACATCAAAAGGTAAGTGGTCTTGGCTTTTTTTTAACTCAGGACAAAAAAAAAAATGTAGAACTTTGCCCTGACTTTTAGAACAGCTGAACAAAGACTCTTACAATAGCTACAGCGAGCCCTTGTGCTCAAATCGTCAAAAACAAAACTCCTTTCCCTGCCCTTCCCTTTCTTTGCCTTAGTTCCGGCATCTCCTGAGCATTTGCACTTACTGGCATGCCAAGTCCTCTTCTCCTGGATGGCTGCATTGTGCGTGCCTCTGACCTCCCTTTTATAAGAAGCACTCGCTTGTGGGGAGGTTGAAAAATATTCACCAGCCATTATATTTACAACCTCTGCAGAGGGTCCATGGTGTTCCTCTGTATCATGCTTTGAAATGTCTTCAGGCTAATTCTCCACCCCCTCCTCCTTGCTTCCTGTGGATTGTTCCCAACATGATGAAAAATGGTGATGCTACATGTGGATTTTTTCCTGGTGGCAGTTTCAAACCCTAGATTCAGATTAGCTGCCACTATGGACTGTTTGGCAGCCACTTGGAAATTCACCTAGTTAAACACAGACTTGGATTTTATGGAAATGATCATTTATCCCCATCAGTTTAAAAGATTAATCTTTCAAAGCTGTTTACTGTCTCTGGGATTTCAGCAAATGCTATTTCAAAGCTATTAATCAGGCTTCTTGGAAAATGACGCTGTAGGATTGTAGAACACATATCTGTTTATTCCTGAATATCTCCATCCAGCCTAATTGGATGAAATGAATTGTCAAACATAATTTTAAAATACTCTCTCACAGAATAGTGTGCACATGAAGATGTCTGACTGAATAAGATTAATTTACCGAGGCTACAGCTGATTTAAAAAAAGGAGTTTTGTTAGGAACACCTTCTGAACCCCCAAGATAATGTTGCATTGAAGTGGGAACTCCTGCTGTGGCTTGTACGAGTAGGGCATCCCTGCATCTGAGGCCCAGCTTACGGGCCAGTTTTACTTAGACACAGTGGAGCTTGCACTAAGTATTTTAGCTGCTATTGAAATCCTAGCTGGCTCATCCAAAGGCATTAGGACTGCTTTTCTGTTCAATACTGGTTTAACTTGAGTCTGTGCCAAGATCTACTAGTCAAAAGTCAGAGCTGGTGGAGTGTAAAGGAGTTTGGGGTGAATAAAAAGCTTACGAAAAAACATGCCTTCATGGGTAGGATTAGATGTAGTGCATCACACACACAAAGTCTACAAAACATGTCAAACACCCTAGAAATGGGATTAGTCTCCAGAGCATTGGTTGCATAATCCTACTACTGCTCTGATACCAGCATTTGGCCTATTTTGGGAACTTTCATCACTCTGTGACAGTAGCAGTATCTCTGAGTTCCCAAAATACTGGAGCTGGAAAATGAGATACTGATCTTCACTGATTTAATGAATCAAGCAGTGAATTGGATTTTGTAAACTCTGGGAGCTGTGGCTTGTCTTTGAAGGCTGAAGAGGGTCAGGCAGATATAAAACACTTCAAAGGACTTTGACATTCAGTCTTGGTCTCTACAGTATGCTGCTGGATTTACTTTCTCAGTTTTGGTTTTGCTTATTAATACAGAACCTGAGTTTGTTTCTAGTGCAATTTCCATTTGGTTTACTGAGAAAAGTGCCACTGAGTTTTCCAGGAGTGAGACCTAGCTCTGCTGTTTCCTTTGGCTTTTACATTTCCCAAAAAATCTAGTGGGAATATTCCTTCCATGACCTAGTCCTTACTTTGCTTGACAGACTAAGCTTCTGTTGTAATGTGATTTTTTTTCATTTCATTAGTTGTTCCTATTGCTAATAGAACTTCTAATGTTGTGAAATTATTTGACAAAATTATTATAGTTGTTAATGTTATTCCTCTGCCAGTAGAGCAGGCAGCAAAATTATGGGGCTGTGGTTGTTTCAGTAAGCATAACACTTTTAATCCAAAATGTTTTGAAATCTGTTGATGTGAATACAGCATCAACGTCATCTGTTACATTTTATATTAAGTTTCGTGTGTTGTGTTATAGCAATGTCAGAATGCTTTATCAGAATTGAAGAATTTCTGTACTGTGAGCACGCAGGGAAGGTCCAACCCGCAGTAGCCAGCAGGAACCACAGCGAAGCCAGAGTTGCAATCCTGCTCTGCAATCCCTGTTTGCCCTGTGGCCAATCCGGAATAAATTAATGTAGGCTTTTTTTTTTTTTTTCCCCTCTTTCCCCCTCCAATATGGATTCTAAAGCATTTTGCAAACCTGGAAAGAAAAAAAAAAAAAACCCAAACACCAGTGGTTTATTCCAGAGTAAATTTGGATAAATATTTTCAGATTTACATCACTGTAAGCAATTTTCTGTTTCAGCCCAGGACGGGTGTGCAAGGGATTGCAGCAAATACCTGGCTCATAGAAAGCATGTTGTGTTTCACCAGGCAGCGTGTTCATGCCACAAAAAATATTTATACAACGTGGCTTAAGATGTGCCAGAAGTAAAGCATTTCCAGATGTACATCCTTACAGATTTCCGTTCAGTTGCTTCATAGTTCTTTATCGAAGTATACGCAGGCCATGTTACAAAAACTAAGCCATTTTTGAGCTTGTTTCTGAATTCTTTGTGTTGACTCATGCTGTGTTAGAAGAGTGAGATGCTGGCTACTTTATGAGCCCCATGCGATGCCTCTAAGAGAGTCTTTTGTTGAGCAGCCTTGCAAGAGAATAATTAACATTTTCAAACCATTGTTAGTTCTGTTCCTTCCCTTCCTTCGTTTGCTATCTATTTATGCAGCACAAAGAAGTGCCATATTTTCACAGTGGAGTCACTGAAGTTTTCAAGACGATGGAGCATGGTGATGACATAAATCTTTTCTCTCCAATTAGGCTTTTTTCCCCCTGTGCTTCCCCTCCTTGAAATAAGTGGCTTGTTGACAATTATTTCAAGTGTACTTGAGTACAGAGTGGAAAAGAAAGATTGCTGCACTGATATTTCAGTGCTATTTTGCTTTTAGTCTAGAGTTGGCTCATTGCAGCTGCTAAAAGGTTTTTTCACAGGATGGAGAAGCTCCTAGACTTTCTGTTCCATGTCATCCATGTGTCCTTATAATGTCCTGCACTGACCCACTGAGAGCGGTACCATTGTTATTTTGCCCATCTTGAATCCTCCCAGATACAGGAGGAAGATTAGAGCGCGCTGGGGCAGGGTGCACTGCTGGCCATGCTCCGCTCTGCCATCGCCTTCTTCAAAGGAAATCTGCCCCTCCACTGGGAGCCTGAAGTAGGGAGGAGACCGTGGCGGGCTGGTGTGTTCTGTCCCTCCAGCCCAGGGAGGATCTACTGGGGATCCTACACCATGCACAAAGTATCTGAAGGGAGGCAGGGATCCACTACAGACTGAGCAGCTGGAGAAACGCGGAGAGAAGCTGCACAGCGCTCCTGCTGTACAACACAGCAGCCAGCTAAATTTCTTGAATATGTAGAATTCCTTTTTGGAGGAAAATAAGAACTTCAGCAATAAGAACACCCAGCAATGTATAAAGAGCAGTTATAGAGCAAAATAACCAAGTTTTATCTGTGACTGCCAGTACAAGCCAGTTTGAGTGTGCTGGGTCGGGGCAGCCCAGCAGCTGACTGCACGGAGGTATGGATGTAGCACTGACTCCAGCGAACATGCGCAGGAGGCATAAGGAATTGCACAGTTGAGTGTTACAAGGGAGCTCACCAAGGCAGCCAGGGAGAGCAGGGGACCTCTCTGCTGCAGCCTCGCCACTCATCTCCCACATGGCCACAGATTGAAGAGCTGGGTTGTGAGGCTGCTGCCCTGCGGCACCTTCTTGCAAACAAAGCCAACGTGTGTCCAAGACCTTCGTTGTGTGATCACTGTCTTCCCATGTGTTATGAAGCCCATTTCTCTGCATGTTGCTTCTGGAAAGGGAAGAAAACCTTTGTTGTTTGGAGCTTCTCCGATGACGTGAGCCATGCTTCCCATTCTGCCTTGCCATCCTTCTTTCAGACAGCCTAAAACACATTGGGAGATGGCTTCTGTCATGCCATCAGACGGTGGCATCTGAGAGCTCCCGTTAAGCTAAAACTGAACATTTGGCTCACCTGAGCTTGTTGTCTAGGGCAACGTCCAGAGGTCTGAAGTGGTCTTGGGTGTTTCGGTTCTTGTGAAAACAGCTGTTTCCTGGCCGTTTCCTGGGTAGAAAGAGGCTGGGAAGGACAGATGTCATGCCACCAGGGCTCCCTGAGCCAGCCTGCCTCCTGCTCCCTCTCCTTCACTACAGCTTGTCTGAAAAGACCCAAATCGGACAACTGCATCCTTTGCACAGCCTTGTTCAGTGCTATGAACTAATGGCCCTGGCAAGGGATGATATTTTCCCCATTGACTGTGTAAATCCATGTTTTCTTTGGGCTGCAGCATGCAGTGTGGCAGACCTGTGAAGACCCCACACAAATAAATAGGTATGTTTTTGAGTGGTTCTGGCCATTCCCTTCATGTTTGAAATAACTTGGTTGCTGTTATTTAACACCAACATTTGTTTAAGTGTGAGATCACAATCTGTTTTGAAATTAAATAATGGAATTTAGAATACACTGAATTATACAGTGTTATTAATTGCCTCAAAAGGAGTATCCTTCAGCTTTTCCCATGCTTGAAGCTGCAAGTATACTTTCTGTAAGATTCTTTTATCAGACATTTGGTTTACTTGGCAGATGCATAATCCTTTCCTGGCAGAATAATGTCACATTTTCCTGGGTGTGTTTCGTGTGAGTTAAGTCAGTCCTGTTGTTGCTGTGTTTTTGGAAATGTTCATTTTAACATTTATATTAAACATTTGTACTAGTGCATCTCACAGTGGGCAGTGTTCAGAGCCCCTATTCTTTCTGTAAAAAAAAAGTGATCCCCAGCCACTAACTCCCGCTCTGATGCGGGGTCCAGTTGGACAGGAGGAAGACCCCAGCACTACAGCGTGTTAGCAGAGACCACTACTTTCTGGATCATTGAAAAAATCCTGAGAGGGATGGAGGTAATAAAGGTGGTGGTGGTGGGAAACATGCTGGGCAGGACTGCTGAGAGCCCTGCTTGCACCACTGTTAAATTGACACAACAAATCCCAGACCAGCCCTCTGCCTCCTGCAGGCTAACATGTAATTTATATATTAGCTACTACTGATGATAGAGATACGTCCTGCTTAGCACATTTGCCCCAGCAGGTTGTTTGTCCGTAAGAGACATATGGGAAATGATGCTAGTTGGCATCAGCCGTGCATCCCTCTGTGATTTTGGGTTACGAGCTGTTAACTGTGCAGTGCTTCACCTCAGGAGTGAGTTTGGTTTTTCTCATTACTGGCCTAGGACCTGGACCACATGCAGATGCACCTGGCAGAAGTGAGGTTCTTTGATTTATTTGGCTACAGCGAGGAAGCAGGAACTTGGCAGTGTTTCATGTGCAATAACCCTGAAAAGGCAACAGGTAAGTCATCTGCCTTCGTGCCTGGTGGGCTGTGCATGGTGATGGAGTTGTGGTGGGTGGAGGATGGAGTGAAGCTCAGTTAATGCTGTGTCTCTGGTGATGGTGGCAGAGACTGGGGAAAAGGGAAAGCAAACTGTCCAGCTTAGCACAGGCAGTGTCTATTTTAACTGGAATTCTCCATTAAACTCTGGTCTTAGCTTTACTGATGCTAAGCACAAACTTCATTTGGTGTGTACTTAGAGGGATAAAATCCAAAATTAATGTAAACTCATAAATCTGTGTAACTACTAACTTGTGGGGCATGTGAGGGACCTGCACCCATCTTTCAGTGTCCAGGCAAGGGAGCTGCATCTGCTGGACCAGGTCCTCTGCAGACTGCACAGGTGCCACATATCAGGGGACATTGGCATAGACACGACACCTGATTCATGTCATCTTTGTTCTCAGAATTATTTGCTTTAATATAATTGAATCCATAGTACACATCCTCTTAGGAACAAGGCAGCGCTTGGCAACAGTCATATTACTTCAGTTACATGAAAAAACAGGCTGAGTGGAAACACACTTTTTCCCAGGTAAAAGATCCTGGTGACTTTTTTTTTCTCTTTTTTTTTTTTTTTTTTTTTTTTTACCCATATGTTTTAGATCAGTGCACTGAAATTCAGGGGAATGGCTTTTTTCTTAGATGTTTTTTGCCACTCTGTAAAAGTCTGCACAATTCTGGCCAAGAATTTTGAATATTTTGGCCAAGCCTTTGAATAATTGGCTGTTTCAGCTATTTATTTTAACAGCTAGCATCTCTTTATATTTCATCAACCCTGAATTTAGTAAGTCTTGCAAGGGTGGCACAGCTTCTGCTGTAGGCCTGCAGGCACAGGCTGCCTGTGCTAATGTCATGGAACCATCTTCCTTCTTCCACAACTCTCATAGGACTCAATGACCATAAAAGATATCATGCTTTGAGCTGAAATTTCATCTCAGTACCATGCTCTTACTGTGGTTTGTCCATCACATCAGTGACAGACATATGTCAAGCTACGTGGTTAATGAGTACCTTGCTTAAAATTTCAAAGCTTGATAAAATAGCTTTGTCCTGAGTTTTCAAAGATATTTAACTAGTCCAAAAAGGGGAGTGTTTGTAGCAAGCTATTGATTATGCTGATAGGGCAGCTGTAGTAGAGACAACAGACCAGATGAAGGTCGAAAAGGCAGTCCTTGGGGTGACATGGGGCACCATTCCTTGTTGATGCCATGGGTTTTGCTAATGACACTAGTCTGGAGACATCAAAGGACAGGTGACACCTTGCTTCCCTGCTGCTCTCGTGCCAAAGTACCACGTCCTCCAAGGAGAGGTCTAAGAAGGGCTGGAAGCAGGATGCAGTGCAGGGAGGTCTGTGTGACATAGCACTGTGGCTCTGCTGCCAGGAGCACGAAGTTGGGTCTGGGATCCAGACCTCGCCAGTACTACCAATATACAAATGGTACCTTCAAAAAATGGGTCTGAACTCAAGGCAAACAGCAATAAAAGACTGTGACAGCAGACAGCAGTTCCCGCTGAGCTCTTCAGTATTCTTTGGTAAGTACAAGAAGAGCTTACGAAAGCATGACTGTCTCTGTATCACTGACAAGGGGCTCTTGAGTCTGTTTGCAGAGCACTTGAGCTGATGTCTTGAGTAGGGTAAACTGTATATTCTGCCTGATACCAGTGGTCCTCAGGAAGTGGGAGGGTAACGCCTGCAGTGGAAAGCCTGCAACAGGGGTTTGGCATGTCCCATCTCTCACCTATTCGTTGTTTCAGGCTGGTGAAAAATCATGTTGCACTGTTGTAGGTTGTAGATTTTGTATCACAATATTCCACAGGGATAAGGGAGAAGGTCACATCTCTTCTAAGGGTTCACCATTTCCCTTAGCTGCTGTGAAAAGGCTGCAATGAAATGCATGTGCTGTTCCCTCTTCCTTGGGTGTGTAAATACAGTTCTCTGTTTACACACTGATTGGAACAGGAGAGACTAATATGTTCAAAGTTTTGCCCTCTAATCTGAGCAGTTCCCAAATGGCAGTGCAGCAGTGCTGTCTTTCGCAGGAAGTGCCAAAACCCACTCTGCATGGAGATGTAGGAATGTGGGAGCACTTGGCCAGCTGGGCAAGAGGGGGCTGCCCTCATCAAGCTTGACAGCATGTCAAGGTACAAATTAGACTTTCATTCCCCTAAGCTGGTACTTATATAGGCCCTTGTAAATTATAGTGCCTCTTCTGGAAGTGGGAAAACAAATAATTTTCTTTACATTTACCTTTTTTCTACCTTGTATCTGTATGATATCAACTAAAGCCCAAAGGAAAAAAATGCAAATACACCACTAAGGTTGTAAGCGAAATGATGAATTCTCAGCAGATACAATAACTTGAGACTTTGCTTTCTTTTTCTTGAGTACCACAAGTACTCAAGAGCATGGAGGATGCCTGGACATTTGGAAGGAGGTTTTCCCTCCTCAAGCACTGAGGCACAGAGGGTGGTGCCTGGAGTTTGCAGGCCTATCACTGCCCACAGGTCTGCCTGCCTCTCCCCCATTTGGAAGGGTGCCCAACCTGTCCTCCCTGCCCAGCCTCCAGCTGTCTCTGCTGCCATAGCCCACAAGAGGTAGAAGACGTTAATAGCCATCAACATCTCAAAATCATCATTTTCCCTTTGTTTTAGAGCCAGGGCTGAGAGTTCAGGCATGCCTCTGAGGATGGTCAGGAACATGAGGAACTAAGTACAGAATATTTTTGGACTGTAACTGTCCTTTGTATGAGCAATTACTTTCTTTGTCTCAGTTTAAAGAAAATTTTGTAAGAAAGGCACATTGTGAACACCTCGATTTGCTTCTCAGCCCTAAAAGCCTTTAGAAGACCAAGAAAATAAGAGTATTGAATGGGTCAAATGAAAGCTCAGATGTAGAAAAGGAACATGGAAGATTGTGCTTAATGGAATAAAAATCTGCAGGTGAATGACAAATTTGCCTTAGCATTGGTGATGTAGAGCTGCTGTGGCTGGGAAAAGCTGTACCAGAGCAGGAGACACTCCACAGTCTTTTTGGGTTTATAAGGTCTGATACAAGAAAGAGGATTCGGAGGGCTCCTTGAATTGATAAGAAACATAAAGGCTGTAAAACATCTTTTATTTTCATTCCACAGTGGGACAGACCCTTTGAAATCTCAAGTACTTTCGAAAGACAAGAAAGCAATTTCTTCCTCTCAACAATGCTGTTTAGCAACCAAATTCTTCTTAAAGAAGGAATTCAGAGGCAAATTCTTTTTCTATTATTGTCTTCTGGTTTTTGTTAATGTTGGGGTTTGTTGCATTTTTTGGATGCCGTGTTGCAAGATGCCATTTATCCTCCAGATTTAGGAAAGCATTATGCCTTAAAGCCTCAATCTTGCCTTAGGATGCCAGATCAATGATGGGTTTTTTTCGGATGTAGCTAGGAGGATTTTTGGAGCTAAGCTACACTTGGAGGCTGAGTTTGTGAGGAAAGAGGCAGTTATGCTTAAGCAATGTGACGGGTATACCTAAAGTAGCAATTAACAGAGAGAAAGTTTGAACATTTCTCATGCATTCTTCTGATTGCAAAGCACTTCTTATACAACCACAGTTTTCCAGAAGTGCTGTTAAGTCATCTCAAATTGTTTTTTCCTGCCATGCAGGAAGAGCATTCCCACAAATGCTACTCATGTGCTCAAATACACGTATCTGCCCTGACTGTGCAGCTGTTCTCAGAGCTAGGAAAACCAAGTTACACTATTATTTATTTTTTTTTTAATGACGACCATTCAAGGCATTTGAAATTTTGGTAAATGCAGTGTGAGCCTCCTGTTAGGAAAAGCTGGCATTTAAGAACCTCATTTCAACATAACCTCCTGTATTGACAGTTGGCTTCACAAGCTCTTGCACAAAAAAATTCAGTAAAACCTCTTGATAACTGGAGAGGGAATTGCAGTACATTCCTATTCTGGAAGCTTACAATGAAATTGCAGTAATCCCTGTGGGCTGCAGAAGAGACATTGTGCCCATGGGCAATGATTCGGGTAAAACTGAGGAGTTTTTATGAATTCCTCTTTAAAAAAGCAATTCACTCAGAATAGCCTACACCATATTAACTTCTGAATACATTTATCTTTTGCTAGCAGTGGCGATTATCTAGTGAACTGAAATATCCCAGCTATAATGCTTGTTTGAAAATTATAAAAAGTGGCATTCAGTAATGTGTTCTTTCCAGGTTTTCAGCAAAACCAAATGTGATGATTAATGAGAGAATGAATCCATATTCCCTTAGGTTAATTGAATTTGTCTGCTTGCCACCCACACATTCCATTCTTTTAAGTTAATAGGAGTTTATTATCATTGAGATCATTCATGATTGGACTGAATTTTTGTGGATGATTTTTTTTTTCATCAAATGCAAGATTTAATGCTTTGTTTTTATCTGTCTTGAGTTCATCTTAGAATAGTTTGGAGGGGTTTTTACTTTTTATTCATTACCCAAACTAAAAGTCTGATGCATTGTAGTTCTGCAAAGAAAGCAAGATACAACTAACAGAAAATCATTCCAAAGGACACTTACATTCAGCGTTAAATTGATTTTGGATTAGTGTCTCTATATTGAGACTGTGTAAGAAGCAATGAATATTTTTCATTTATATTTCAATGGAAATAATTTTTCATTTTGAGTTTGGGTAATATTTTTAGCTTTATTCTGTGTTCTGCAGAAAAAAAAAGTAAAGACAAATATATAGTAAATATAACATTTTGAATCCTTTAACTCCTTTTTTCGAGTTCAAGATCTCATCATACATGGCAGCATACCACCACACAGAGTAATTTTAAACCCAGAGATGTCATGATCACCTTGTTTGACCTTCTAAAACACAATAGTCAAAGAATCTAGTCCAATAATGCTTATATCAAATAAATCTTTTCCCTTTGATCTATATTACTTCTGCATATTTTTATGAAGATGTCTAAACCTGATCTTTAAAAGTCAAATGAAGGAGAATCCATGACATGCCTAAGTTGTTGCTCAGGCAATTTAACAGCACTGTTAAAATGTGGGTGTATTTCTAGTCTTTCTCTAAATACTACATCACACATTATGCCCTCTCCTGCTACGCAGAAGATGTCTATTTGTAGGCTTTATCGTGTCATATCTTGATCTTTGCTTGGGCAAATTAAGGAGAATATACTTCATTAGTTTGCTGTGATATGCATAATCATATGAAACATCAGGTTTAAATCATTCTTGCATCATTATTCTGAAGTCTTTTGTTTTTTCCTTATGCAAGGTGAAGAAATCAAAACAAGACATAATTTTCCAATAATTAATATGTGTATAGGGGATGTTCACACTCCAATTGGCAGTTGATCGCATTTTTAAAAAAATCTTCTATCCGTATTAGAAGTGCAGATGCTTCTTTCAAATAACCCTCCTCTGCCATGTAAAGAAGTAGGGGTCACCAGCTACTGAATTTGGTTTTGGGAAGAGTACAGACAGAAGAGTAAAGCTCTGCATTTACGAGGCAATACAGATTTACTCATTATGTCCTTTGCTAAAAGACCTCCATGCACTTACTTCTACTCTGCACATACCAGGTATTGAATGGCTACAGTGATGACTGAGTAAAACCCCAGTAAGGATGGGGACAGGCTCCACCAAGATGTTTAGGAGCTGATGTTTTTACCCTGTTAGGAGAGGCTGAGGGGCAAGGGCTGGTGCAAGTAGAGCTGGAGGAGACTTCATGGTAGTCTGTCCATAGCTCCAAGACGGTCACCAAGAAGACAGAGCAGGGCTCTTTTCAGTGGTGTGTGGTGGGAGGACAAGAGACAAAAGGCATAAATTGGAACAGGAGAGGTTCAGGCTGCCTACAAGGGAAAACTTTCCCACCATGAATATGATTAAGCATTGGAACAGCTTGCCTAGAAATGTTGTTGAGATTTTCAAGTCCCAGATGAGTAAATCCATGAGCAACCTAGTCTGACCCCATAGGTGACCTTGCTTTGAGCAGGAGGCTGGATGAGAGACCCCTTGAGCTCTCCTCCAGTTGAATTATTCTGTGATTCTGTGAAGTTAACCGCAATGAAAATAAGCAAAAGGACTTAGAAAAATATTGGAAAAGAGCTTCATTCTTATCTTTCATGAATCTTTTCCTTCTAATTAGACCCTCAGACATACTGGCATCAGATTCATTATGATGACTTTGGAAGCTGACATCAGAATTCCCCATGGGCTTCTTTGTGGATGTACACAAGAAGTGATCTGTTAGCATTGCTGCCAGCCACCGGGTGCTTAAAGAGAGATCAGCATTTCTTTAGGTAAACCCTGTTTTTGAAAGATACTGGCCATAAAAATCCACTTTAGGCCAAAATGACACATTCACTTCCTTTCTCATGTTATATTCCTGACCACCAACCACCTCAATACCTTTTGGTCCCTGAACTTTTTGTGCTTTACACCTTCTTATTTTGAGCTAAAGCATGTTCCTACTGCACTGGAATTGGTATCAAAGCCATTCCCATGGGACAAGGAGCCAGGTAGATGCACTAGACCCAACCACTGAGCAATTGCCCTTTCATATCAAGTCCTTTTGCTCTATGTAGATGTTTATGCAATTGTCATCATGCTCTGAAAGTTACTCTGCGTATTATTCTTTATAGCTGCCATGTAGGAGTAAAAAACCTTTTCCTGTCCTATCTATCTTTGTCATTTTTATTAAAGTGAAGTTCTCTCCCCTTTCTTTCATGCACACTCCAGGAAAGCTTGCTACTAGGTGCTGCTGGTTTGAGATTCTCAGATTCACAGCTTTTTGATCTCTTGTCTCTTATTGGGTGGACTTTGTCATAGCAGTTCTGACACTTCATCCTGGGAGCTGATACACAGCCATGCCCTGTCATTATCACCCACATGCTACTGAGATGGTAATTTCCTGATGCCAAACTGCATATTCTCATGGTGACAAAACATCCTTCACCAAGAGAGTGCACATGTGAATGGCAAATGATGGGAATGGCAGGGATATTACCCTGTACCTCATGAAGTTATAAATTTGATGAGGCATTTGCACAATAAGCAAAGTATAAGCTCAGATGCTGTTTAAAACTAATTATAAAAAATTAAAACTTTTTATCTCACAAAATATAATGCTGATTGCATAAATGGGGAACAAAGTCACCAGAATATGAAGAGGCTGCTATGAGAGCATGAGGACTTGTGCTCAGACATGCTACACAGTTGCTGGTCCCATGGGTCTGTCCTTTTGCTCCACTCCCAAAGAGGAATGACTCTTAGGATGACCATTATGGGTATCCCAGCAAATCCCAGCTGCAGAAATGCCAGATAATACCTGATAGAGCCTTAGAGAGCTGTTTAACAAGAAAAAAACAGCTCTTCTGTTCCAAGGACATGTTTCCCTCACAAAGCTGCTGTTAACAGAATTGCAAAGCTAGTGTAAAGCGGCACACTGTAAAACGCGGCACCTTCCTGCTAGAGTATGTTGTGAAATGGGTGCAGCCCCAGACTCACTTCCCTGTAAATCTGTGACATTTTGCAGTGACAAAAATTACACAGGGAGAAGGCAAGCCTGTTTACTTTGTCCTGTGCCAGCTTCGACAGTGTATTGTGTCGGTGCTGGCATGAAAATGTACAGAAAAGAACTGCTGCATCAAGCTAGCAATGAAGCAGGCTACAAGGAGCAGAGCGTCTCCGGTTATTATCATGGAAATCACAGCTGCAGTTCCATATCGAAGCTGAAACTTGGCCACCACCCTTTTCATTCATTCCATCTCCTTCCAAAAGCTGTCTAGAGAGACAGAAATATTTATAGTCTTTCATGAGGAAATTGCAATAGTACACACTGAAGACCCCCGAAGCCTGCCTCTCTGCCAATATAAACAGTGCTGGGGAAAAAAACACATTCTTTATCTAAATCTGATGCACTGTATTTACATTGTTTCTTTTTCCTCTACCAGACAGGAGGTTGTGAATAGAGGTATGTGCCCCAAAAGCTATAAAGCCTTTGAAACCCCAGATGCTACCTTTGATGGCTGTGCTGGGCCACCCTGCTCACCTCATGTCCTCAGCATCACACCAGTCTACTGTGTTCAGGGCTCTGAAAGGCTCATGCACAGGCAATAGCGAACACTTTCAAGAATTAGTGTTACTGGGTAAACGTTTGTGCTAAGGTACTGCCAGCCATAGGATAACTGACCATCTGACAGGTGCTGGGAAGGGCTCGAAGTCAAATAACACGTCAAGAAACATCTGTTCTTAGAGCGCTTATGCCTTGGACTGCTCTTCAGTTTATCTGATCCATCCACAGAATCATAGAATGGTTAGGGTTGGAAAGGACCTTAAGATCATCTAGTTCTAACCCCCCCTGCATGGGCAGAGATGCCTCACACTAGACCTCACACAAGACACCATGTGTCTTGTCTATCTGTGTAAAAAATAGAAGAGAAGGGAAAAAAGAAACCCAGCCATGATATTAGAGGACTTTTAAATTGTTTGCTCCTTATGTGAAGGGTGGTGGCTTGAGGCTGCTCTGCAGATGTGGTTTATAGCCCATGGTGAGCCCCTTGATTGCTGGACTTTTCTTGTGCTGCAATATTCCTTTTTGCATGCCAAATGTGGGAACGCTCTTCCAACTCCTAGAACCTCACATGCTTCAAGCTGAGGTGCCAGTGAATACTGATGGCAGGTGAGCACTGTGGTCACAGGGCTGGAGGTAGAGATGGCCACAACCTCACAAATAAGCTGTAAATGAAAGTGTGAGGCTTCCCAATATGCATGCAGTACTTTGAATTCTGAAAGTAACTTTAAACACAGCAATAATTTTATAATATGATAAAAAGAAGGGTTTATTTCCCTTTCCTAGAGACTTTATCTGGTTTTTATTTTTAAGGGAATTGGTTGAAGGAAAATCTATAGTGACAAACATAAGATTTTTTCCTAAGGCAAATTGAAGCCACTTTTCAGACCACTATAGAAGATAAATGGATTGGGAAGTGGCTGAGCTGAAGGTAAAGTAGCTGGATGTGCCTGTATTTCTGCTTCTATGCCAATTATAGTCATTACAGTATTGAACTGTACTGTACACTTGCAAGTATTGAACATTGATACTGTACACTAAGTAATTTTCATTGCATTTTAGATTATTCTTGGGCAATGCACTGCAGCACAGGTCACTGGGGGACAGAAGCTTTTGTGTCTCTCCCTCTCCTCCTTCCTCCCCTTTGACTTGGGCAGTTACCCATCCCAGATTTAAAATAGGCTGTGTAAGGACTGCCACATGTGTGGCAGGAATGCTGGTTTAGCTCTTATTACCCAGGGTACAGGCCAGGCAGTGTTACTGGCCAATGATACGGTAGTGGTTTGTACGTAAATTTTGCCCCAGATGGTAAAAACATCGATGTCCTCAATGGGGAACATGATGAAAAGACCTTGACTGGTCCTGCGGGAGCAGGATGGATACCTGGGGCTGAGCTGTGAGTCGCTCTGGCGTTTGCCATACAGATGTGAAAATATATTGTGTTATTTTAGAAATGTGAAAGTGATGATAGAAAATGTCGCATTACCAACCAGTCAGTGCTGTGAGATCTACAGGATGTAAGTAACTCTGAGTTTGCTGTAAGGATTATTTTTACAAAATGGATCGCTAATGTTAAATGACTTTTGAAATATCCCTGAAGAGAGAACTAGAAAAAATAATGAACACGTAACAGCGAGTAACCTCTACAGAATGTAGAGCTAGGTTATTGCTTGAACACTGGATGAGGAAAAGCTGATAACAAACATATCCTTTTCCTAAGGGAAGAAGGGGTCTTGTCTTGGGAGGGTGAGGATGGGAAGCATCATATCTGGGAGACAAAGCCCTTGGACTCACCAACCCCTTTCTCAGCAA
Source organism: Strigops habroptila (assembly GCF_004027225.2). Classification (NCBI taxonomy): domain Eukaryota; kingdom Metazoa; phylum Chordata; class Aves; order Psittaciformes; family Psittacidae; genus Strigops; species Strigops habroptila. Next base: position 26,047,331 of record NC_044284.2, on the reverse strand, counting down.
AAAGTCACATATCTGGGCTGGAACTACCTACAAGAGGTTGGCAATTGCTCCAGTGGGATGGCGCCTGGTCTCTCAGCAGGATGTGGACATCCTGCTTCTGTCTTCTAATTCCTTCTCCATAGGGCTGCTGCTCCAATGAAGCAAGCTGTTGCATGTAATGGAGAGTGATATCCTCAAAACATTCCTATCCAAAATACTGTAAGAATATTGTACTGAACTCTGTAGTGGGGATTAAAGCATCAGAGACAATTCCATGAAATTATAACTTCTTGCAGGGCTGAGGAAGAACGGGGAGGTGTAATGGTGGGGTTAAGTACATGATGGCTAAGGGAATAGAAAAAGTGGTGGACAGAGGAGTCCGAGCTGTCAGCTTCATCTGCTAGCCTCCCAGGCAAAACATGACTAAGGGCTGAAATGTCTTTCTGAAGTGATAGCTGAATGCTTGAGGTTGGGAGGAATGTGGTCTTGGAGCTGCAAAACTGCAAAAAACCTTTTCTGCATCACAGGAAAAGTCTGGCTTCTGGCTGAGGGAAAGGGAGGACAGAAATAACCCCCTCATTGTGTGTTCACCTCCCCAGTTGTAAATCAGGATGGCCAACCTCTGATGGAAGGCAAGCTTAAAGAGAAGCAAGTCCGGTGGAAGTTTATCAAAAGGTGGAAAACTCGCTACTTCACCCTGGCTGGCAACCAGCTGCTTTTTCGGAAAGGAAAATCTGTAAGTCAGAAAATCACCAATTTTATTTCTCTCTTTCCCTCCTCCCCAACACCATTTCCCAGCGGTTTTTACCACACATCTTTGCGTGTGGTCTCTGTATGCCGCATGGCCGACTTCAGCCAAGGGGTTGCTCACCATCTTTAGCTACATTTTTCTCTTTGGATCAAGAGCATATAATTTTTGCAAGTGCTCAGTCTTAAACTGGCTCTGCTCTTGTTGAGCCAACAAATGCCCATGGCTCAACATTGTGACACTGTAATTTATACCCTACTAACTGGTGACCTGTGCCTGAGCATCATCCCTCTGCCTCGAGGCATCCCAGGGTCACCTCACAGATATTGCAAAAGCTTCTGTTCCTGAAGGAATTACGGTGGGTTCAAAAATTGTTTCCACTTTCAACCAGCGATTCTTTATTTCCTTGTATAAACACAAATCCAATAAATTCTGCTCAGGTAAATGTATTTTTTCCACTTGCAAAGTGCATGGCATGGGATAGCAAGGTATGTAGCAGCCATAGCCAACATGCTCAAAAGTGAGCTGTCATTTTTGGGTGTCCAATTTTCATGGGACCAGCAGCGTTCAGGGGCAAGAAAGTCAGGCCCTTCTGCACACCTCAGGGCAGCCTCCATAATCAAGCCACGGTTCACCTTTTTTGAAAGTCTTGCCCGCTTTTGTACATTAGTAACTGCTCTTGAAATGATGGCATTATAATTGGCGTTATTTGTGCAGGAAATGTGTGTGTAAAGCAAGGTGCTACTGAAATGTTTTTCTCCCAAAGGAATGGAGGTTTTTTGCTTTCACTTCTACCCTCATCTAAATTCAGAGAAATTCTGCTGAAATGCCTGTGGAATTGTTTGAAATTCATACTGATTGGACTCAGAGACAAGTGTGTCCCAGGGCGTGGAAGAGCAGGTAGTTGAATCCAATACTCATTAGTCATTATTTCTCAATTATTAGAAAATAACTTTCTTCAGCTTTTCACAATGAAAATTATTATTAGCCTTTTCCCGACTCTCTAGTGACTTTTTCTGATGTTTTGGCTGAGATTCTGAAGACAGTTTAACCCGTACATGTACCCTAACTATAGCTCAGTACTGGCTGATGCTCACTTTTGAAAGAGGGTCAAAATAATTGTCATTATTTAGCAAGTTGATTGGCTTATAGAAATGTATTTAACAGAATGGCTTTAACTAGCTCACCAAACAAGCCAGGCATAAGGCACATCAGAATACCTTGATTACTCCTGGGATGCAATTGCCTCCTTAGATTTGTATTCTCAGTGCTCCCCCTGTTCATGCAGGGACATACAATGCGTCACAGGCAGGTGAAGCTGGCCGTTTAGATAGTTGAACAGCAGATTTTGCTCAACAGATTGACTTTCCCTTTTTAACTGGCAAACTCAAGGCTTCTTTGCTTCTTTTTAAAGTTGAACACAAATACCTGGACTGGTTCGTCAGTGTAGCAGGCTGGCATCCAGCCCCTCAGGGGCAGCAGCAGGGTTATTGTGTCTGAGTAATCAGTCTTTCAAGCTGGTGCATTATATCCTTTTGCTTCTATATTTTATATCCTGTTACTTTTACATTTTTTGCCTAAATTCGCAAGTCAAGTCCCGCTCTTAACCACTGCTTGGGTTACTGCCTGAAGCAATCCTAAGCCCACTGGTTTAGGTTGTACATGTGCCCTGAGCTGACTGTTGCAGACACCAAACACAAAATTTTGAGCTCTTTAATCAGGGCTGGAGGTATGAAACCTGGACTCAGTGGTTTGGACAATAAAAGTGTGATTTTCAGACCCCATGGGAGGTGTGCTCCTGTGCACCTCTGGCACCCAGCGGCAGGACCAGCCTCGCACCTTGCCAGCTGAGCGCGGGTGCCAATAGTATAGCAAGATGCAGCGCTCCAGGCTGTGGTCAGCTAAAGCAGCAGTAGACACTTCTGCCCAGCTGCATCTGGTGCCTGTTTTGGTCCTCAAAGCCAGATGGTGCTTGCCTGGCAGAGCGCGACAGCTCTGTCCCATCATCTCTGGCGCTGTGGAGCAGGGCTGGGTGCTGTGTGGGTGTTTGGACTTTACGCACTGCTCAGTTAGAAATACAAACCTAAGACAGAGGAGGTATTGTGAGGTGGCCAGCTGGCTGTGCCTGCTTATTCCTGGAGCCCCACCATGAACCTTCCCTTCCTCTGAGTAACCATGCGAACAATGTTAGCTCTGTGTAAGCAACTGTATGGCCAGTGGGTAAAGGGGAGGCAGGAGAAAACTAAAACATAAGAGGTCCGAGAATGAGCCAAATTCTAAACTCCTGGAAAATTGTGGTAAACTCCTTCCACAGAAATGTGCCTAGGGTACAGTCAACTTTCTCTAGCAACTTGAGGTCAAACACTGTATGGTAATGAATCATAGAATCATATGATGGTTAGGAAAGGAGTATATAATTTTTCCTAGATAGGCTTCTAACTGAAAGGGTTTGGTTCACAGGGTACAAAGTTTTGGTTATCAGGTCTATTGCTGCTTTGCATTTTCTGTGATAAAATTCTAATCATGTTTCTTGCAGGTTGGATTTCAGTGCAAAGCCAGCTTAGTTTGTTGATAAAGCCTTAACTGGTGTTTGTGGAAGCAGGGGAGGGTGGGTCACTGCTGTGGTCCCATGGTCATGCACAGGCAATCAGTAATGGCTCATTTGTTCCCATGTGAATTTGGAGATGAACTTCATTATTGATGGAAAGTTTTCTCAGAACTGAACATTTTAGTGGAAAATTATCCATCTAAAGGAACTTTTCAGGTCTGGAATAGGGTCCCTGATAAAAAAAAAGAATGAGACAGACAAATAAATGCCCCATCCCAGAACGTGCAGCAGCAGCGCCAGAGGACAGAGATATGCTGGGAAGATGATGGCTCTGCACTGTCAGTGCCACTCACAGCCCAGGGACCTCCCATATCCTGGAGGGGTCTTCATGCTCACCCAGTGCTGGCCCTGCTGAGGGATTTGTGCCAGCCTCTTTTGCTGGAGAGCTGCTCCAGTCAAGGGATGGACTTAAAAGCTGTTCTGAGTCAGAAACAAGGGGATTGCCTGAAAATTATGGCACTTCAGGAATGTGGGAGACCTTAACTACAAATAATACATATGTATGCAACCCAGAATTGTTCCAAAAGTTGGGAAACACATCCTGGGTATTCATTATGGATGTGGAAAAATAGCAGATTGGTGGTAATTCCCCCTGTATTTGGCACTGGTGAGGCCACACCCAGAATACTGTGTTCAGTTCTGGGCCCCTCACTGCAAGAAAGACATTGACCAGGTCCAGAAAAGGGCAACAAAGCTGGTGAGGGGCCTGGAGCACAAGTCTTATGAGGAACGGCTGAGGGAATGGGGATTGTTTAGTCTTGAGAAATCTCAGGGGGGACCTTTTCACTCTCTACAACTACCTGAAAGGAGGTTATAGTGAGGTGGGGGGTCAGTCTCTTCTCCCAAGTAACAAGTGAGAGGACAAGAGGTAACAGCCTCAAGCTGTGCCACGGGAGGTTTAGATTAGGAAAAATTTCTTCACAGGTTTCCCACTAAAGTGGTGGAATCAGCATCCCTGGAAGTGCTCAAAACCTGTGTAGATGAGGCCTTAGTGACATGGTTTAGTGGTGGACTTGGCAGTCCTGGGGTAATGGTTGGACTTGATGGTCTTAAACGTCTTTTCCAACCTAGTTGGTTCAGTGATTCTATGATTGTAATCGTAGTGGACCATCAAATCCTAGAGAGAAATCACAGCCATTGGGTTTGGCACTTCTTTTGGAAGGTCTTTTCAGATGAGCTTTTCCTTAGAGCAGTAAATTTTTGCTGGTTCATTTCCAGAAGGACTGAGACATTATTGCAGGAGAAGTCTCCCTGCCCAGCTCTGGTCCTGCATTTCAGACCTGACCTGCTGGGAGACCAGATGAAGCTGGGGCAGGCAGAGCAGCTCTGGAGACTGCAGTTCCCATACTGCAGCCTGTTCAGAGTCATGCTCAGCTCCTGAAAGATAATTAACCTCTAATTCTCACTTAGATCAGTCCAGATATTTCCAGTATGATAGGAGCAGAAAGCTTTTGGAAGATCTGCCTTACTCCTCTCAGTAAAAAGCATAGGAAGCTGAACAGGAAAAACAAATATGCTTGAGGAATCAGGGCCTTCAGCTTAAACTTCTCACCTGGAGACCTAATTTGTACATGTTTTTAGGAGCCCACAAATCTCTTCTCCTGCAGGAAACTTCCATGATTTTGTACAATTCTCTCTTATGCTCCCTGCATCATATTTCGTACAACAATGCTAAGATTTCCTAGACATACCTATTTTACATGTTTTCAAACAAAATAGCAAGGGAGCTGTCCTGTATTTTCCGTTCCCCACCAAGAAATGGCTCACATTCCCAGGTCAGATTCAAGGTATCCGTTCTGTTTTCAAAACCAATAAAATGAGTTGTTGCTTCCATTTTTGGGTGGAGACTCTGAGAAGGGGAACAACTTATTACTGCTTAAGAGAAGATAGCTTTCTTCAGTCCGCAAGAACTGGCTGATGTTTGTACCTAGGAAGCATTTGCTATTGGCACTTGTTGTGCCTCACACCAGTAGCAGCGGTCTCCGTTATTAAAAGCCAGAGAAAGGAAAATCTAAGCCCATGTTAACAGCTGAAGCAGGAACTAAAAAGTGCGAATGCTGAGGGGAACAGCTTATGGGCACTGGTGTGGACCTTTGGCTGTTGCGTGCAGTAGACCATGACAGCCCATGTGGGGGAGTGTGGCACTGCATGGGAACAGGGTTTCTAACTCCCCTAAGGCTCTTTTAGGAAGTCTCCATCAGTGCATTTGCCCCCACGAGCAACATTTACAAGCTCAGTTCTAGAGACATCAACTGTTTATTAAAATGATGGAAACTACCAAATGAACTCAGTTCTGTCTGTCTTCCCTGTGTTTCAGAAAGATGACCCCGATGACTGCCCCATTGAGCTCAGCAAGGTGCAGAGCGTTAAAGTGGTGGCAAAGAAGCGCAGGGACCGCAGCCTGCCCCGGGCCTTTGAGATCTTCACGGACAGCAAAACCTATGTTTTCAAGGCCAAAGACGAGAAGAATGCCGAGGAGTGGCTTCAGTGCCTCAACGTTGCTGTCGCACAGGCTAGAGAGAGGGAGAGCCGAGAGGCCACCACCTACCTGTAGAGCTGCTGGCATCTCCATGGCCATGCCAGCAAACCAAGGGTGTCTGGGACCACTCCGGTACTGAGCATCCCACTGCCATACCCCATACCCTGAACCTATTTTACCTCCAAAAGCCCCACTGGCTCCTGGACCATGGGAAACTGTGGGTAAGAGCATGTGCTAGCATGGCCCAGAAAGAGCTTTGTGCAGCGGGAGGTCTAACGCAACTAGGTGATGGAGTGCCACCATGCAGGAGTGCTCCCTGGCACCGGGACATTTGCTGGGGTCAAAGCAGCTTCCACTGCTTTGTGAAATGCAGCTTTTTTCTTCAGCCTAATGGCCTGCAAGCCAGGAAACGTAGTTAGAAACATGCGTGGGCCCCAACCCCTCAGCCTCTGCTTCTGAGGGGCACAAGGTCTCAGTGGCTGTAGATGCTGCTGAGAGCATTCAAGCGCGTAAGGACTTTCTGCTTTCCTCAGTCACTTTCTGTCTGTATGTAAACAGGTATTTTCCCTTCTTATTTAATCTCAGTGTACTTTATCCTTTTACTGTTTATATGAGTCTGTGCTGCTCCTTTCAGGTTTGAAATTGAGCAATTTGAAAGATTTAATACTGATGAAAAATAATTTAAAATATTTAACTGTTTTGATTTTCCCCCTTTTCCTGCTTTTCTCCCCTTCCTATGTGAATGTAATTTTTAAAATTTATTTTATTTTATTCTTTTTTTAATTGTCTTCTCCATTCTGTAACTTCTCAAATTTTCTCCAAAACCGGAAAATTCCCAGTTTGTTTGCTTTTCTGTGTCACTTTCAAATGATTCCAAAGTGGAGGAAGTTCTGTAGAAAAGACTGAAACTAAAAAAGGAAAAGAGGGGGAAATAATGAATGAGAAGTCTGCGAGTGATGAAGTGAACTCAGAAATCAGTCAAGGCTGAGCAGAAATAAAATTTGAATTTTTACAAATTCAAATGAAAATATTTTTTTTGCAAAAAGTTGCTGCCAAAAAGGTGGAGTAAAGAGAGGGGGAAAAAAAATCAGGAAAAAATGAGTGTAATGCTTTTTACTGTAATTGGTATCTTCCACTCAGTAGCAGAGGGAGCAGACGGCTTTTTCAAAGCTCCTTGCAGAGAACAGCAATATAATCTGCTTTCAGAAATATTCTCTTGTTGACTTCCGGTGGTGTTTGCTGGGTGAGTTTTGGTTTTGGCTTGTGGCCCGGAGGGCAGCAGAGGCGGGTGAGGGTGGCAGTGCTGCCTGGGCAGCCGTGGCAACAGGGATGTGCCAGGTGTCATCAAAAGGTCACTTGGGGTACAGGGAGCAAGAGGAATGATCTGGAAAATAAATTCAGATTAAAGTGTGTTGAGTAAAGCTAGTGCTGGTGCTGCTGAGTCCAGCCTGTTCCCCGTGGTCATTACAAGGTTTATGTCTCATAGCAGAGTTCGCCGTTGGGGTGCAGCTTGAATGACTGTGTACCTCTGAATTCACAGCCTGATTTTCCCACCATCCTAAATGTTGCCAGATCTCTTGATTTCCCTGGGCCTGCTGCTGGTGGGTGGCTCTGAGAATGGGGCTCCGGACAGCTCAGAAATGTTATTCTGCCTCTGTTGAACTTCTCTCGCTTTGGGAAAGTGGCTGGGGCAGGGCTGGCACCCAAGGCTGGATGCTCAGCTGCCTCCAGGAGCCCAGGCAACGGCAGGCAGTCTCCCTTGCCTTACCCTGCCCATGGGCAGGGGCTGCAGGAAGTGTGGAGGGAGCGGGATCTGAATGATTTAACTTGATGGTTTGGTGCCTGCTTCCTTGATGTGGTCGTTCAGTGGGGTTTATAGTCTGAAACTTGGCGTCTTGTAGCTTGCCATATAAATATTTATATCTTTGGAGTTTAATAACTTGCAAGCACTGACTGTTGCTCGTGTTTATCTCTCTGGCTGCCAGAGCTCTGTAATTTGGTACATTACAGGTAAGATGCTAATATTTGGTAACAAGCATTAACTTGAATTAGAATGAGAAAAAAAGTAGTTTATGGTACCATAGGAGTGTCTGAGTTCTGCTGCCAGGTCAGAGCTAAGGGCTGCCCAGTCCCTTGCAGCAGCCAGAGCTCGCGGCTCCAGAGAGGTATTTCTCTACCTGATCCATCAAAGCACCATCAAACCTTTTGGACAGAAACACCATGGACCTTGGAGCAGCACCAGTGCAATGAATTTCCATTTACAGTGAAATGAAAATTAAGCTAAACTTTGAAAGGTTGTTTGCTATTTCTGTGGCCATTTTAGTTGCTTGCATTCATGGGGATGTCTGTGTTTCTTTGCTTGGTTTTTTTCCCCCATTATTTTTAATCATTTCCCAGACCTGATGATGCTGTTTATGGAGGCCCCAGGGAACCACGGTGCACTAGGGAACTGGTAGAAAAATGCTGAGACCTTGTGCACTGTGGCTCTGCTGTAGCCACACATGGGCAGGGTGCTGTGAGTGCAGGGTGGAAAATAAAAGCAAACAAGCTAAAAATTGGTTTGGATTAATCTGGGGTGATCGGGCTCTGATGATGACCTGGTGGCAGGGATGATGTACCTGTTTGGTGCCACCATGCTGTCCACCTGTAGCTCTGATACCACCTTTCCAAAGCACCTCTCCAGCCCAGAGAGGTCCCCATCCCTCTGCCTGTGCCGCCAAGCTGCCCTCCCCCTCCTCCTTGGCCACTAGCACCACCTAGACCAATCCCAAATCATGTCTTTTCCAACTCTCCATGTTTTCCCTAAATCCTTTTGGAGACAGTGAAACAAAACTGGTAATTCCTTCCTTATGCTCCTTCCCTGACTCCTGCAGGAGTTCATGTACGTTTGTTTTGCTTTGCTTGAGGGTGTCCAGTATTTCCTGAGACCTGGTTCCTCCCAGCGCTGATGGACTGGAGTCCTCTTCCAGCCCTGGGGACCTCCTGCCCTGCGGACCTGTGCAGTGTGTCTCCAGCCTGGGCTCCTAATATGTGTCAAACAATGGACCTGGCGTCCGAGCCTGGGGAGGTCAGCAAGCCCTGGTCTGAAAAGACAATATTTTACTTCCAACATTCCTATGCTGACTGGAAAGGGAAGTGCCGATAGATCGCACCACATGGCCAGAGGCTGAGAACAAAGCAGTTGCTGAAGCATTCCTGGATGATGGAAAATCAGGGAGGGCTTTAAAGCCAGCCATAGGTTTGTAGATCTAAAAGATAAATTCGCATTCACACTAAAGATGTCAGGGAGGAAAGAGAAGACCTCTGTCAATGGCCCATGCAATGCCTTAACCAGCTACAGACTTCCTGCTGCTCTTGGCGCTCCAGAGAGATGATGAAATATTTAAATTCCTGAAAATTCTTGTAACAACTAAAATGTGGAGATGTTAGATCATAGGATGTAGCAAAGTGATCAGAACAACGTTGTTAGAGCTAAATTTAGTTACAGAAAATATTGAAAGCCCATCCAGGACCAGCCTATCCAAGGAAATCTATGGACATCTACATAAGTTGCCTGGGCGGGCAGAGTCTGGCTCCCTGTTGCTTACATGGAATCAGGCAATGTGTGCCTTGGGCCTGTAATACAATATTACAATACTTACAACCTCTAAAACACATGAAGTCAAATCCAAGCTTGATGATGAAGACCAAAAGTGTGGGTTTGTTTCAGGAAATGCACCTTTTTCATTTATTTACTGTTATCTCGGTATGGGATGATTTGTCCAGGGTTGCTCATGCACAGAGATGACACAGCCTTGACACAGACATCCTGTGTGCCAGGACATCACGCAGCATGTAAGGAGTGAAGAGGAAGTCTACAGCAAATTGTGTATTATGTCCATACAAACAACGCAGGTCTGCAGACTGGACTGCTGCCACCTCTGCTGCCTCTGGGTGTAAATGAAGCCATGGAGCCAAACCTCAATTAAAAGGCAGCAGTGCAAGGGTAAAGAAGATATATATGATGGGAAATTTCCACAACCTCTCTGGCAGATGAGGAAAGGAGATTTCAGTAATTTAATTTTCAATACCTGGGACAATAAATCCTTAATTTACCCACAGAACATTCCATTGAGTCTAACAGAAATGAAGTTAATTCATAGATGTGGACTTGCAGATTTATGTTCTGAAGTTCCAGAATTAGATCCTATACTAAACACTGAATTCCCTCACTGAGGCATGTCACTGGAGTTTGATGATACAGTAAGTCAGCCATTAAAAGCATTTTTTACAGACAAAATGGTCTGTATTTCTTAACATTGATGCCAAGTTTCAATCTGCTACCTATGCATTACATCACAATTTAATGCACCTGCTGATCCGTGTGTGTGTATGTACAAACACACGTCATCACCTATCTGCCAGAGTATGGGGATGTGCGATTCAGGGCTGAGCATCCACTTCACCATCAAGTGATTTCCAGGTCTAAGCATCAAACTCACGCATGGGGAAACACAGTTCTGCTTCACCCGCTGTCCCAAGGCTTTGTCGTCAGTACTTGGCCATCACTAGTCACTTACATCCTTCCTTTCAGTCTTAACATGATTGAAACAATACAGAATGCATAGCTGTGAGAGACCCAGGGTTCTGTGCCAAAAAATAATTGGAGAAAATAAGAAGCTTAGCCACACTTCTCCTGTCATAAATTAAAACTTGGAATAAAATAAAAGAGAAATTCAGCTGGCAACTTATTCTAGTCATCCTCCTAAAAGGAGAAACACAGAAATCATCAATCTTGTTACGGTGAGAGCAGGGGGATTTTAAGGAAAAATGAAAATTAAAAAATCTCACTGTTGCAAACTTTCTTCTTGAGCAAATATATAAATAGTTTTTATTAGTTCTTTTTTAAATAGCATGTATTGAAACACTCTGAATTTAAAGAGCAGCTGCCCTCTGAACAGGGAGCATGTTGGCAGTCCCTGCTGCACTGCATTTCCTCGGTTTGTTTGCAGGAACCATCCTCCCCTCCGCAAAGATGACTTGAGAGCTCCCCTCGGCCCTGGTGGAGGGTCCCTGGGCACGCCAGTGTGTGTGGCAGTGCTCTTGGAAAGAGGGATGCAAACGCCCTCCATGGCTGCAGTGCTGGGACTCTGCCGAGCGTCTGATCCTCCCTGCCAGGAAACAATCTGCCTTCCGTCTTGCACAACTTTTGGTACAAAAGATGTCATTGTCTCTCTGTTTGGGGTAAGTTCACCTTTGCTGAAGAATCCTGTTATTCAGGCAGCGTTTGGCAGAGGGAAGGAGCCTTGCTCTTATGGAGAGAGGGACAAATCCCAACCCTGGCCGTATGGACACTAAACCCACCTGATATATCAGGTACCACACTCCCTCCGGTTCCGCAGGCACAGCTGTAGTGCCATTTCCTTGGGGTCTGTGAAAGCAGGCAAGCTTCGGGGTCCTGGCTGTTATGCTGCAGCTCAGCCAGCCAGTCCCCCTGTTATGGCACAGCGTCACCATTTTTCCTTCAAAATTGTGCTGTCACGACTGTCTTTCTTCCTGTGCTCGTTTGGTTATGGCTGTTTGCATCTCTCTAAGCCTGAGATGAGTCTCCTCCAGCAGACCCATGCCCCTGTGAGGACTCTATCACTAAGACCGTGAGGATTGGCCCGTGCCCTGCCTGGGTTGGAGCAGGCACCCCGCAAGCACTGTGCAGTGCTCAGGGCAGCCGCTGCACCCAAGACATGCAAAGTGCAGGACCCCTGCTGCTGCTGACTACCGCCGCCTTCTTATCTCCAGAATATAGGTATTAGAGATTTCTTACCTCCCCATGGCTTGCATGGTTTGACTGCCCATAGCTGTAAGGAGAGGGGCAGTGGGGCCCTGTTTCTCTGCCTCATCTCTGCTGCATCCTGCCACAGTCAGGGAGAGCAGGTGGCATAGTGGGTAAACCAAGAGCAGCTTACACTGGCACTTAAATCTGCTGCACGGGCTGAGCTGTATCACAAGTAACACCACTGGTTCCAACAGCCCAGGGAAACACTGAGAATGAGGTAGTTCCATGGTAAAAGGTTTGTGAGATAAATATGAAGATTAGTGATATTTATCCAGGCAAATTATATATAATCATTGATTTCTTAAAAATAAAAAAATAAAAAAAGAAAAATTAACTACATATATTTTCCTGTTGCTCACAAACAGCTTATTCTTTGTTTCAAATATATTTGTTCTATTATTCCCTGAGAAATTCTTGTATTCCTTCTTGTGAAGTTTTTGCAAACGGCTGTTTCTGATCACTTGATGCCTACATTGTGCTGGTCAGTTCTTAGTGCCCAAATGGATATTTCCATGCCCAGAGGGCAGGATGATACCTTCTGGAGTCAGATGACAAACAAAAGCAGTCTCCCACAAACCTCCTTATGAAATTGTTGTTTCCTTCCCAGTGCTAACTGCCTGCACTTGAAAACTCAAAATTTGGGACATTTTTGCTGTGTTTACTAAGTCTCAAGTGGATCACATTCTCAAAAACAACTGAGCAACAATTTCCAAGGAAGCACTGCAGGAGCGTGCCCGCCAGGCTGTAAGCTTTCCAAGCTGTGTGCACTTCCATGGGGCTGTTAGTAGCTCTGCTTGACAATATTTCCTAGAAATATGAACCATAGGTTGTACACCAAAACTGCCTTCCCAGGGTTTGTTTATGAGAGCTGAGCCCAGTTCTGGGAAGTCTTCCAAGGAAACTTTGCTCTACAATTCCCTCCTGCCTCCCTGAACAAAGCGTTCCCCTGCGTGTTTGACAGGAACAGAATAAAATAGGCGATAAATGCTTAGGTATTGCATACAGGCAGCGCATGCACTGTGGGTATAAATGGAATAAGCTGGACATTATTTTTCCAGCTTTTCCAATTCCGAGCTCAGCAGCCCATGGGAATAACCTTGCCTGCTTCTTGTTGACAGGTCATCTAATTCATCTCGATACTGATGACTAATACTCCTCGGGTAAAATCCTTGGCCTCACTGAGGTCAAATGCAAAACTTCTATTAACTCTAATAGGGCCAGAATTTTACTCCGATCATTGCCTGTCATAGCGGTCCCTTTACAGCTTCCAATGATCACTGGATTTGTCCAGCTGCAGAAACACAAGCCCCTTCCTCCACATTGACAAACTTCAGGCACCAGGTCTGCAGTGAGGAGTATATCAGTGAGAAAAGCTGCCTCTCCCACTGCTACCAGCATTCAGCATCACCCATGCCTCCAGTAACATGCACCGGGCCGCCACCCCATGGGATGCTTAGGATGTGGCCACCCTGTGGTGTCACTTCTTGTGCTTTGGGGCAGTGACAGTACTCCAGCTGGCTTTTCAACCTGAAATGGTAGGAGGAAGCAGGAAATAAACAAATTTTATTATTTTTGTTTGGTTTTTTTTCACCCACAGAAATATGCCTGCACTGGTTAGGAAGTATTTATAGTGCACCTGTGGAAGAACTGGACATTGATTAACTAGATGTCAAATTACAGCAACACTGTGTTGGCTCAATTATACCATAAATCTCCCTGTTGTCTAATTAGGTGAAGAAAGAAGAAAAATCAGACTTGATTCATTTGACGACTTCACTGAAATGACCTGGAGCTCAACCTGTGGAGCAGAAGATCCTAAGTGAGATCATAAAGCATGTGCGGGAAAACAGAGGAATCAGGCCCAGTAAGCTTGGGTTCATGAAGGGCAGGTCCTGCTTGACCAACCTGTTCTCCTTCTACAATAAGGTGACCTGCCTGGTTGGTGAGGGAAAAGCTGTGGACATTGTGTATTTGGACATAAGTAAAGCATTTGACGCTGTCTCCCACAACGTTCTCCTGGAGAAATTGGCTGTTCATAGCCTGGATAGGTGTATTCTTCGCTGCGTTGGAAACTGGTTGGATGGCCGAGCCCAAAGAGTGGTGGTAAATGGCATCACATTTAGTTGGCAAGCGGTCGCTACTGGTGTCCCTAAGGGCTCGGTGTTAGGGCCAGTGTTGTTCAATATCTTCGTTGATGATCTGGATGAGGGGATTGAGTGCACCCTCAGTAAATTTGCAGATGACACCAAGTTGGGTGGAGTGTTAATCTGCTGGAGGGTAGGAATGCTCTGCAGAGGGATCTGGACAGGCTGGATCGATGGGCTGTGGCCAATGGTATGAGGTTCAACAAGGCTCAGTGCCGGGTCCTACATTTGGGTCACAACAACAATGCTATAGGCTTGGGGAAGAGCGGCTGGAAAGCTGCTCATCGAAAAGGACTTGGGGATGTTGATTGACAGCCACTGAACATGAGCAGCTTGTGCCCAGGCAGCCAAGGTAGCCAACGGCATCCTGGTCTGTATCAGAAATAGTGTGGCCAGCAAGGCCAGGGCAGCGATCAACCCCCTGTACTCAGCACTGGTGAGGCCACATCTTGAATACTGTGTCCAGTTCTGGGCCCTTCACTACAAGAGAGACATTGAGGTGCTGGAGCAGGGCCAGAGAAGGGCAACAGAGCTGGTGAAGGGTCTGGAGAATAAGTCTTATGAGGAGTGGCTGAGGAACTGGGCTTGTTTAGTTTGGAGAAGGCTCAGGGGGGACCTTATCGCTCTCTACAACTACCTGAAAGGAGGTTGTAGTGAGGTGGGCGTCGGTCTCTTCTCCCAAGTAACAAGCAATAGGACAAGAGGTAACAGCCTCAAGCTGCACCAGGGGAGGTTTAGACTGGATATTAGGAACAATTTCTTCACAGAGAGGGTGATCAGGCATTGGAACAGTCTGCCCAGGGAAGTGGTGGAATCACCGTCCCTGGAAGTGTTCAAAAACCATGTAGATGAGGCCTTAGTGACATGGTTTAGTGGTGGACTTGGCAGTCCTGGGGTAAAGATTAGACTCAATGATCTTAAAGGTCTTTTCCAACCTAGTTGATTCTATGATTCTGTTGGGGTTGGTCATGTCAGGACCTGGATGTCCCTGGCCAGCCTCACCTGGGACTCCTGCCCCTGCCCGGGACCCCACCCCAGCCCAGGGGCTCTGTCCTGCCCCAGCAATGCTGCAAGACCTGGTCCTGGTCCCAACCCCACTGGGGGATGCCTCCAGCCCCACGGAGCCCTGACAGGTTTCACACAGCCTCAAGATATCAAAAGATTTAGATTTAATTGCTTCTAAAAATATGGATACTGCCCACCTGTCCACCTTCTGTGGATATAAAGCCTTCATAGACTGATCTTGGCATTTAATTAACTGCAACATTTAGTACACGCTGAAATCACTTGGCTTTTTTAGGACAGAAATACCAATATGTTTAAGCAATAGTTATTGTTTGAGAGCCAAATTTTTTATCTCTGCCCTCCATCCCTGCCCTTCACTTCTTCTGGCTCCTTCTCAATAGGGAAATCAACCTCAATATGTGATTTCTGTCTGTCTTGCAGGTAAAGTGTGGGGAAACTGGAACCTGAAGGGGTCTTTAAAATCCAGGCAATGCTTTTGCTGGCAGTATGCCGCAGAGAAGATGGCTCGTTAAGGTTGGTGGCATTGAAGCCCACAGTCACCCCTGGATGCCTTTTCCCTAATTTCAGTGTGCAATGCATCATTAAAGATCATAAAAAACACCCCAGCATGATCACAGAAGGGACAGCAATGCCTCCAGGTTAGGAGCAAAAAAACCTGTTTTCTAGTTATTGGCAGTTTTTCATGGAAAATACGTGCCTGTAAGAGGGTCCTTTGTTTTTACTTATTTTTTGCAAAATATGACTCTGCCTTGCCACACAATGCTTTTGTCAATGGCTACAAACCTGTATTTGGTGGAATGACACTTTATTTAAGAGTAAACAACAGTAAAAGGCCATGTGTCACAAGGCCATGTGTCACAAGGTGCAAACCAGACCTGCAACCAGAGGTTTCTCGCTGGTTGTGATCTGGGGCTTCCAGCCCAAGGGAAAACATTCATGGCAAGTGGTGTTGTTTTCCCTTTGAAGAACACAAGTGCGAAGATCATTTTCTTCAATGCAGGTGGTGTTCAGGCAATAGCAGTATATGTTTTTTCAGCTGTCCATGAACTGCACCTCAGTTCTGACACAGAGAAGCCATTGCCAGGTTTTGGATGGCTCAGTGCCACACCGAGGGCAGTGCTGACTCTTGGCCATGCACTTGCACAGCCTGCCAGGCTCCACTTTCCCATTTCATGGATCCCGAATCCTTTGCTTTCCTGTCTACATGGTCTCAATTCTGCTCTCTTTGTTAGACCTTAATGATGTCTCATTCTTGTTGATGAAACATTCACAGTTCTGTGTTGGGTTTAATGTGTTGGAATCTGTTTGTTTTATCTTCCTCAACTTGTTAAGTTTCATGAAGACCCATAGTGCTCCTCGAATGCCAGTGCTACTAATGTTCAGTTACACACACAGCAGGGGCAGGCAGAGCTGTGTGACTGCCCTGCTCTCATGCTGCCCCTCAGAAGCGCAGTACGGCCACTCTTCTCTTTCGGAGGGAAGAAGCGAATCTAAAATAGATCAGGAATTCATAAGGAAATAAAGAACAGGGTCCCTTTTGTTTCAGCCGTGCTTTAGCTAACCTGCTGTGGCCTCTGGTTCAATGAAGTCCCATTGCCATGCTAGCAAGTGATCAGGACCAACATCAGCATCACAGAAATGGTGAAAGCATATTGTCCACTAATACCTACAAGGTATTTCTTTAAAACACCAATGGCAATCCAAACTACAAAAAAACAAAAGTGTTTTCTCAACACATCCCATGTGTCTAAAGAACTGTGACTGTTACATTGGCTCTCTGCTGGATGTTGCACACGGTATCAGGGTCACTGCATTTTCACCATATGCCTTGCAGATCTGTATCCAGCATGATATGTCCCCAGGATAATTGGGTCCAGTCAGTTTGAGATTTCCATCAGTAGGACAGACAGGAGACAGGGCTTCAGAGGAGCTACACAGCTCTCCTGCCCCGGAGCTGGAGATCCAGAGATTAGTCCTCATGGCACTGCACCATGTAGAACTCTTAGGTTAATTAAAGAGGTAAATTATGTGTCTGAAACACCAGACGACCTCTGACAAACCTAAATTCTATCATCAAGGCTCGGGCCTTGGGTACTCTGAAAGATGCGTGTCCATAACCTAAGCGCTGTCTTAGCTGAAAATCTGCCTATCCTCTCTTCCATACCATCAAGAATACTGCCCCAAAGCAGGGCTGAGTCCTGAGCCCCCGGCAGAGCTCACTGACACACCACCAAAGCGTCCCACTGGATTGATGCCAAGTTTAGAACCATTGGAGCCTTGCGATGCTTCATGGGGCAATGGCAAAAGGTTAGGAAGCACCCTTCCTTCTGCTACATGAGAGTAGCAAGAAGCGGCCACAGGAGCCACCCTCATATCATTGCATCAGCCAAAGTCATTCAGATGCCACAAGCATAGGCAGAACTGCTTAGAGCTCAGTGCAGGGCACCTGCACTTACCTTGAGCATGTCTGATAATTTTAGGGGACAAATTACTTTACACTCGTCACTTTGCCAAACATACTGCTGGCCACTTGCTGATGCTTCTGCTTCCTGACGGAACAGCTGATGCTGACAGACAGGGTAATAAAAAACCAAAAAAAATAGTAAATATTGGATAGGGAGAAACATCTGGCCTCTGCAAAGTTATTCCAGCCAGAATTCATCAATAGCTTGGTAAACACCTTGCAGCCTTCCAGATACTCATGGATGAACAAAAAAGCAGCAAATTGAATAGAAGCTGCGTATTCGAAACTATTTTTTGCAAACTGTTTCAGCTCTGTTGAGTGCTTCACATCTGGCTGTATCCCGGTCCATTTAATCACTAAGGGGAATGCATGTGAAAAGCAGTTGTGCTCTTCAAAAAGCTTATTTCTGCTTTTGGGCTTCCCTTTCTGCTAGCTATTAAGTCTCTGGATTCACAGCAGCTCACTTTCTCACTCGCAGCCTCCTGCTGCTCCAATTGTCTTTGACAGGGCAATGCAATGGGGGTGGGGAAGGATGATGGAAAACATTACAATTTTATCAGCAGCCTGTTGTACATACTATTATGAAATGAGAAATAAAACCCATGTGTAAGACATCAGTACTGTACTAAACTATAAAGCCCATAAGCCCGTTAACTGTAGGGAAGGCTGTGATGGGTGGATCAATGGTCTCAGACGAAAACCAGCTGCCCAGCATCTCACCTCTGAGAGCAACCAGTAGCAGATGCTTAAGAGGAACATAGGAGAAGATAAGATCGAGTGACCCCCTTCCTGCATCATCCTCTTTGCTATCACTAGTAAATGCTTCAAGGACCTCTTAACACCAGCTGCTTCTTCCCAAACACTATGTTTGACAATGAGATTTTGCCCAATCCTTTTTAAAGCCATCCCTACTCTTGGCCTCCACAACATCCTGCAGCTACAAGTTCCACTGTTTGATCATGTGTTGTTTGATTGTTTCAATGTCCTCATCTGCAAATCTTCTAATAGCAGCATGAAGGCACTGGAGAGTACCTAAGTAATTCAGTCACCCAGCACTGAGGTTTCCTGCCTCCTTTTCCTTACACATGAGCCCAGCAGGCACTATGAAAGCTTTTTGGGGGCATTCACAGCAAGCATGGGAGGCAAATGGGAGCTGGTATGTGAGCTCCTTGACTCACCACAGAAGAGTCAAAGGGAAGATGACTCAAAATCATTAGGCTTATCTGAAATCTGAAGTTGCATCTAAGCACTTAAATGCAAGAGGATCTTCAGGACTTTTCTATTGTTTATTTCTTCTGACCCTTTCAGTCAGAAGGAGCAGCACAGAGTTTCATACCATCCAGTGTAACAGCAAACTAAACCACAAGTCCATTGAAATATGAGCAAAATAGGTCTTTCTCCACAAAACAGCTAATGGGCTTTCTAAACTTTCACAGCTCCTGAAGAATTCATCATGTACATGCATCTCAGCTAAAGTACTGTCAGCTGTGAGTCCTGTAAACCAGGCCTCACCCAAAGAGCCTCAACCAGATGAATGGCTGCAAGCAGAATTTGAGGGCTTTGTGTCTGCCATCTTTTGCCTCTTCCTTTCAATCTCCTTTCTTTAAATCTATGTCTCTAATAATGGTATAGCAAGACCTTTCTGTCCATTTCTGTATCTATATCAGTCATCTTCTCTAGTCCACTCCTCTTTTCATTTTTCTTTAAAAAAGTTCATCTCTGTTTTTTCCATCTAAAAGATTGAATTGTGATTAATGGAGGTGATGGGAAAGTGAGCACCTGAGCACATGGGATTAAAGTGTGGCATAGCACTCACCTGCTTGTTTCAGGAAAGATCAGGCTTGCCAGAGTAAACCTGTTGGCAGAGATGTCTACATTTTTATGTGGACACTGTCTATTTATTTGGTAGGGAGGCTCTTTAGGACAGATCTTACAGAAGCCACTGCCATGTAGCTTTTCAGAAGGTATCACCAAGCAGGTAGATGACTGCAAGGGCACTGGCAAAATGCAATGTGGCATCTTTGGCAGAAGGTCTCATACACTGATGGCATTTTGTGTGATCCACCAGCCTGTGAGGAGTTCCCAACAGAACAGTGGTTTGATTTTTCCAGCTCCTTTCTACCAACTTTACAGACTCCATGGGATAAAGTGTCCCCATGGTGGTAGAGGTTCCCTGCTTCCCTTGAGATAACCAAGTTATCTCAGGTGTCCCCCGGAACAGCACTGTAATAGGTATGAAGCCATAGGTAGTAAGTGAGGGAGAAGAGAGAGAAAAGAGGAAAGGAAGAAGTTTCATGGATCTTCATGTAATTCTGAATAAGGAAACGATGAGCAAAGTCTCAGCGGGATGTGGCTAGGTGGAGTGTGTCTCTGTGTACATCCTAAATCATCGAGGAGGCATAGGTACTGCTAAATTTACTTTGCACTCGCAGCTGCTGGTGTAACAAGTTGCCTCCTGCAAAGAATGTCATCAAACACTATGGATTCACTGCATTTTCCACCAGGCCTGGCAGTTCTAGGAAAGGTCCAGATACATGCATATTGATTTGATCATTACATTTTGGGTTAACAAATACAGCTTGACATGAAGTCTAGAAATGCCTTTTGTCCACCAGTGTATTTCAGCAGCTTATTAAATGTTACAGATTGCTTAGGCAGGCTGAAGCCTGGCGGGCCCCAGAATGGCCTATTGGAGACATCTTTAATTTATTTGGTCTGCTGTGTGAGCTTACACAGCACACTCTCCCTTAATCACAGCTGCACCCCAAAATTTGACTTGGGAAAAACAGCACTGCAAAGCGGTCAGCTGGACTTTGCCAAAACCGTCTGCAAAGTTCCCATTAAGGATTGAGCAAACCAGGTTTTCTCCCCTCCTAAGGAGCAACTGAACTCAAGGTGGGTATACAGAGGTGAGTGCCTGTGTTTAGGTAATAAACAGCAGGTGGCAGAAAACTATAAAATGGGCAGCTGTGGTAGCTGGGGTATGGAGAGTGTGGGCAGGGTTTGCTGGTTAGTGGTTGTTGATTCAAGAGGTTCTTGATGCTGGGTGATAAAATATCATGCAGGCTCACAAACCAGAAATGCTCAGCAGGAAAAGTCCACTTAAAAGTACAAGGTTATTTGCTGCAGTCAATGAAGCTCCTGGATTTGCTGGATGATTACCTGAAGAAAGCCATTGCGAGGCCTCCTTTGGTCTTGGACTCTTCAAAATGAACCCCACCGCTGCCAGAAGCAGGATGCTGAGCAGCATAGATGTTTTCCCTGAGGTGGTTCAGCCACTCTGGAGTTATGGAGATGATAGAACAGCTGACCCTATCTTCTTGCAAGGCTGTGTTTCTCAGTCACAGTAAGTGTTCCTCTGGCTACGTGATGGAAGCAGGAGAGTTGCTCTCCTGGTTTTTAACTGTTCTGTGAACTGAGCTTTGAATGCATGGGGAGTTATCTCAAAGGAGCAAATACCTATATGGCAGGCCTCATTCTGCTCCAGAGTCACTAGAGAGAAGGAGTGAATATTTGGGAGAGCACAGCCTGTGAAATACATCCAATCTGAAATCATATTGGTTGATGTGGTGTGGGCATGGGAGAATCGCAACCATCCAGATACATGGTGAGATTCTGATGTTTTCAGCTGACTGAATCATTTACATTTTCCATTAAGCTCCAGTGCAGTAAAAATTATAGTTACAGTAAACTGTGAATTTTTGTGTAATTACGTATGCAACTAGGCTTAAAAGGGAACAAATTAATTATGCTGGTCACTTCTGTGGGTTACACTGCAACACCAAAATCAGTCATCAGGCATTTTTTGAGAGTGTAGAATCAGCATAGAATCATAGAATCATAGAATCGTAAGGGTTGGAAAGGACCTTAAGATCATCTAGTTCCAACCCCCCTGCCATGGGCAGGGACACCTTGCCCTAAACCATGTGGTCCAAGGCTCTGTCCAACCTGGCCTTGAACACCGCCAGGGATGGAGCATCCACAACCTCCCTGGGCAACCCATTCCAGTGCTTCACCACCCTCACTGTAAAGAACTTCTTCCTTATATCTAATCTAAACTTCCTCTGTTTAAGTTTGAACCCATTACCCCTTGTCCTACCACTACAGTCCCTAAGGAAGAGTCCCTCCCCAGCATCCTTGTAGGCCCTCTTCAGATACTGGAAGGCTGCTATGAGGTCTCCACTCAGCCTTCTCTTCTCCAGGCTGAACAGCCCCAACTTTCTCAGCCTGTCTTCATATGGGAGGTGCTCCAGCCCTCTTATCATCCTCATGGCCCTCCTCTGGACTTGCTCCAACAGCTCCATGTCCTTTTTATGTTGAGGACACCAGAACTATACGCAGTACTCCAAGTGAGGTCTCACAAGAGCAGAGTAGAGGGGCAGGATCACCTCCTTTGACCTGCTGGTCACGCTTCTTTTGATGCAGCCCAGGATACGGTTGGCTTTCTGGGCTGCAAGCGCACACTGCCGGCTCATGTTAAGCTTCTCGTCAACCAACACCCCCAAGTCCTTCTCTGCAGGGCTGCTCTGAATCTCTTCTCTGCCCAACCTGTAGCAGTGCCTGGGATTGCCCTGACCCAGGTGTTGGACCTTGCACTTGGCTTGGTTAAACTTCATAAGGTTGGCATCCGCCCACCTCACAAGCGTGTCCAGGTCCCTCTGGATGGCATCCCTTCCCTCCAGCGTATCAACCGAACCACACAGCTTGGTGTCGTCGGCAAACTTGCTGAGGGCGCACTCAATCCCACTGTCCATGTCGCTGACAAAGATGTTGAACAGGACCGGTCCCAACACCGATCCCTGAGGGACACCACTCGTTACAGGTTTCCAACTGGACATTGAGCCATTTACCACAACTCTTTGCGTGTGGCCATCGAGCCAGTTTTTTATCCACCGAGTGGTCCATCTATCAAATTGATGTCTCTCCAATTTAGAGACAAGGATGTCATGCGGGACAGTGTCGAACGCTTTGCACAAGCATATATCTTGTTCTGCTACAAAAGAAAGTCAAAAGGTCTTTCTTCCAACTCTGCTGGTAATTCTTGCAAGTGCAAAAAGGGCCAAAAAATCAAAATTAGCACATTTTGAATCTGACATAATAAATTATTAGTAACGTCCTATTTGCAACTAATGCAGGATAAATGTGGAATTTCTCTTCTAAAGATGTCTGAGCTTTTTACCCTCTCCCTGTAGCTGGCTCAGCACCTTCTGCCACCCTGCTTATGTGGAGGCTTAGTAGTGCAGGATCCACTTGTAACTCCTGGACAAGCCTCTATCAAAGTTATTGGAGACAAATGATGAGTGTTATTTTGATGATTTCCCCCCCCCGATCGATTCACTTCAAAATCTAGTTTTCACCAAGATCAAATTCGTAAGTTCTGCTTGGTTTTGTAGTAAACTGCTGCCTCCTGCTGGGTAAAAGGTCCTATAATAAAGCCTTTCTTCAGTAATTTGCTGTAAAGTATTTCTTTCTCTTAAAGTGTAGGAAACGGCTTTGCAGATATTGCTCTGTTTCCTATGAAATAGGATATCCATTTTGCAAACTTCCTAACACAGAAGAAACTGAAATGCCTATGGACACAAGGGCTGCATAAGAAAAGAGGCTGATATTTCAAGACAGCATGCATATCCCTCTGAACACAGCGGGATGCTGTCAGTGGGCCACCTACACAGGGGTGGAGAGCCAGGCTGCTGCTTTTCTGCCTTACCCATGTTACAACAAACAGCTACGGCTCAGGCCAAACCTCTTTGCTTGTGCCCAGTTTGGTGCAAGTGGAAAGGTGAACCCCTTGAGAACTCTAGCTTTTCCAGCTGCAGTGCTTGGTGTCAAGCTGCTTCTAAGGTGGTCACTGGAGAATGTACAAGATGTGCTAATATACTTGCTGAAAACCTGTTGGGTTTTTTTATCAATTTAGAGAACTAGCAAATGACAGTCAGCCTTTCTAGAATCTAAATAAGGCTTATAACGTCTTTAAAAATCTCCTAGGTCAGACTGTGATCTGTTCCAAAAATGACAGAATTATCAATTATATTGACTAAAGGAGAATTACACTAAACAAAAGCCTTACTCCAATATATAGTATTATACAGTATGGGGAAACTTTGCTTCTAATGGTAGAAATCCCTATTTATGTCGATCATTGAACAATTTATGCCCACCTACACTCATAAATGATCTGCTAACATGAATTTTCCAGTCTTCCCTTGTTTCTAATTAACGGGTACTGAAAATATTCTGGGATATTGGTAACACAGTCTACATTCATATGCCTGGCAACATACACCCTGTTTATCTTTATATGCCAGTTTTATCTCTGCACTATGGGGACAGGGAGCTTACTGATGACAGCTATAACTTATTACTTCAAATTACCAGTTTCTTTCATTTGCAAATGTCTTGTGGTCTATCAGTGGCAATATCTGTGTGTATTTAATACTGCTGATGGTTATAATAATAAGGAAAAATCTTGCCCGTATATTACCAATTTAATTTCCTCTCCCTCTGCCAGTGAGGCTCTTGGTATCTCAGCATCCCTTCTCTGCCTGTCCTGCCGTGCCTGGTCGGGGATGACACAAAAATACGCTTTTCTGCGAAATCGCATCAACCCACTAGATGGCAAACAACTACTTACAAAGCCCACAGAAAGGGTTGCCTCGTATAAACAAAGCCACATCAAGTTCACCACCGGTAAATAGCTACAGGAATTAACTTTATGCTTCTAGTTAACCTCACAGAGTATAGTGAGGCTTGTCCAATAACCACTGGCAAGGTATATTATTAAAATCTCTTTCACATTGGATTGTGAGCTACAACATGAGCTTTCACATAGCTCAGATCACAAGCTACAATGAACAGCAGCATGTTGCATCACCTCTGTCAGGAGTGCTAAAGGAGTCTTCCTAGTAAATTTCCACTTTAACCAGTGAGTTACTTTTGGCAATGTGATATGTAAACTCTAAGAGGCTGTGCTATTTTTCTAAGCTGCCCCACTATGCCCACAAGGACGGAATTTCACACTTCACTGCAATCAGTGGGAAATTTGCCACTGACTCAGAGCTCAGTAAAGATTTTACTTGGATGCTGTAGGAGAAATAATGTTCCTGAAAGAGGAGTAGATTTGAAGAGGCATCGACCTGATATTTCTGCTTTGAATTATTCCCTGAGGAGGAAAAAACAGAATAAAAAACCTCTTGAGGTTAGTAAGACACTTGAAAAATGCTTTAAAGGCAGAAAAAGCTTGCAGAACCATGAAGAAATGCTTGAACAGCTCACAGGTGGATACAGCAATTCCTATAGGTGGCCAGCTGACATGTTTAACTCACCCCCAGCACTATGACCTCCCTGCTCTGTGCCTTCCTCTGTTTCCCAACTGCTAAGTTAGTACTTGGATGCTAGCAGTAATAACAATTTGTTAAATATAAAAAGCAGCTTTTTGTATTTATATACACAAAGGCTCCTCAGGCTAACAGAGCTGTGGAAGTTCTTGCTGCAGCAAACCAGTCACAGAGCAGAAGAGGGTGTGCAGCCCCTTGGATAACCCTCGCACCCCTTTCAGAGAAGTTTTAGCCCAAGAGCCTTTTCTGGTAACTCCTGTGTGCAGAGAGTGCTGCTGATGCTAATCCTGCCTTATACTCATTTTGCACCGATCCACACTTCAGTAAATACAAATATGCAAATAGATGAAGTGGTGAGAGGTTTGTTAGATATTTACATGAGATGAGGCATTTCTGTACTGACTGTATCTGTGCAGGGGAAACACCTGGTGAAACTGCTGTCTGATTGCAGCTCGATCTTTTCTATACTGTGCAGCTGCTCCTGCAGTCTATCAGATAAAGTTTCAGGAGATGGCCACCTCCCCAGCCACGGCCCCTGCAGCAGGATGTGGTCCTGCGGCCTCAGCATGCTCACTGCTCTAGCACGGAGCCTCTCTCAGGCTCACAAACGTGCTCCACAGCCTCATTGTGCCTGAGGAGCCCAGCCGGGCTGGTGGAAATGCTGCAGTCGGGCTGGGAGCATCACCTCTGCCTCCTGCTGCAGAGCAAGGTGGCTGTTGGACTGAAGTGTCTCACTGGCTGAACCAGGACTGCTAACACAATCCAGAAGGGCAGAAAACAAGGCAAGGTTCCCGATGCTCTGAGCCCATAAAGCATGACCCTGTTAGGCGGTTCCTGGGTAAAGCTGTTCAATCTTTAAACAGATTTTAATAGGAAATGCTCGCTTGGGCTCGGCCTGCTAGTTAGACTGCGGTTTGCGTGGCACAAGATGAGGACAACGTGTGTGATGCCAGGTTTGCAGGCTACAAATGTTGCAACTAGTAAAAATAAAATCAGATACTGCACTTGCAGCAGCACTTGGTGACTTTTATGTGCCAACTCGCACTCCTTGGTTTCCCAGGGCTGCATGTGCATGAGACTGCTCGACAAGAGTGGGGTAAGCCCGCCCCTGTCCTTTAAAGCTGCAGACTCATGACTCAACCCTTAAAAATAATATAGGCCTTTCCCTGTAGTGACAAATATCCTTCTGCATGAGCCAGAGCTAAATCTGTCTCTGATGTGTGCCTTTCAGGATACAGCCTGTTCTTTTCCATTCCATCAGTGCTCGCTTCTGTTCACGCTCTGTGCTAGTGGCTCTGCTGTGACTTACTTCAGGTTAACACCTTGACCCTTGCTTCCTTGTTCACACACCTACAGCTACCAGCCTGTTCAGCTGTGACACATTTGTGAGAACCACATCTGTGCCCAAGGAGGGTCAGTACTGGAGGACTGCATGCCAAGGACAAACTCAGGCGTTTTGCCAGTTAGGGCTTTCACTGTCATGATGATACAGGGTGCAAAAGCCTCTCGCTGAAGCAAGAGGCTGTGCTGTGCATTTGGGGAATCTGTCCTGTGCTCAATGTCATACTCTCCCATTTCCTATTTTCCCAGTTTTCTTACCCTCAGATGGCAGTACTATCAGGCCCATGGTAACTTCCCCAGGATGGATCTGAGGCAGATGTTTGCATAGGCATAGATGCAAAGCTTATCATTTCTTTAAAATGTATGGTGACCAGCTGGTGGTGATAGCATCAAGCCTGGTTGGGCATATCTCCCTGTTCCCAAAGATAGCTGGTGGTGTTACTGATCCAGGGACAAGCTGCCCCAAGGGACAGGGAGAGCAGAACTCACTGCCTGCCTCTGTGGTGGCAGCTCTGCCTGGAACAGCTGACTGTAAGCTGCAGCACACCTCTGGGTCATGAAATAGCCTGTTTTTTCATGTAATACCCTTCCATAGTTTTGGGTATTACCTAATAGTGCTGAGTCAAACACCACGTACAGCAGAAACCACCTGCTTCTCAGAACCACTTGGCAGCAGAGACATCAGCGTATCACTGTCGCACATTTTGGGTAATTATCATTACCATCGCAAAGCAATTGTTATACTTTCACAGATCTGTCTGCCTGCCTGCCTTTTACATGTAACTCCAGCTGCTTGCGAACACACAAGGCCCATGCCATAGATAAACATGACCTGTGGAAGACCTAAACCTGCTAAATGTCTTGCACCCAGCCCCACAAGATGCTGAAGCACAGCGGTCTAGCCTTAAGGGTCAGTATCTCCACGTTTTGGGCACTGGGACTTTTAGAGACACAGACAGGCATGTGTTAAGGCATAGAGCTGCCATGGTTTAAGGCATCACTATCCAGTCACCTGCTGTTCCCATCCCTCTGACAGGATTTGGCACTCCCAGTGTCAGAGTTGTTGGAGCAAATGTACATAACATTTTCCACCTCGAGGTGCTATCAAACAGGTCAGGGTTTGTCTGCTTCCTCCTTATGGGAATGGCAATTTTGCCCCAGAGGGGGAAGGACTGGCCTGTCCTTGTGGTGACGGCACTGCTGCCGCCGCCCTGCCCCTTCTCAGAAGTTCCCTGCTGCAGTTCAAAGGCTGGTGCATTAACTTCAAGTGTCAGTTGTACCTGGACACACATCTTGTTTTCTGTTTCTCCAACCAATGTACTTAAGGCACATAACTTGTGTGCAGATGAAACAGGCTCTCGCTGATCTATGTCTGAATATGATTTCTGCTGCCGTATCACTGTCTGGCCATGGTAAGGTCTGATAAACCAAATTCCACACGCTTTTTCTTTAATACCAGTGTGTCTCAAAGAGAAAAACAGCTTTGAGTTTAAAATGTGCTGGAAAACAGGTTTGAACTAAAATTACTTTAAGCATGATATTCAACTTGCAAATGCATCAAACCACCATTTGCAAATAGGTGAGCTCCATAGGAAAAGCTTACTGATTTTAATACATGGTGAGCATTCTTTATTTACTTACGTTGCAAATGCCTTGTGCTTCTTTGATGAAAGGCTAAACGATTAGTGTGTATTGTCATGGGAAACCTGAAGCCCGAGTCCATAAATTCAAAAATGAGACACATAGGCTTCAACTGGCATCCAAATGCTGCAGAGCCTCCACTAGAGTCTTCTGCAAACTCTGTAAAACACTTTTACAGAAATGCGGCTTTACTGAGAAAGCAAAAGCCAACAAATATTGTAACTTGAGTACAAGGTTTGAAGAACACAAATATTGCAGTTCAGCAGCATATTTTTTCATTCTAGATGACAGCATCCTTGGGGATAAAAAAAGTTTGCTTTCACACAGGAACAATGTTTTAACCTCTTCTTGATAAAGGCTTTAAGCCAGTCACCAGTTGTAGCTTCACTGGAGTAAGCAAGAAATGAGTAACACCAGGAGGAATGCCACTGAAACCAACAGAGTGAGAGATTTAGGGAGTGGAAGGTAAAGAATCAGTTAATGTGAAACAGAGAAATACTTCTATAAAAGGCTGTATTCATAATTACACTTCTGGTTTCACACCAAGTTATTCATGGTACAAACTGCAGGATGTAACTCACGCTACTGAATTCCTCTTTTCTCTTGCAAAACCAGTGAGTAAGAGTTTATAGAAACCACCCTCTGGGAATGATTTCAAATAATCTTCGTTGTTCCTCTGAGCTGTTAATTTAGAGTCCAAAATTGGAGTCTCTATAAATCTTTTCTAGAGGTACCTAACTAATTCCCCTTCAAGTCGTAATTTGCAGAGTGAAACACCGTTTCGAATTTCTCGAGCCTGAGAAATTTCACTGCCAAGTCTTCTGGTGCCAAAGTCTTTTGTATCAAAGCAAACCCAGTATTCAACCCATACTGGAAGTGTACTTGTAATCAGAAATCCTTATAGAGCTGATAACGCCTATTTTCATCACTGAGATGGCAGATAATTCGAGATTCTTGGTTAATTTATCAGCTTGAAGAATTTAAGTTAATCTCCTAAATGATTTGATTAAAACAAAAATATTAACTAACTTTCTAAAATCTCCAAGGTAAAAAACTTAGTTGAATGCAATGAGTAAATCAATCTAACCATAGTCTCTGTTCTCTTAATCTGGTATATTTGATATGACAGCAGAAACTTTTAGCTATCAGCTCATGTCAAAATATTTTACTGCTTAACTTCCTATCACATTGTTTTCTTACATACTGACATCTGTCAGTTTAAACAGTATTAAACTGTCATTTAATAGGTTTTTACTGTCATCACAGATACTTATTTTTCCAAACAAATACTTTCTATTCTGTTAAGGTAACTGCATGTTACAATTTGCAGTTTTTTGCTAAGAACCTGTTCTTTTATTATCTTTTGTGAAACATTTGCAGACAAACCTGTAAAGTTCTCAGGGGATTTTAGGCACTGAGGTGGTCTAATTGCCCACTGGAGAGGGGTTTTAGGATATCCTAAAATTCCCTTCCCATGAGACTCACTCGGAAGCTGGTGCTGCCTTCTTTCCAGCTCAGCCATCTTTGCCAATGCAGTTTATTGCTCAGCTTTGGACTCTGTAACAGTAATTGGAAGCATGGAAGAACACAACAGCCTTGCCACACAATGCTGCAGAAATGTGCAAAGGTATGGCTGCGGGACAGACATCGCAGATTCAGAACACGTGATGTGCTGCTGTATCCCAATCCCAAGTGCATTTATTTGCTTGGGTGAGCTGGGCAATTGTTCCCTCCCAGAGGGCTGGCCGTGGGGCTCCTGCTCCAACAGTGCCTTCTGGCAGCCCTGTGCTGGTCGGTGTGGGAGCATCAGCAGCCACAGCTGCTGCGGAAGGTGAAGAAGAATGATTAGGAAGGCTGAAGGAAACATGGCATTGCTGCCAAATCTGCCTGGACACCAACACTGCAAATGTTGTATGTGACTGTAGGCTGTTTATGTGAACATGACACCAAACACACGTATTTTAGTATCCATTTTAATGCCAGCAGTTACCTGCATACAACTGATTCAAAGAGCGAGCTTCCACGAACTGTACAGTTCCAGGGCAAAGAGCACAAGACAATTAGGCTCATTAATGCATTCACATTTATGACTCAACCAGCAATTATTGATTGCCATTGTTTTCTGTCAGTGTACCGCATCCTGGCAACAAAACTCAAAACTTATTCTGTTGCTTCGTTAACAAGTCTAAGTTGTCTGTGGTGCACATCTGGGTGGACTTCTACAACACAGGGACCACTCATGTGGGTACCACCTCCTGTGGATTGTGCTGCAAAATAAAACGTTAATGTAGCTCTGTGTTTGCCAGTTTGGAGACATCAGGCACCAGCTCACTGGCTATTGCAGCCTGCTTGCACTCTTTATTTTTAAACATGTTCCAGCAAAACTTTCTGACATAGCTAAGACTTCCAATTGTGTAACAGCTATGGGACAATGCATTGCTCAACTGCTGTGAACTCAAAAATACATGCACAAAAAACATCAAGAATTGGTAAGAATGGTAGGGACAGGTTGAGCCACCTAAAGAAAGCAAATACATTTCTCTTCAGGTTTTTAAAACACTGAAGTGTAACCTGGAAACCTGGAGCAAATTAAAATTAATGAATGATGGGTGTGTGCATGGAAAAAAAACCAGAAGGTAGGCAAATTCCACTGCGATGAGTGACACCTGCTGCTTGCATGACTCTTGTTCTTCCGTCTTTCCAGCCTGTTTGGCACACACTGCTAACTGCTATGAAAATGGAAAGCATTGTTTGCCTTCTGCAAGTACCAAGGAACCTGGTATTTTCATCTTCAGAATAATTTGAGGGGTAGAGAACTGAGCCAACCTTGGCAATTTTCCCCCAGCTTCCCTTTTTATTGCTATTTCTTTAATCTTCAGTACGTTCAGTGGACTGTAAATTGTTTTTGCCATGGCAGAGATGCTTAGTGCTAGCCTTGCGGGTTCACTGGACTCTTCTTGGCTCTGTTAATGTAACACAGATGACTGTTACAGGTTTCTAAAAGCCAGTGATGTTCTAGGTTGATGCTGTGATTTTTTTAATCTATATAAATTCGGTTTTAAAACCTCAGTGACCACACAGTACATGGCTAAAGGGAGGGAGCTTGTGAAAGGACCAGAAAAACAGGGTGAGCACACTAAACCTTACAACTAAAATCCATGCTGAGTCATGAACCTGCAACTACAGCACCTCCCAGTTAAATGCTCCATTTCTATAAAAAGCACTATTTCAGTGGTGGTTACAGACCGGCTCTCAACCCCCAAACTATAAACAGAAAAGAAAGCTAAAAAGCAAACATTGTGTACTGTGGACTTGGTAATCTTTCTAAAAGACTTGCCTGTAAAACTAGTGAAGTTTGACTTATCAGTGCAACCGTGACCCAAAAGCAGGTGCCACACCCAGCTACTGTGCATCCCATGCGGAGGAAGAGCAGAGCACAGGCACCTCAGCCTCCTTCAGCAAGGCCATTCCTCTGGAAGCCTGGCAGGCTAGGTTTCTGCACCGATTTTTCTTGTCCCTGATTAAAAATCTTGGATTTGTATCTCTCTAAAAATGCTTTTATCTGAAGCTCTTTTACCACAACCCTGGCAGCAGTGAACTACTCCGCTTTGCTCAATTAATTATTATACTGCAGCCTGGCCTGGTTCCACGGGGTTAGACAACCTCATGATCTGATCAGACCATGAGGTTCATCCTCGAACCAATGGAAAAAATAATAAAACCCTTCCCGTGCCCGCTGCAGTGCTGCAGCCTCACCCTCCCTGCAGAGCTCCCTGCCCGCCCCACAAGGTCGGCACTGCACCGATAAGTGAATCTGACTGGCAGGCGTCCCACGGCATGTATGAAATTATCATGGCTGCCTAATAGCAAGCATGGCCCCTCTAGCACACCCTGCAGCCCTGGGCTTTCCTCTTCGAGCTATCCCCTGCTGCAGCACGGTCACGGCCTCCTGATGCGCAGTCCCCCAGAGTTCGGTGAGTTGCTGTGTGACTACGGGCCAGGCCACCCAGCTGTTCAGCACGCTGGCTCGAAGGACAGGGGTTACAACACACTGCTGCGAGCGTGCAGGACACCGCGCCCTTCCAGGCCGGCAGGGCAGCAACAGAAACCAAGCAGAGGAGGAGAGGGCTAAAGACGCCTGGAGGAAAGCCGGTCCCTGTGCAGGCGGAGGCCTGCGCTGCCCGGCGCGGACACGGGACACGCGAGAACACAGCGCCCCGCTCCCGCACACAACATGGCGGACACGCGCCGCCAGGCGCTCTGCCACTCAGATCGAGACTGCCAATC
Organism: Strigops habroptila; assembly: GCF_004027225.2. Lineage (NCBI taxonomy): Eukaryota > Metazoa > Chordata > Aves > Psittaciformes > Psittacidae > Strigops > Strigops habroptila. Next base: position 26,015,468 of record NC_044284.2, on the reverse strand, counting down.
AGATTCCGAAGCTGCCCGCCGGGGCGGGATTTACCTGCAGGAGGCGTGCAGTTACGGCCGCGGGAAGTTAGTCCCGGCCAGGGCGCGCGGCCGCGGAGGGATATGGCTGCTGGGGCGCAGTGCTGCCCTTCCGAGAAGTGACGCAAGCGCCCAGCATTCCCGGTCGCCGCCCGCCCTGAGCGCCACACCCGGGCGGGGCGCAGCCGGGCAGCGGTGCGGGGCCGTTGGGGGTCTCTGGTGCTGTCCTCTGCCGAGTGCCCCGGCCCGCAGAGAGAGCGTTTCCAGCCTCTTTCTCAGGAAGAGGGACAGCCGGTGCCTGAGGGAGGACAGGCGAGCTGCCTCTGCCGGAACAGACGACCACCCGACAGCTTTACATCCAAATAAGAAATCGGGAGTTGTGGGGCGGGTAGTCGGGCACTATGAGATCCTGGTGCTGTATTTAGGCAGTTTGCAGGACTATAACCCAGTGCTTTGTCAGAACAATCCTTTTCAGGCAGCACATAAAGATAAGATCACAGTGGAAATGCTTACTACAGTAACGCCACCCTAGCCCACTGAAAGAGGAGTTTCCAGCTCTCAAACACTTTCTTACTGGAAATAAACCTTGTACGTGGCACACCTGTCATCAGAAATCAGCGGAGCTACTGTGCAGCCTTACATGATGTAACTCAGGCATGCTAGTTTGTAAAAATAATGCATTTCTAGTAAGCAAGACTTGGAATTCCAAGTGTTGATCACAGCCCAAGTTGTCCCTGATCCTGTGTGTTGTGGAGTGAGCAGCAAATAAGGAAAAAGCCATCAGAATCGGCTTGGCCAGCTGTCACCTTGGGCAGTGGGTTCTGTGGGGCCGGGGACTCCAACATCCTCAGGTGACATGAGACAAACACGGGGTGATGGAATGGCTGGGGAGGGTGGTTCTTCAGTGTGAGGCTCATCCTCAACATTCAGTATCTATTCACGTACAATGGTTTAACCTGCAGTAGCTGCTTTAACCTTTCTTTTTCTTAATAAATGAAGTGGAAGATAACTTTGCTGGAGTGTGCTTCCTGTCCCGGAACAAACAGCCCACCCTCTGTCAGTATTGCGCCACAGCCATCCTGTTTATTTTCTTACTCAATTTTACAGAATTTCCCCCCCGTGTGACATGCTGCCCGTGCCAAAGGCCGTACTGCAGCCCCAGGGCATGAGCCGGGGAACCAATGCGGCCTTTAAAACGCAGCTTAACTAGCCGAATTTCCTTTCCCTCTGCTGCCGTGAAGCGCGCACTGCAGTTACTTTACACTGTTTAAGCTCTTCTGCAGCGGGACATGCTGTTTATCACAAAGCGAATAAACACCAGCCGCCCCTCTCCATCCACTGCAGTCACACCCGCGGCGCCCGCTTCCTCCGCAGCGACGCCCAACGCGCGTCCTCATGTCTCCCTCGCTGGCCGAAGGGGATGTTAAGCCGCGGGACTCTTTCCGGGCCGACGCCCCCCCAGGGAGAGCTGGGGCCCCACCCGCCCCGTTCCGCTGCCGACGGGCCCGGCGCGGTACCGGCCGGCTGCGGGCGGGGGGAGGAAGTCGCGAGCGCGGGGCGGGGCCGGCGGACTTTTTTTTCCCGTCGTGCCGCGCGCAGGCGCCATTGTGCGCTGCGTCACAGCGGCAGGCCGGGCTAGTCTGTGCGTGGCCGGCTCCGGGTGCGGACGCGCTCCGCCATCATGGCCTCCGCCGCCGCCGCACACCCGGGCCCCCCTGCTGCCGCCGCAACAGCTGCCGCCCCGCCGGCTCCCGCCGCCCCTGGCATCCTTATCGGTGACCGGCTCTACTCGGAGGTGTCGCTCACCATCGACCACTCGCTCATCCCCGAGGAGCGTCTCTCGCCCACTCCCTCGATGCAGGACGGCCTGGACTTGCAGTGCGAGACTGACCTGCGCATCCTGGGCTGCGAGCTCATCCAGGCGGCCGGCATCCTTCTCCGCCTGCCGCAGGTGGGTGCGCGCCCCGCGGCCTTCCCGGGGCGGGAGGGAGCAAGGGCCGGCGCCGCCATTGTGGCGCGGCGGGAAGGGCGTGTGTGGCGGCTGCGCGGGGGGGTGGCGGCGCCAGCTGGTGCCTGACACAAAATGGCGGCGGCGGTTGGGCCCGGCGACTGACTCCCGTTCCTTCTTCCTCCTTCTCCCTTTTGCGCTCATAGGTGGCGATGGCGACGGGGCAGGTGCTGTTTCATCGGTTCTTCTATTCGAAGTCTTTCGTCAAGCACAGCTTCGAGGTGAGCACCCCACAGCCTAGCGGGGTTGGGGAAGGGAGAAGGGAGAAAGGAGGGGAGGAGGAGGAGGAGGCCCTAAGCACTGTGCTGAGCGCCTGTGTTTGGCCAGCCACACACCAAACAGGCTGCTTTCTTCGAGCCTTCACACCACGGTTTTTCTTTCTAAAGTTGTATAATTCTGCTTTTACTGGGATTAAACATAATTTTCTTATGAAAATTGATTTTCCTTTCAGATTGTTGCTATGGCCTGCATCAATCTTGCATCCAAGATCGAGGAGGCACCTCGTCGTATAAGGGACGTGATTAACGTGTTCCATCATTTACGTCAGTTAAGAGCAAAAAGGTAAGATTAGCTTCGTTATGAACATAAGCATCTCTTGTCACTAATATATGCTGCAGTTTTCAATTCACAGTATCTTTCCAGGCTAAGTTCAACGACCTAAAACTGAGAAGGGAGTGCTCATTGGCTGCTGTGTAGGCAGTACAGTTCAATGCTGATTTTTTTCTGCTGTTGTTTACTAGGTAGATGTGTTTTTGTTACTTACATAGCTACGAGTCATGAGCATCGGTTCTAGTTTTAGGTCCATGGTTGTAGTTTTAGGTCCATTGCTAACTGGCTTTTGATGCCTTGTAGTCTTGGAAGGTAGTCGATACTAGGTATCAGTAGCCAATTAGTGGGTTATTGTATGTTTTCCAGACTTATAACTGTGTTCAGTAGCCTTAATGCTTTTGTCTTGTTAGTGTGTAGCCATCCAGATATTGCCATGGCAAGGAAAGCTTAGCTTTTCCCAGTAATGATAGTATTACTTTCTAGAAAAAGAATTTTTGGAAAGTATTTGGAAAAAAAAAAAAAAGCATGGTTTGGCCTACAGTTTTTGCAGCTTTAATGCTGCCACTTCAACAACTAACGTGTAATCGAGTCTTGGAAGCTGAAGGCATCTTTAGTTGCAAAAAGTGAGATTGTGGTTTTTCGTGGTGCTGAGTGCTTGTGTCAGTGGAGTGTAAGCTTACCTGATCTGTGTGCAGATCTGGATAATTGTCTGCTGAGTTAGAGGTGGTCTCAGTTGTGAGTGCCGAATACTGCTTTTGTGTGCGTAAAGCGATGTATGTTTTCATGTATGAAGCAAGTTAACTTGACATATTGGAAAGAACAAGGAATGGTTGAGGGAAGGAGTTTCCTAAGTTGCTATTAAACCTGTCGTGCAGCAGTATTAAGAGTACGCGATTGGAGACATGAGTTGTGATGAAGTAGCTTTGCTTTTTGTGGTCAGTTGCTTAAAGCTTAAGGTAATCCATAGTTACAGAAAGGATTTTGTCTTTAGCTATATTCTAAAATTCACTTTTATTTCTCTGCTGTGTTTAGTGTTGTGTAACCATTTCTGAGAAGCAGAGTAGAAATCTCTTAGGGAAGCCAGCTTTTTGTTGGTGTCTTTATCCTGGTTATGCTTCTGTTGAATCTAAAACTTTTGCCTTGTGGTTGTTTTCCTAGTTAGTTTTAGATCAAACAAGAATGACTTGGTGTTATGCTTTGGTGCTTAGCTTTGTTCTCTCTTTTTTTTTTTTTTTGAAGTTGTTATCCCTGATGGCACTGAGAGAATTGTGTGAAGTTATGCTGAATGTGAATTTGGTGGTATTGTTTCTTACTGCAGTTAAGATAAGGGAGTCTGGTTATTATTGAATTATTGAAGCTGTTTCAGTGGTTTGTAATGTTTTGGCCTTGATCCAGGCAGTTAAGGTTGATTAATCATATGCAGTGCTTTTCTTTGCAGTGAGAATACCAATTAGTTGTTTCTTGGTGCTGTGTGAAGGATCAGAGAAACTGAACTTAACCTGTGAACTTAAATCTTTGCAGCTAGCCTGTTCCAAATCAGAATGTCACTTGTGCATGTTACATGGTGTCTAAAATGCATCATGTCAAGAGAAATCATGCACTTCTACCCATTATTTTCTGGAGAAATGGGTATTGCTTTGAGATTCTGAGTGAATCTGCATGAAATTAATCTTAAAAATGTTGAAGTCTGACATTCAGACTTGCTTTTCTCCTTTAAACAGGATGTAAACATTTTTCTGTACTTTTTACAAGATTACAGTTACATAATTTGTACACGTTATTAACTTCAACTCTTTTTTCCCTTGCAACCGACTATACAGCGACCAGCTACATTTACCAAAGCCTGGGTGATGTGGAGTGGTACATAAAGATGAAGCTGTCGTCATGGCAACAGTGAGTGAAGTATCGAAAATCCCCAAGGAGAAGCCAGTGCTCTGAGAATAGGTCACTGGAATCGGGGGACTAACAGGTTGGCCGCTGGTGAACCATTTGGAAGAACTCCTGTATCTTGTTATAAGCTTTTTTCTTTGCTGTCCAGGTTTTTAGAATACTAGCTTAATATCTTTTTTTAATCTGAAGCTAACACTTAGGCTGTAGTTAGTTTCTCACACACAACCCAGAACTGAAATCATCAGTTAGGCTGCTGTACTTTTCTTTTCGTCTCTAGTCTAGCATCTCTGTTAACTGAAGTTCTTAACCTCCACATGAAGTTTGAGTAGGCTTGCTTTTTCTCTTACACAGTTTTGGGTTCTTAGTTCCACTTTCTGGCTCTGTATAATTGCAGTTTGAATTCATGCCTTCACATGGATACGGAAGACTTGAATTTGTAAAGCTATTTTTATATAAATTTTTATGTAAGCAGTCCCTTACATGTATGTGTTTGCAGAACTGGGAATTGCACTGGAATTGTCTTTTTGTAAGACCTGTAGTGAACTGAGTTACTGCTAGGTGGTATTTCTAATGCTGACAAGTAAGAAAAAGCTTAAAAAGTGTTCTGGACAAGCATATTTCCTTTTAGATCTTTTACGAGCGTATGTCATGTAGTATTGCATGTAAAAATGTTTGTGTGCATGGAGAAAAGCTCGTATTATGAAAATCCTGCTTTTTAAAAAATTGTGTCCTGAAACATCTGTGTTCTGAGCAAAGTGCAACTACTGTTTAACTTGTAGTATGTAGTTTGAAGTTGATTTCATTTACCTTAAATGTCCCTTGAAGCTGTAGAAAGTCCCTATAAGACTGGAACTGAATATGACTCCTGTCGTTGTGTAATCTCACAAATGTTGATTTGAGATGCTCAGTCAGCTGTTCTTCTGTTGCAGCAAACAGGTTCATGCAGTTGGGTTGGAAGTGGACTGTGTTAATCATACACACTACTTAGTGTTCTTCAAACTGTTCTATAAATCTGCGGTGCTTGTATTTGCAATGTTGGAGACAAATATAGAACTTGCTTTCTTTTCTCTTACTGGCTGGCATAAGAGAGATCTGGTCTTTGAAATGAGATGCTGGTGTTACACTGTACTGGTCAGAAGTACTTTGCATTACGAACAAAACTACATGCAAGGCACATTTTCTCTAAAGTATTAGGCATTCCAAATACACCAAATTTTAATATTGCATCAAATGAAGCTGTAGCTGTGTAGAGCTTAGGTCTCCTTTGTCAGGGTATATGTAATGGGTTTATTGTTACAAACACATTATAATGTGTGTTAATCTGAGTTGTCACGCAATCTCTAAAGTTTGCGTAACAAGTAACTTCAAGTGTTAGACTGACTTACCAGAATGGGCTCTGTGTGCTCTCTGTTGTAAAGTCTTGCCTGGAGCTTTAGTGCTGATCTGTAAGAACAGATTCAAAGTAAGGATATGTAATACTACTTGGCTACAAAGGGCTTGAAGCTTGTATCTTTATATATAAGCTTAAAAATTATTTTTCTTTTTGTTACTTGGACCTAACATGATTGCTACTTGGACTGAGAACAAAGTGCAGCAAACACAGTAGCAAAGTTCCTCTTTTTTTCTTAGTAGAAAGCCAAGAAGTTTTCCAAAGGGAAATCTCTGAAGCTTCCAACTTCTAAATAATTATGTGTACCAACACTTTGGGAGTTTATGGCAAAAGTACTCAATTGGTAAATCTTAATACAGTGGAGAGCCTGACTTTTGCTGGTAATGAGGAGCAAAATAAAGTCTTCTGCAGATTTTTATTTTTGTATAAGTTGGTAAAAGGGTGCATTTGTTTGAAATACTGTCTGGATAAACTAGTGATTTTCATGGCTTCGGTACATCTGTAGATACTTAGAACTTGTGTGTCATAAGTGACCAACATGGGACAACAGAGTAAAGCACGCTTTCGAGTGTCATAATTCTAAGTTTCCTATTCCTTTGCTGTTGAACATGTCTAACCAAAGTTATGAACTGTTTGTGCAGTAAGGCTCAGTCTTTCCTATTGCTCTTCAAGCTACCTTACTGTGTTTTCATAATACTGACTTTCTTACGTAGATGTCAGAGAATGCAGAGACACGTGGAAGATACACTCTGGCAGGTTATTGGATGATCCTGTGCAGTCGTGTTGTCCCAGTGGTGTTGGTTTTTGGTTTTTTGGGGTTTGGTGGTTTGGTTTTTTTGGGGGTTTTTTTAGCCTGGGAGCCATAGCTGCCTAACTGTTTCATCCAAGGTTTGTTACCTCTGGTGAAGTGTTATGCTAACAAGATAAGGTGAGCCTGGACACCTAAACTTGCTCTGGATGATCTCTTGCAGATCCTGTTAATACCAGTGGTATCTTGGTAAAATTGCGTAAAGCAATATTGGAAGAAATGTTACTATAAAACCCAGTTAGTTGAAATCATATTGGAAGTAATCAGAAGAACTTCAGCTTGGTTCTTCTAGTCTCCCACTCCGGAGCATTGTGTTCAGACAGCATTTATAGTGCTGGAGTGATCAGGTAAAATAAAACTCAGTAGAGAGGCTACCATAAAGAAGCTTTAAAGGTTACTCTTTGCTAGTTCATGGAAAAGATCCACAGAAGTAAACAAAACCCCTCGTATTCTGATTGAGTTATATTTAGAGTAGCTGAAATCACAAACTTTGCAAACTTGGCCTGATGAGCAAGAGTAACACTTAACCAAAGAAGTTAATTTCATGTGATTTGGAAAAATATTTTTGGATATTTTTAGGAGGCAGAAGCAGTAAGGCTTGTACTGGAATTGTAGGTTCTTCCTGGCACCAAGAAAATGCAGTAGTTCAGACCTCCTGGGAGCTGCTTCTCAGCCCCTTGAGAAGAGTAGGGGGAGCTCACACTTCAGGTGCATGGTTATACAACATGATGCTTTTATTAGCGAAGTGACTAGCGTGTTATCCTTTGGCCAGCGGTAATGAGCATCCTTCCAGGTGACTGCAGGAGTCGGCATGAATTGTGGATTATTGAAGTTGGGAAGCTGTCCAGCTAGCCTTGTAATTAAATTAACCCTTTTTTCCTGGGGTGGAAACCTAGGGGGCTTTGAGTGGGATTTTTTTATACTATGTGTGACCTATCAGGAGAGAGGTGTGATCCACTTGTGGAACTTACATGGATTCAAAAAAGACAAGTTAGTAGTGAAATATTTGTCTGATAAAACAGAAAAAATACACTTTGCTTCGTTTTGAATCCACTTTGAATTTTTTTACTCCTTCTTTTGAAGGTAATGTAAAATAAATTTGTCACCAGTGCTTGGAGTGTGCTAGGTTTATTGTGTAAACAGGCTGTGGTTTATTAGTGTGTAACTAGTCACAAAAACATTCTTGTGCATTGGAAAATGTGTGGAATGTGAGGCATATTACAAATAGGGGAATAAGCTGGTCTGTCTTTAGGTGGAAGTGGATTAAAATGCACAATGTGGAACGTTGAAAGGTCAGGTGTAAGCACGGACAAAGAAAAGAATACGGAATGGAGCGTGACACTTGTGTGCAAAGCATACAACAGTTAAAATTTAAAAAAGGCTTTGGAGAGTTCAGGTGTTGCATCTGGAAAGAACTGGGACTTCATAGTGCTACACTTCAGAATCTTTGTGAAATGAGCTCTAGTTTTGCAAATGCAAATAGCACACGTGACGTATCTGCTGATTAGTGGGTGCAGCATTCAGAGCCATGGGCAGATCTGCCACTGTCTCAGAGGTTAAATTCCTTTCTTTACTAGGCTTCTTGTAGATCACAGAAGCAGGGCTGTCTTCTCAGGAGATAGGAATAATCATGTCTTCCAGTGTGTAGGGAACTGCAATTTCTAAAGCACAAGCTTGCTACTTTTAATATCAGTAAAACAACCCAACTCGTTCTAGCTTACTTTTGCTTTGAAGTCCTATCTAGCAAAGGTAGTTGTATCACACTCCTTCCCCACCTCTGTCATGAAGTGCAAAGGCTCTTTGAGATCTTGACTGTAAAGCTGACTTTGTTCCAGCAGCTGGACCAGAATAGTTGGCATACACAGTAGCCAGAGATTTTTTTTTTTAATTCTTTTTTTTTTTTTTTTTTATCTTGGCCATCTTATCTGTAGGTACTCAAAAGCAGGATCTAAACTAGTTTATCTAAACTTGGACAGCACAAGATTAATGCTTAAACTTGCTTGCAGGAGTTGAAAACAGGTTTCTGTTGCCATTAGTTGGTTGGAAGGGAAAACAGAGATGACGCTATTTTTGGATATGCAAAACAGTTTTGATTTTATTTCTTGCAAACTATAGGACTCCAAGCCCCCTGATACTTGATCAGAACTACATAAACACCAAAAATCAAGTAATCAAAGCAGAAAGAAGGGTACTGAAGGAGTTGGGATTTTGTGTTCATGTCAAGCATCCACATAAGGTGAGTTCTTAAAAATAATTGTAAATATTTTTCTACTTTGATGGCCTCATTGCGAGTTGTGGAGCAAAAAATGCAGGTGTAAAAAATGACCTGATTTCTTCTCTTTATGTTTTAGTCATTATGATGAATGCTTTTGCCAGAGTGCTTGGACAAATAGTCATACTGGCTTTGGTAGAAATTGCTTCCGTGGGAAATGTTGATGGTGGCAGGTTTTGAAAATCGTAGAAAAGTACTAAGATTAAGAATTGTCTGAACATGATTGGCTGACGTGAGATTACGGTGTATACTTAGAAAAGGAGGAGACAGTAGTTTTGGAGTACTGTTTGGTTATACTGTTGCTTTATATACTAAAACTGAGTTGTGTGTTTTTTGGTTTCTTTTTTTTTTTTTCTTCCCCTTATTCCTCAGATCATTGTTATGTATTTACAAGTCTTAGAATGTGAACGTAACCAAACCCTGGTACAGACAGCCTGGTAAGTTACTTTCCATTCTTTTCCTAGCCAGGAAAATAGTAGCAGAAATAACAAGCCTGATGATCCATATGCAAAGCAATGAGATGTAAGTTATTACACAAATCTATGCTTTTAAAATATTTTAGTGCTTGTTTCTGCTTACTATTTTCATGGCTTGATTCCAACATAGCAATGGAGAACTCAATTTAACTTTGTTCTTTTTTCTACTCTTTAATTAAAGGGTAGTCCATGATGGTAAGTCATAGAGCTCTGCCCTCTGCACCTCAGCCCATGACCTGGGGATGGCCTGTTTGGCTGCCCTTCTCTCCAGCCAACCCAGTGCAAGCTCTCATCCGAGATTCACTGAAGTGGTCCATATCCATCGGGCAGCATCTTCTAGTTCTGTCTGGGTGTCAAAAGGATTTGTATATTTGTTTTTAGAAGTAACTTAAAAATGTCTCTAAATGTATTTATTGCCTAGCTACTGTATGCTGTAGTGTATTTAAAGGACACATTGGGTAGAATTTTGCCAGCGTTTATTTAGTTGATTTAGCATTTGGCTAAACTTGAGTTAAAAAAGAAAATTGCAGTGCATGCAGCATGTTCACTTAGCAGCCGTACTGGGCATGGTTTTCTGTAGAGTCAATACTTACTGACTGCTGTTTCTTTCTTTCCTGTAGCTCAGTAATTTAGAAACTGATGGAGGTCTTTGCTGTTTAAGTGTCTCTCTTGGCATGTATTGCTTGGTAGTGCCGCCATGGTGAAAAAACAGTAGCTTAGTGAAGTGGGAAACCCATTACTAACTTGCGGGTCTTTTTCCAACACTCAGGGAGCAAATTGGATGCTTCTCTCTGGATGAAGTTAATGTGACTTGAGGCACATGTAGGATTTAAATGCAATGTTTTGTGAACTTTATAGGTTGCATCTAGCCTTTGGAAAATGGTAGGTTAAAAATACACCTTGCTTTCATACTGATATTTGAATACAAGAACATTGGTGTTCAAAGCAAACAGCTGGACAGGTAAAAAGTACTTTGTTAGATTGCTAACTTGGTGGACACTTCACAGTGTAACTTAACATACCTACATGGGAAGTAGCCATGACATACTATTACTTGCATTGGGGTTTCAAAACAATGGCAGTGGTGCAGACTTTGTTACAGAAGTAACAAATGTAAGCATCAAATGCAATAATTCAAAAGAAACCAAGTGTTAAATATAATAACAGAAAAAATAATAAAGTCAATTGAGTCTCCAGTATTGATATCCTTGTTATCCTCTAAGTAAAAAGATAGAAACTGGAGATCCAACCTTTCACAATTTTTTTGTTTTGTTTTGTTGTAGGAATTACATGAATGACAGCCTTCGAACAAATGTGTTTGTTCGCTTTCAGCCAGAGACTATAGCATGTGCTTGTATTTATCTTGCTGCTAGAGCTCTGCAGGTGAGTCTTCACCTGTCTTTAGTTAGCATTGTCTTTGATTGCAAGTAATTTGGTTTCAAGAAAATTAATGAAAATATTCAAAACAAAAGCCTGGTCTGTAATCTCTTGTTAAGTTTTTGGTTGTGCCATTTTCAGATTCCACTACCTACCCGTCCTCACTGGTTCTTGCTCTTTGGCACCACGGAAGAGGAGATTCAGGAGATATGCTTAACAACTCTTAAGCTCTATACCAGAAAGAAGGTAACTTTGAGATGTTTGTTTTTCCTACTGAATAATCAGTGCAGCTTGGGCTGTCTCATGGCTGTCAAAGCATGTTGGAAAGGCTGCTCCTGTAAGGGGAGTATGAGAACAAATTATGGTAGTCACATTACTGGAGAGATGATTGAAAGATAATTGAGTATTTTTCACAAATGAGATGGAGATATGAGTTGCATTAGTTCAGCTTCTTACCACATGGTTACTTCAACAGCCCAATTATGAATTTCTGGATAAAGAAGTAGAAAAGAGAAAAATGGCACTACAGGAAGCTAAACTAAAGGCAAAAGGTTTAAATCCGGATGGAACTCCAGCACTCTCAACACTGGGCGGCTTTTCTCCTGCGTCCAAACCATGTAAGTTTATTTTTTGAACAGAAACTTGCATAGTACTATTTGGTAAGTCTTCTAGATATGTGTCCCAGGGTGCTGGGGGGAGGAAGGTGGGGGGAAGGCTTGCTGCTTGAGCTGTCAGACAATTCAGGTGTTCTCATAGAACAAATTATAAAACTAGTTTCAATACCTTGAAATGGCAGATTGGAGGGGAAAGGGATGTTATACTCCATTCTTCCGCAGATGGGAGAGGGATATATTAATAAGCACCTTTAAGATAATTATGAAAATGTCCAGACCCAAGAGTTTACATTATTGTGTTGTGAAGAGACTTTCTGGATTTAATCTGTTAGGAGGGATGTCACGGTAGCCTGTTTCCTTTTGCAGCAGCTATCTCTGAAAATTGCTTTCTGTGCTTTTTTTTAATATACTTGTCAAATGTTTAAGTGCAGTGAAGGAAAACAGCCTGTGGTCAGGAAATGGAGAGGGGAAAGTCATGGTGCCGTCTTGGCATTAGGGGGAACACATTGATGTAATGTGTATCTTGAACCAGCTAATAAATCTGTCTGAACTCTAATGATAAAGAAGAGTTAGTTTTGTGGCGGTGCTTTTACCTCTTAAAGTCCTATTGCTCTGTAAACCACCAATGAAATTTGAAGGCTGCTGTGAGCAGCATCGGTCTAGTGATGGTGTGCAAAGTAGAAGGCACAGGCTCTTGTTTGTTTATATGGCCTCTTCAGGAACTTACTCTGAATATATTCTGAGAAAGCAGTATTTGTAGCAGTTATTTCTCCTTAAGAACAGTACACCTGAGTTTCCAGAGGTCTTTGAGCTGGCAAGTGTAAATTTCTTACTAAACAATGAGAGCTTTTTCTTATTTCTGTGAAGTGGGGGCATAGGTTAGAAAAGGTGGAATGAAAGCAGGACCTGTGGCAGGAAGAAGGCTTCTTGCTAGCTGACGAAGTGAGGGAAAGCTGGCAGAACTCTCCCTGTCTGTAGTTCTACATCAAACCTCTGATCCTTACTGAGTGAGGAAGCTGTGGTTTTAAGTCCTGATGCTGCACCTCTGCCTTCCTGTCAGCAGGCCAGACAGAAATGTATAAGTCTTGCATAGTAGCCCTTCCATGACGAGGTTGATCCGTCTCTGGGCTGCATCAGATATCTGTAGAGACAGATTTACTTCTAAACCAGATAAGTTTTCTGTTGTTTATTGTATTTGTTCAACTACTATAAAAATGAAATCTGTAGTTTTGCTGTTCAGTCTTAATTCTTTTTATAGTATCAGGAATTAAGTGTCAAGATAACAATATCTGTATCTGTGAGCTGTAAGGGCAGCTCTTCTTTTGTACCACTCAGGCCCTGCTGGATGAAATCTCAGATGAGCCTGTCTGCTTGGCTTCAAGGTCACAGTGTTTTTCTACCCGCCCCTGCCCTGGCAGTTGGCTTTAAATGATGTGTCTCCCCTCAAGTACCACATTCCAGTGTTCTCTTCTATGAGTGTACTACAAATGGAAAGATGAAATGAAATAGTAGCTGTTGAGTTCATATTTATGTTTTGTGCAAAGACTGGTAAAGGTGTATAGAGGATACAATTTGTTTATGACAAAGTCTGTGAATAAAATACCTAATTTTGAACTTAAATTTCTTAGCTTCCCCGAGAGAAGTAAAAACTGAAGACAAGAGTCCAGTATCTTTGAATACCAAAACCCTTAAAAAAGAGCCAGAAGAGAGGCAGCAAGCTTCAAAGAGCCCTTACAATGGGTAGGTAAAAGTCTTCCTGATAAAAAGCATACTTCTGTAAAAGCTGTTTCTTCAACTGAAGTACAGTGAACTACTTCTGAGCTATTTAATGGAAGTAATGAGTACCTCAGAAGTGTAACCCTATTTAATTTTTTTCCCCCCAAGCATGAGAAAAGAAAGTAAGAGAAGTAGAAGCAGCAGAAGTGCCAGTCGATCTAGGTCAAGAACAAAGTCACGGTCTCGATCTCACACTCCTAGGCGGCAGTGAGTACTGCATTTTCGTTTGGTTGGTGGGGGTTGCAGGGAAAAGGGGCGGGGGCTTGGGGAGTGGATGTCTTTTTTGTGTTTTTTGGGGTTGGTGGTTTTTTGGTTTTTTTTTTGGTGATGTTTAGTTCTCTGGGACATTTCAGCAGGGCTCTTCACTCCCAAGAAATAGGGCCACTCCAGGTAGCTTGTAGATGCACAAGTTTCTGAGTGCTGGCCAGCAAAAGTTGGGAGACTTGGGTTGGGCTTTAGGCTTTTGATTCTTAACATGGAACAGTTCTGTTTGTAGCTGTGCTGTTAATAGTTCAAGCTGTAAAAGCTGTGCTGTAAAATGGAAGCTTCAGACTATGCGAACTGCACATGATGAGTGTAAGGTAGTTTTACCCTGTTGCATGATCTCCACAAGGAACTCATTATAAATTAAAACAGTTTCTTGGAACTTGGTCCACTTTGAAATAGTGAGAAGTGTCATAGGAGTCAGTTTCACATGTCACAGCTTTCTTCCAAATGCACTGGAGAATGTGATTTCTGTCAGTATTGCAAGATGCGCTGTCTGGCTCTTCAGTGCCCTGCCTGTCTTCTGTGGCTGGGGAAGACGGAGAGCTCTGCAGGGTGATGCAGCAATAGCTACTGGCTTTATATAGATATTCATAAAGAATCTTGATGCTGACATCCAAGTTGGAAACTGCCAGCTTGGGTCTTGACGTGTTCCCCTAAGTATTGCTGACTTGTCAGATCACTGAAGGAAAAAAGGCAATAACCAGTTTCCAGTCTGGCATTGAGGGGGAAATTCTTGACAAGGAGGAACAATTACAAAAGGTGGCGCGTTCCAGGTTTGGGTTTGGTTTGGGCTTTTTGTTTTCAAAGGAACTTGACTCAAAGGCATGTTCTGAGGTGGTCACTGTCATTCATCATTTATTAGGATTACATTTCTTCCTGTGGGAGAAAGTAATTCTCTTCCGTGTGGAAGACACATTTTAACTTTTGAACACTTCTCTCTAAGCTACAACAATAGGCGGAGCCTGTCTGGGACGTACAGCTCAAGATCGAGAAGCAGGTCCCGCAGCCACAGCGGCAGCCCTCGCCGACACCACAATCATGGCTCACCGCACCTGAAGACCAAACACAGCAGGGAGGAGCTGAAGAGTGCAAATAGACATGGTCACAAAAGGAAAAAGTCCCGTTCGCGTTCGCAGAGCAAATCCAGGGATCATTCTGATGCTGCCAAGAAGCACCGGCATGAGCGGGGACACCACAGAGACCGGCGTGAGAGATCCCGCTCCTTTGAGAGGTCCCACAAGGGCAAACACCACAGCGGCAGCCGGTCAGGACACAGCAGGCACAGGCGCTGAGGTTAGCCCCCGCACCCGCTCCTAGCTAAGCCTGTATATAGTAACACAGCAGTGGACTCTTTATGTGAGAACAAAGGAACTGGTTAGCATTTGATTAATTTAAACCCAATATCTAATTTTCTAAAACATGTAGAAGACTTTTTTTTTTTTTCTTTTGGGAAAGAAACTGTTACCAACTTTTGCACATGAAACCTTAGCAGTATCAAATTGGTGGAAAACAAGGATCAGGTTAAATTGTATGTATTAGAGTTGTGTATTGTTTATTGATATGAGAACTGGAGAATGGATTTCTGTAAAAAAGCAAAACATACCTTATTTTTATACAAGTCAATTGCAGACACTTATATTTAAGTATAGTTATTTGTTTAAATGATGGTGGATACTTTCTTACACTGGTTTTAGTCTGCATGTGTTAAAAGATTTTTACAAGAAATAAAATATAAAGCTTTTTTTTGTACTGGCTGTTGGACATCAAATACATTGAAACTAAACTTAATTTTCTTAACTGCCATCACTTCGACCATTGCACATGAATTGGGCATTTGGGATGTTGATGGGCTTCCAGCGCAAGTGAAAGGCAACACTTGGAGTAGGTGAGTGGGGATCTCTGGGAAGTTAAACTGCTCCCCCGCCAGCTGCATGTGACCCCCTATGGAAGGGCTGCTCATGCCACAGGCAGGGACACCTTCCACTAGACCAGGTTGCTCCAAGCCCTGTCCAACCTGGCCTTGAACACTGCCACGGATGGGGCAGCCACAGCTTCTGGGTGACCTGTGCCAGCACCTTACTGCCCTCACAGGGAAGAACTTCCTAATATCTGATGTCAATCTCCCCTCCATCAGGTTAAAGCCATTCCCCCTTGTCCTGTCACTACATGCTCTTGTAAAAAGACTTCTTGCAGGCCCCTTTAGGCGCTCTAAGGTCTCCCCAGAGCCTTCTCTTTTCTAGGCTGAACAACCACAGCTCTCTTGGCCTGTCTCCACAGGAGAGGTGCTCCAGCCGTGGCCTTGTAGACTTGCTCCAACAGGTCCACATCTTTATTGTGTTTGGGGCCCCAGAGCTGCGTGCAGTACTGCAGGTGGGGTCTCACGAGAGCAGAGTAGAGGGGCAGAATCCCCTCTCTCAACCTGCTGTCCACACTCTTGATACAGCCCAGGACACGGTTGGCTTTCTGGGATGCAAGTGCACAGTGCCAGGTCATGTTGAGCTTCTTGTCAATCAACAGCCCCAAGTCCTCAGACTGTGAATACAGCATAAAGAAAGAACTTGGCTCCCCCCAAATGCTGCTCACAATTGCACTGCTTTGTCTGAGGGTGGCCTGGCTGGTACCGCCACTCACAGCACAGCAGAGGGCCAAGCCTGGGGGCCAAACAAGCTGGTGGCATGTCTGGTGTCCTGTGTTACTGCAGGAGAAGCACCGGTCTGTTTGGCCATGTGTTCTGCAGGCCTCGAAAGGGAAAGAAAAAAATTGTGGTTGGGCAAAAGCTTACTGGAACTGGTGCACTCTCGTAAGCAGCTGCCCAGCATCCTGCCAGGCCCCATCTCTATCCGTTCTCTAGAAATAGAAAAAGTAAGTATATCTTTTTGAAAAGAGGGAAGAAAGAAATGTCTTCCTTTGATTGTTGGTTACCTGTCTGGGGTTTTTAAATCTGCAATTAACTGTTCCATGTGTTTGCTGCTTTCAGGAAAATACTGTTTGTATGGAACCGAAAGTAGCTTTTTTTTCCCTAGATATGAGTAGATAGTCTAAAGCAGCGGCAAAACCTAGTTGTGAAGTAGCAGCGCAATTGGCTCAAGCTCTGTTGAACATCAGGAGTTGGTGCATCACAGTGAGCCATGGAGAGGGCTCACTCAGCCTCTGTGTTTGTGTTCCTGCATGAATGCTAACAACCCCTCTGTGCGTCCAGCGCCCCTCGCTCCAGAGCAGAAGAACAGAAGTTAATTTCCATGTAAAGCTGGAATATCTGGTGATGTTGAACGTCTAGACACCATCTGCTGCAGGTTGCGTACCTGGTGGGCTTGCAGTCAGTGAGCAGGAAGTTCAGTGTCTGTTCTTCCATGGGGAAAAAGCGATATTTTCAGCCAACTTCATGGATGGTGGCCTTGACTATGCAACATCTCTGCCAGTGACAAATGGTTTTGGTTACTGAAATAACAGCAGCAGGTCGATCTCAAAGCCCAGGTATGTAAGGTCAGTGCTGTAAAGAAGTGAAGATGTGCTGGGGGTTGGTGTGAGGAGTGGCACCAGGGTGTTTCACAGGCTGGGTTCCCTCAGGCAGTGGTGTGCTGTCTTCAGTTACCAGGTGGAGCTGTTCAAAAGGGGAATAATGGTCCTGAATGGCTGTAGCTCTTAAAATCCCATTGCCTGGAGGATTTGTCATGAAGAAAGCTTCTGGGCAAGTGACAGCTTAAATACACAGCAGTAGGGTTGCAGCTGGTGACCAGAGCTGTGCCCGGGAGCACATGGCAGGCATGACTGGGAGCACCCAGGGTCTGACTATCCCAGCTCCAACTGGGCTACACCTGAGCGAGAGCCTCTCCTCCTTTGCCTTATCCCCGGGCCATGCTGTGAATTTCTCTATCCCTTTGGCTCGATTAGACCGGAAGAAAGCTGTTCCCTCACACTCACTGCGCCATCGGTTGCAGGAGGTGGCCCAAAGCAGTGTCAAAGTGAAAATGCCAGCTTGCTCACAGCAGTTGTGCATATGCAATGCAGGTCATGCTCATAGGCAATGTGAGCAGCTGAGGAAGCAAGCGATGTGCCAGGAGGGGTTGGCATCAGAGTCTCTCTCCGCTGTGTCACACTCCAGCGCTAGGTCCAGTGCAGTAACTGTCAACAATACCTCGAAGCATCAGCCAAAGCCTATTTTAAGGGAGGTGCTGCATTATTTTTACAACTGGATCTCATATGCCTCTCCCAAGACTTTAAAGTGTCCTTATGTGTTCTTTAAGCTCCAAATGACAAAAATTAATCATTTGAGAGGGCTGTTTGACCTTTATGCATCTATATCACCCTCCAGGAGTCACACGAGGCTGATGAGGCAACACTGACATATCTCAGTAGTTGAGAAGTAGTTTTCTTTAATGCTTGTTATTTTAAAATTCTTCAGTGTCTTCCATGTGCTTGAGTCACTAATGGAAACCCTCTACCAGCTGAACCTTACCTCTGAAGGATGTGGTAGCTTTGGTAGCCCCCCATTGACATCTGAACGCAGCAGTGCCTCTCTGCGGATCCAGCAGCCCTGTGGGGCGGTGACAGTGGCAGGCGGACGTGTTTGAGGAGTGAGCTGGGGTTCTGAGTGCCCTGCATGGAGCTTTTGTTTCCGACTGAGCGCGCTGTCATCCATATGGGCTTTATTCTGCTCTGCGGTATGTGACAATGTGCTTAAACCTTTACCCTTCAACATGGAAATGCTTTTATGGTAAAAACAGACTCTGCAATGCCCCACTGCAACACTGTTTCTAACTGAAACCCTGTATGCTCCTGGGACTGCAGTCATAGAATCACAGAATAGTTTGAGTTGGGGCCTTAAATCTCATCTACTCCTAACCCTTCTGCCATGGGCAGGGACACCTTCCACTAGACCAGGTTGCTCCAAGCCCCGTCCAACCTGGCCTTGAACACTGGCAGGGATGGGGCAGCCGCAGCTTCTCTGGGTGACCTGTGCCAGTGCCTCACCACCCTCACAGGGAAGAATTCCATCCTATTTACTCTAAATCTCCCCTCTGTCAGTTTAAAGCCATTCCCCCTTGTTCTGTCCCTACATGCCCTTGTAAAAAGTCTCTCTCCAGCTTTCTTGTCAGCCCCTTTAGGTATTGGAAGGCTAATTGGAATGCAATTTCCTGGCTCAGGCTGTACCGCAGTACATGACCTGTTTCCCTTTGCCCCATCCCTGTGCTTGTTCTGTCACCAGAACTGACAAAATATCAGGATGCCAAAGAAACCAGTGGCAGACCGTGCAGATAAAGTGCAATGAAAGATATTTTGGTCCTTCCTCTGCATCTTTCCAGTATTTTCAGCAATGTGGTCCCTGGGGCACAGCCATCACAGCAGGCAGGAAGGTTGCTCAGGCTGTACTGTTGAACCCAGATGGCCACAGGCAAATGTTTGCTCAACGCTGACAGAGCAGACACCATCCTGGCAGATGGCAGCTGAGGCGAAGCAGGAACAGGATCTACGGATCGCCCCAAGCCAGAGCGCTGCACCTCGGACGCATCCGGAAAAACATTGCTCTAACAGCAAGTGGCTGTGAAAGCCTTGAGCTGCCCAGTCTGATCTGCCACCCTAAGTGAAAGGAGACCATGGGAGGTCTGTGCATAAGCAAAGCAGGAGCTCAGAGACGGTGGTGACGCCTGCCAGTGTCCGGGACCAAGCATGGCACCTTAGTGCCTGCCCTCACTGCAGTGCACTGCAATGGGGACAGCTTCCTGGGAAAGAGAGTATTCCTGCACCGCCTGATGCTGCAGCCACTGTTAGAAATACTGCGATGAATATAAGGTGCTGCCACTGAACTTTGAAGATTTGAGACCACTAAAGAGGCCCACAGGAACTGGTGGGAAATGTTCCAGCTGACTGGTTCTCCTGGCGTGCAGGGAGTTTGGCTGGGGTGGTCAGAATTGCTTTTCCTCAAAAAACTATTTTGTTGAAATGTTTTGACTAATTTTTCAACAAAATTATGCAAGTGAGTAAATTCAAACTGTTGTGACTGTCCTTCACTTTCAGCTGTGGCAGAGACCTGGAAGGATGTACATGGACCAAAAGCTTTGGATGGTTTGGGAAGAAAAAAAATAGCAAACAACCAAAGCATATTCTAAATGGAAGTTGGCCCAACAAGTACTCATCAGGGCTTCAGCCACCCCTGAAGCTACAGGTTAGTGGCAGCGGGTGCAGCAGAGTGTGCTTTTGTGCACTGCTGTTAATGACAGCAGAAGGGACCCTTTCTGGGGAAATCTTTCCATGGTCACCACTCTTGCTAGGACATGTTTGTGAAATTGTCATTTCACGTCAGCCCCTGCCATGAGGTGCCAAGCCCACGGCTCTTCTCCCTGTGCTCTTTGTTGCTCCCCCCTCCAAAGCACAAGCTTGTTGCTGGCAAGTTCTTCAGGGCAGGAAATGAACCTGCTGCAGCCGCTCCCTGCCCTGCCCTCCTCTCCGCCGTGGGCCGATGGGCATCCACACAGCGCTCGGGGGGTGTTGCAGAGGAGCGCTGGCAGCTACGGCCCACTTAGGAAAAAACACTTGTGTAAAGGAAACAGCTTTCCATTCCCATCTCCCGCCTGCCACAGCCCAGCGGGGCATTTAAAAAAGTTAAAATTAGCAGTGCTTGGCCTGAACAAGAGGAGTTTTTATTGTTCAGTGGAAGGAAAACAATTGCACAAATTACCATTTGTGTCCCAGGGCAGAGAATTCCTCTTCACAGGTTTGCTGGAGAGGACCAGGGGCTCAGGCTCATAGCCTGCAGCATGCTCCGGCTTGGCGCAGTTCCCCTAAAGCCTCCCCCAGCTCGGCCCCCCGGGGCTGTGGTGCACCCATTGGCTCCCAGGGCCGCTGCCGGCTGCTCCCGCTGCCGTTCTGGGTTTTATTCTGTAGGTGGAAGTATTGCAAAGCGGACACGAGTATCCCCTTGTGTGCACACGCTCTCGCATGCACGCACGCACCCACATGCACACACACATGCACGGGCTCTGCTGGAGCCGGGCTTGTGCTGCCGTGCTGCTGAACACACCAAAAGCGACCAGAGGAAGAGGGAATGAGTGTGGGGTGAGTGCTCTGCCCCGGCAGCTGAGCCCTGCAGGTGGTGCAGGCAGAGCAGCCCCCTCAGAAAGGGTCAAACATGCAGATCAGCACCTGGCTTCAAGCTGAGCCACTGATGGGTGGGCAGCCTTGACGGAGGGCATCAAGCACCAGACGTGTCAGGTACCATGGTATCAACCAGGCTAAAGTCAGTGTAAAAGTATCTGCCTGGCACTTGCACCCTGCTCCCCAGGGCCATGCAGGTGTCCCTGTGGAGGTGTGTGTTACTGAGCACAGGGGAAGAATTTAAGAAACGCTATCAGGTAACTGATCTGTTTCCCAAATAATACAAATATTCACTCCCAAACAGTGTCTCCAAGCAGCTGGTCACAGCAGGACCACAGACTTCCCAAGGGGACCAGAGGAGCTTTGCTGGTCACATCGCAGTGGCATTGGGATGCTATTACCAGCCAATAGCCCCCCAAGAGGACTGTGCTGTCTCCAGGATTTCAGGTAAGAATTTCATCTGGCAATGAAAAGGAGAGTTTACCCAGAGCCGAATCATTTTCCTCACATGCAGAGCAAACAGCACGGGGAGGAGTATGGAGGCGCATGGGTGTTTCCAGCTGCTTTCCAGGGGATGAACTTGGACCTTGGTGCAATAACATGAGATTTAGGGTGGGAGGATGAGCTGGGCCCCTGCGCTTTGCCCTGCCCACCACTGTCCAGAGAAAGCAGGGATTTCTCAGAAACACCTTTAATCGCCTCCAGCACTTCCCTTAACAACCACATAGCCCAAAGTGCAGGCAGGTGCATCCTACTCGCCACAGCTGCCCCCAAAACACTGCCCAGGACCCTCTGCAGAGACACTACAGCCACAATCTCTGAGCTTGAGCTGCTTGAAGTGGGGGAACTCAGCAAAGGTTTGTGCTGGAAATGCTGATGGCCTCAGCCAGCAGGTAAAGCAGGAAGCGAGGGGTGGGCATCGCATGCTCCCCCCAGCACCCAGGCTGCATGGAGTGAGCCACACTGCCCTCTGAATGCTGGATGAAAACAGCCTAAGTTATGTTTGCCCTTATGCAACCCTGACCTGCCTGTATTCAGAAAGTATCTGGCATTCATTTGGTGCACATTGCAGAGCACAGCTCACCTTGCGTGCATGTGCAGGCAGCAGATGAAGTCTGATGGGAATTACAGGTGTGCCGGGATGGGAGCTGGTACCCCCAAGCTAAGGGATTTCACCCTGGCTTTACCAAATCACACCTCTAGTTTTAATGCTTCTGGCAAGAAGAAGGCCAAGGCTAAGTACCCAGTCCCACTCATCCAGGCACCGCTTGCAGCCTCCGGAGCCCCTTGCCCATGGATGGGACTGCACAGGGGGCTGTGCGGGGCTGTGTGTGCCTGTGCTCTCCACTCCTTCTGTTTCACGATAATCAATTTGTCATCAAGTTTCAATTTGAAATCACGCCACGCACATCGCTGCTTTGTTCAGGCAGCCTCCAAAATCACATCACAAACGCAGGCACATAAGCGGCAACCCTTGAGGCTGATGGAGTCACTGCAGTCAGAATTAATTACTGTGCAAACACAGAGCGATACAATGAGAGGCTGTGTGTGAGATCTGATTAATGTATTAGTACCAAATATCAGAGGAAAACATTGACTGTTTAAGCCAAGACACGTCCTATGGCTGCACTCAGCTCACCCGTGCTGTGGGCCAGCCTGGGGCTCCAGCCTTTCCACAGCTCCACGATTTGTGCACACAGATCCCGCTCACCCCAGCCAAAGTTCTTCCCCAGACACCCAGGTGAGACTGGGGGCCCTGGCGGGGGAAAAGGGCATGAGCTGATGGCAATGGAGTGTGGAGACTTATGCAGAGCACAAGGAGCAAGTCGCTTCGCCTTGATGTTAAAAAAACCCAACTCATGTATGCTCTTTGCTGATTACTTGTGAAAGCAAAATACATCTGCAGGAGTGAAGGTAATTGGTGAGCAACGGAAATGGTCTGAACTTGTCAGCTAATGGGAAGATAAAGTTCATACCCATTCTAACAGTGTGCGCCTGTGAGGGCTCTGCTTGCTCTATTGGCTGCGCCACTTCAGCTGTGCTGGCTTTAAGCCTACTGTTTTTTTCAATTTGCAAGGCAAAAACATATACAACTGCAATTTGAGCCTTTTTCCCCTAGGTCAAAATTGTTCACTTAGCCAACTAAGCACTAGTTCTTGGAGGGAGCCACCTAAGTGCACTTGCACAGAGGGAGGTGAGGGTACAGGCACAGCAGCATGGTGGGGATGGCAACCTGCGCATCCTGCCTCCAACACCAACGTGAAATGGCTCCGAAGTGCTGTAAGTAAGCATCGATCAAAGAAATTATATTTACCCACCAACTATTGCACAGCCACTGTGTAAATATCAGAAGGGATTGACCAAGGCAGAATTATTAGACCAATACCGGTGTTCCCTCCTGAGAGCGGCTATATCCAAGTGAAAAACAATCATGTAAAGAATAATTAAGTTCTCCTGTCTCCTGTGCTTTTTTGTGGTCTTACAAATCCCGATGCTGAAGGGTTTCTTTGCAAATGTCTGTGTGAATAGAGCAGAGGCTGCGCGCATTTGCCAAACCAGAGAGTTGATCCAGTTGAGGTAGTGCAGGTCTTGGGCAGCCGAATGGCACATGCCCTGTGCTGATGAGGAACCAAGAGATGAAATCAATAGCAAAATGATCTTAAACCAAGTGAATCTACTTAAGGGCTTGCAGAGATTGCAATACATTCATTCAGTGAAGTGGTGCATCCTTCTAAAATACCTACGTGACTTTGGAACTTCAGGTCTGCATTTATTTAACCAGGAGTTAGGTCCCCCAATGCCCTTCACAGCCAGTCTCAGGTGCCATTTTAAAATGATTTAGAGGCTAAGAAACTGAAGTGTTGTTCAAAGCTTATAGCCTTTTATATGCCACACTACCTCCGAAAAAAACCCCAAACTCTTACACATCTTATGCCAATTGGCAATGTTTCAAAATGTACCCTCCCCACGCTGAGAAGGACCCTGGCCTGACAGCACACGTGAGGCTGACAGATAACCGAAGGAGAACAAACTGGAGGGGAGAGGGCTTGAGCTATCACAGGTGTCCCATTCAAGAGAATAAAATACATGCTCCCCGGGCAAAGAGCATCCTCCTGCCTCCCTCTGCTTCCCTATGGGTGCCCCTCTGGGGCCTCTGAGCCCAGGGCGAGCCCAGCCCCAAGCAAGCACTCACTGTATTTCTTATTTTCATCTGCAGTGATTTTATAAATGAGTTGGACACTGCAGGATTATAGCACAGTAGTTTGCCATCAAGGAAACCGCAAGCAACAAACAGAGATGTTATCTCTAACATATGGTTCTTATTTGAGGAAATATGTCTGGTTACATTAATTGACACAATATGGCTCGGGGCTGTTTTTTGTTTTATAACTACTTGTGGGTTCCCCTAGCAACAGCAAAGCCAGCAACACCGATACCAGTGCTGAAAACACAACGGCAGGACCCAACACCCTTCCCCTCCACCCCATGCACATCCTCAGCAGCCAAGGAAAGTGCTGGCAGCAGCTGCTGGCAGGCATTGACCTTGCGCTCCTTAGGCCAGCAAGCCCGGTTGGGAAATGTGAACCCCATACATCCTTTTCAAAACTCCCCATATGTGAGAGTTTTTAGCAAGCTGTGCTGGGGGATAACTGGGATAACAGCCCTTATGCCCAGCTGACAACCTCCATTTTAATCCCTGCCTGCAGGATGCTGCACATCCCCTGGAAGCTATGCTGGGAACCAGGACAAACTCAGAGCAAGATCTCAGAGACCACGGTTCCCCCTGGCACGTTCATGTGAGGGTGCAGTGTGTGCAGGAAGTACAGGTGACCAGTGTCCTGTTTTTGAGAGAACTGAGGAAGCTGCTGGGATTTTGAAAGGTTTTCAAAACCAGGGTTGGATACTGAAAGGCAGAGAGGCGACTGGGGGGGCTGCAGCTGCCTGGGAGTGGTTCCCACCCGGACGCGAGCAACTCGAGTCCTCCTTGATGCCAGGCACTGGATGCTTTCAGCAGCCTCAAAATGTGCCAGTCTGCAGCTGTTGGTACTTGGTGAGCACCTCTGGCATTGTAGGTGTTTCAGGAAGAGGGGGACACCAAAATACTTTTCAGGATCTGGGCTGAAAGCGATGGTGATGTATTCCTTTGCATTTAAGTCCTGATGGCTGCTAAGGGTGAGAGTTCGGTTCCTACATGGATGTCCTCCTCCACAGGTGACTTTACAAGCATCACGGCTACCTTTCAGGAGCACGACGTTCCCCAGCATCCCATTGTACCAGGCCAAATGCCTGCACACTATGGCAGGGATGCTCAGTGCTGTGCCAGCAGGGTTACTTGCAGGATGTGTCTTGAGATCAGCTACAGCCTTAAATGAGCACAATCATGTCCCAGAGCAAGTAGTCATATTTGGAGACAGGCCTGTAGCACTTCAGTATCTGAAGAGAAAGTGGGAGTTCTGCCCACCACGACCTGGGCAGACCTTTGGGCTTGGCTGGCTGCAGTCAGGGCTTCTTAATCCACATTTATATACTGAAATAAAGTGGCTTGATTTCCACAAAAGCCAAGCAGCTACAGCTTCCAGGGAGTTCACTGAGCTCTGTAGCAAATATAGTTCCAAAAACCAGTTACTTCCAAGTAGGTACCTAAACAAGGATCTGGGAGTGTAGCTCAAACAGGTTTAGTTCATGTGTTGCAAACGAAGGGTGGGTTACTAATTAATACTCTGATGTTAAGAGACTAATTTCTCACCTGAGCCCCTACCCTGGCTCTGCTGCAAGCAGAGATGGGCGTAGGAGGCTGGGATGCCTTTCTTGATAATGAGACTGTCCCAGGAGAGGATGGGATGACACAGCAATGGGGTGAGTAGGGCTGGGGTGGCTGTAAGTAAAATTATAATTATGTAGAAAAATATGAAACAGAAACAGCTGGTAACCTGAGGCAAGCAATGTAAATGATGTGAGCAACTCCATGGCAACAAAATGAAAGCAAAGAAATGGGAAACCATCTTCTGGGCATCCTTGCCCCAGGACAATGCAGGCTCAGTGAATGCTGAAATGCTCATCTTGATGCGGGGACAGCAGCGGGGCGGAATGGGGGGCTGTTGCATCTCGCCCAGCATGGAGAGAAGGCAGGTTCTCAGGTCTTCCAGCTTTTCAAGTGGAAATTTCTAGTTCCTTGCCCTCCAGCCTGAGTTATCTGAAATGAAACGGTGTGGAGTGAGCAAATTTGGAGAGTCTTCTGAGGAAAGATGATCTCTCCAGGAGCAATCTCCTTTCTCGAGCCCCCAGGGGAGCAACCTGAATAATACAGTTTTCCTCAGGTCAAATGCTTTCATGTTATTTCTTGTCTCATCCTCATCTACATTTCAGGGAACATAACATGGACTTTCAGCCTTTGTATTGAATGTATTGAATGTATTGAATGTTTTCATCTTGTAAGGCTAAAACCAGACTCCGAGGACATCCTGAACTCAGAGATTTATGAGTTCATTGGGATAAGGCAGGGGGGTGGAAAAGCATCAGCACTACTCCAGCCAGTAATCCATGCAACCCACATGATTGCAAGGGCTAGCACAACAGCTTCATGATGTCTTCTCCAGCTTCATCACATTTTCTCACCACATTGCACCAGGAGGCTGGTAAACGATGCCAAGATACCGGATTGCCCTTTAGGCTCTCCTTTCCACATGTAGAGACTTGTTAGGCACAGACAAAGTCAGGTGGAAAGAGGAGAACAAACCCTCTTTTTTTAACTGGGGGATGCTGTTTTTCTAGCCCTGACTCGTCTGATTAACCTCACATTCATCCAGCCCTGGGACTGAAAAGCTCGTATACGATTGATGAAAACCACAGCAAATGAGCTCCCTTTGCACAATGTCCTGGAGGCTGCATAGCTGAAGCGATGGCAGATGAATAAATAGCAGGATGTCCTTTCAACGGCAGAGCCCCTCAGCTGGGAAACCTTCCGTCATTCCTGAGCTCAGCCTCTGGAAGCGACTGGAGGGAGATGAACAGCACAACAGCACAAGCAGGGGGAGACCAAATGGGTAAGTCAGCCTCAGTTTTACCAAGACAGTAAAAAAATATGTGGCATAAAAGAGTATTCAGGCCATTGAACAAGGACATGTGTGTGTGTCTGAGGCATGTTTGAACATACTTTCTATTGCAGGAGAATTGGGTGCAAATGAAAATTATTTAATGCCACGCTAAATCCTAGGGAACCTGATTTGCAAAGCAACCTGACATCAGACTCCTTTGTTGCACGGGTTAGCAGGCAATCCGCATCTGCTTGTCACACAAATTGGCTAAGATGGAGTTTGGAAGGTTTGAGGTAGGGACTGTGCAACAAGGAAGGTGGTAGGCTGGTGTTAGCAATGTGACTGAAGTGTTCTGTATGTCCGAGTTGTCTAGAGAGGGAAGGGAGAGGATGTGGGAAAGCAGATGTTCCATTGATAACTGTAGTGGTTTACACCTTGCTTCATTATGCTTTTGCTGATTACCACAAGGCCAGAAATGAGTTTTCGGCCCTAGGTGTGTTACTTTAACCAAAGTCCCTAAACCAGACACTGAGGTTGTACATAGCTAAAGACAGAGCTTTGGGTGAGAAGTGCCAGCCCACCACCAGTGTGTCCTGCTCACACTCTCAGGGCTATGGTGATCATGGGGGTTAAAGTCCAGGAATCATTTTCCCTGGCTAAGAGGGATGACTGAAGACCTTTGCTTTTTGGGATCTGTGCTATAGTCTGCTTTCTGTACTCTACATATCGCCTTAAGGCAGCCCCTTCTGTTTCAGGAGCCTGCCAAGGCTTTTGCCCTCCCCTGTTATTTATAGTGCTGGCTTTTCAGTTGTTTCTGTAGATTTAATGCTTATTATGTAAAACATGAACTGTGCTGTGCTTGTGGTGAGAGGCTGTTCTGCAGACCTTCTGCATGACCCTCCCCATCCATGGATCCCCATGTCTCTATTACTGCAGCTATTGCACAGTCAGGGTGCCCTGCGAGTCAGGCAACACGAGCACCAGCTTGGCTCCTTGTATGAGGTCCTTTGGGCAAAAGAATGCTTCCTTGTAAGGTGGATGCACAGCAGGTTTAGTAACATCCTTGCCCAAAGATAGCCAGAAGAGAGTATTTGCATGAATTTCTGTGAATACAAGTTCATAGAAAAGCCTGGTCTTCAGAAGCAACTTTTTATCCTTTGGTTTTACAGCACAGGAATTAAAAGCCACCATGCTCTGTGTGTACAGTTTTAGCAGATGAATTACTGCCTCCTTCTAGCTGCTTCTATTACCCTCAAAGGAGGTGCTATTGTTGTTTTTAGATGGAATCTACAAAAACAAAACCCAAAAAAGACATCGGCAAATGTAATGAAATTGGCAACTGCTGATCTAGGAAAGCACTGAGGCAATATTGCTACTTGGTTACACCCACAGCACCCATAAATCATCCTCCACATATGACCTCTTTCTGGACACTTCTCAGCTGTTGCTGACAATCCTTTTTTGGGTCCTTTTCCCAAAACACACATGTGGTTCTTTGTTCAGAACTTTACGATGACTAAAATGACCACTCAGGCCTGGCAACTTAAACCAAATCCTGCAGCCAGCACAATGCTTCCCATGCACAGGAAACAGCTGGATAAATGAGCGCTGAAGCGGATTTCCATAAAAGCCAGTGATTCATGAATCCTGGTGTTCAGTGAGCAGGGTCAGCCTCGGGTTCCTGAAGAGCTTTCTCCACTGGAGACAGGCTCCATCGCCCCATCCACCGCTCTGCGGATTGTCCCATCACTTGCGGTGTTACCAGAGCAGCAGGAATTTACAAACCACAGCATTGGGGTATGTTTGATCTATATTTTCTGCTGCCAATTAAGTGCTGCTCAGCTGACCTGGACATGGAAAAAAGTGATCTCATAAGTCAAGAGAGGGCAACCCGCGTGTTAGGAATGCTTTCGGTCAGTTTATTTCTCAGGGACCTGGACAATGACAAGGACATTTGGGCAGGACAGAGAGCAAAACCCTCAAACCAACACCATCAGCAAACAAAAACCTGCTGCACCTGCAGTGGATCTTAAAGCTCCTCTCCTAGTGCCTCTGTGACCACCAGATTTCTTCAGGGACTCTTTTCCCAGAGTTCAAAGCAAGTACGTGTCAGCTGGGCATTATTCATTGTAGTAAAGTGGTGGTAGGCCAAAATAAATCACTTTCCATATCACATAAATTGGGAGATGGAAAATACCATTTAGGTCATGCGGTTCATCAGCTCCTGCCAGCACACGGCTGCTCCTGACAGTACATTTTCCATCACTTTTTCCTGTCCATGTTGAATGACTCAAGCACTGGGGCTCCACCACTCCCACAGAGCTCTTCCATGGCTGACACAACCCCGTGTGAGGACATTTTCCTCTGTATTGCACCAAAACTTTCCTTTGCTAAATGTCAGCACGTTACTCCCATTGTGGACCACCCTGAATTATTCCACCATTTTGCTGATGTTTACCACCCTCGGTTTTTATTCTGTGCCTATCACCAAAGTGTCTGAGTACTTCTGATCTGCAGGTACATCCCACATAAAAGGCGGCAGTGTGATGCCTGGCACTTAGAGAAGTGGCCACAAAGACAACTTGGGCAAACCATCTTCAGCCTCATTCAGACAAACCCAGAAAAACCTCTAAATTAATGAACTAAAGCCACCAGCGTAGTATGGCTGTTGTAGAGGAGTTGGAACACTCAGTACCCACCTAAATCTAGCTATAAGAAATTCAGTACCCTGAACTGCTATAATTGATGAGGAAACCGAGGGAATGGTCTTCATCACACATAGAGGTCTGGTGACACTCGTGGGACACATTTTCTGGTTGTATGTAAATTAAATGAACCTGTCACTCACATAACCTACTTCCAGCTTCCTATCCTAATTAAATTGCAAATATGTAGGCTTCGTTTTAAGGTCTTTTTATCTTTGTAAAGCAAAGGTGTGGATCGGGAAGCTTTTAAATCCAGGGGGCACTCAGGGGCTGAATGCGCTGCCCTGAATGAACAATTAAGTTTACATTAAAAACATTAGAAACTTGGCTTCAAATTATTCAGGGGTAAAGCTGCAGGGCTGCATCGTGGCAGGTGGTGCAGGACTGAGCAAGGACTGCAGAGCCTGCAAAAGCCAGAAATACCCACCATCCCCACATACCTTACAAATCCACTTATTTCCCATTATCCCTCATCAAACAGCTCCACAGGCCAGAGTGACTCCAGCATTACAAACCTGCCCTGGAGTCGGTGGCAGATGGGCAGGGACAGCACAGGGCTTGGGGACGCCTGGCCCAGCAGCACCGGTACCCCACCACCCTGCATGGGGAGGACTACCAGATGCTCCAGCCGTGAGTCGCGTCCTCCTGAGGGCATGCTGAAATAGTAATTAACTTTTATGTATATGTGCATTGTTCAGTAACACCTGCCCCGTCCCTGCACTGGGCAGGCAGTGGGCTCTGAAGGGGCCCTGCAATGCATTCTCCCCTGAGACCTTACAGCTCACCCTGTAGAGGGTGCACCCCGTATATACCTTATATACAACTGCACCCTATAGAGACCCCTGTGCGTGTGTGGGGTGTCCACATGGGAGCTGACAAACCTGCTGGGAAGGATGGACCAGAGGAGGCAGATGATGGTGACTTGTGGCAGAACGGCAGGGAGAGGAGGAGAATGGTGGAGAGCTGACCTGTTTGCATTAATCCCTTACCACTGCACTGTCTGTGCTACACTGGAAGAAAAAGGAAAAAAGAAATAATGCCAGCAAAAGACACAGGCTTCCCAATTTCACTGCCCAGCCCCAGATAACCTAGGGTCCTTCATCTTGCAGATCTCACGGTACACATACCACCAACTGACCTGCTACGGCAATTTAACCACTTAGGAATTGTTTTGCTTAGCCAACACCAGAGATGCCCACATACAAAATATTTATCTGTAGCCATAGCTGCAGTAAGCAACAACTACAACAACCTTTCACCGTCTGCAGCAGAGCTGATGGAGCCTCCACCCCACCTCAGGCATTGCTGCTGGGGCGATGCTGGCCCCAGGGCTGGGACAGGGGGATGGATCATGGATCAAACAGTGCAATGGGAGTGCTCAGACCTTCCCAACTCACAACAAAGCCTGGCATGGGCTAACAAAGCCACATACCAGTGTCAGCAAACAGTGCTTGCTAGCTTCATTTCTTCCTCACTGAGGGCACAGATGGATGGTGACGTGTATCCAAAGTCTGTTCATGGCACCAACTAAGATGTCGGGCAAAGAGCAGGGGACAAAGCATGTTTCTTTCTGTGAGCCAAAAGGGCACTGCCACCAGCTCTGGAGTTAATCAGTGATGCTCACATTTTCCAGCTTTTTTCAGGGTCTCTCCAGCCTGGCGCAGATGTTGCTGCATTCAGCCCCTCGTTCAAATGTATGAGTTAGTTTACTTTAAAAAAAAAAAAAAAACACACCACATAGGCATCTGTATTGCCTCAGGCTCACTTAGCACAAAACCTGCCTGCAGTCCCATCAGCCAGGGTTCAGCCAGACAGCAAGGATTTCCCTCCTGACTCAGTGACAAGCAGGGGAGAACACCATGACCTCCAAAGCTCCAGACCAAGCCGCCATCTCACACCCATGGGAGGGGGTCAGGATCTGGGCTGCCCCTGCCTGCTGTTCGAAACCTAAATAAGTACTGAACACCTCCTGCCGTGACTCAAGAAGGAAACTTGGAATAAAGCAGCTTCCACAGGCATTCCTGCTGAGCAAGGTCACCCCGAGCTCTTGGCTGGTTCCCCTCTTCAGACTCTTCAAACCATTGGGCTGTGTTGACAAAATACCATACCACGATAATGGAGACATCATTTTGTGTCAGGCCCCCTCACCCCTGCAGATGTGGTCTCACAAGCTGTAATTCTGCAAATCAAAGCTTTGAGGTCACTTGAGGAGACCTACCTGTGGCTGAGTCAGGATGTCCGGTTTCACTTTAAATGATGTTTAAGACCAGCCCTGTCCAGGCTGGTCAGTAACCTCAAAGTTCCCTTTAAAACCAACAACTCCTTGGAGCGCACCTCACATTACCTGGGCTTTTCACCACTTCTAAATTTAAACTCGCCCAGGATCTTAGCATGGCATCTTTGATAAATTACAGTCTAAGCAAAAAGAAGTACAAAGCCAGTACTAATAACCCATTTATTCCCATTTTTGGTTTGGTTTTGGCATTATAATGGGAACGAAAAAGGGCTGGACTTCAGGTTGTCTACATGTTTGTGCTTGTGCCTAGAGAAAGCTGCTTCCAAAGCAGCCCATGAAGGGACCTCTTACAAAGGTATCCCTGCCATGCTTCCTGACCTAACTGCTTAATTATCTTTTGTACTTTGTCCAAAAGTTGTTTGCATCATTAAAGACCTTTTACACTCTACTGACTGCAGCTGGTGAGTGCACAGCAATCAACTTCTTACTTATACCAAATTGTTCTTTAACTCTTACATCAATGAATTCAGGAGCTTTGAAGCATTTCCAGCTATTAGCCAGCGTACATACCCCACAGCATGGACATGAGCATGTGCACCTGAAGCATCTGCTGCCCTCGCCACACCAACCACGTGCAACGCTCTGCATCATGCGTGATGGCCAACTCAGGTTTTTATCACTGAGTTGCACAAGGGATCATTTTCTGGCCCTGGGAAAGTTCAAGATTTCCACAAATGAGAAAACAAAAAGTGAAACCTCATGAGACTTAATTGGACTTTACCATAATTACATCACTAATTGAATTCCAAACTGAATAAAACATATCTTTAATGTTCAGTAGTGTTAAACCAGGATATTTTATCAACTTGAAAAACATTAAATGTCTTTTCAGAAACAGGGGGCCCCCAAAACAAACCATTTCCTGTAAATCTGTGGGTTTGAGAAACCAGCAAAACCAGGTTTTTATAGGCTAAAATGGCTTTGTGTCATCACTTGCATGTTCCTGACATTTAGAGATCAATTGTTTTTTAGAAGATATAAAAATTACACAAGCTTTCAGAGCAACCAGCATCACTTTACAACCTATTAAAATAAGCACAGGTAACAGAAGAGTAACAATTAGATGGCACCTGCAGCGTGATTTGGGACTGCTCTTTTATCCTCTAGTATGTTAGGTTATGACTCATACAAAAATATTATAATTTAATTTAATTTTTGAAGAGGCTGGTGCAGTGCTCAGACCTGACACAGTGACATTTTCTTGCGCAATTAGCTAAGCTTCACAACCAAAACAGCTTCTGCATTAGCACATCCATTTTATTCCTAATTTTGTGTTGTGTGTGACAGTGAATAGAGGATAAATAAAACCCAAGTAGACTGTTTATTCATGACCTGTGGACATTGGGATATGCTACCATTTCACAAGCAGAAAGATGGTTGCATAGGGACAACAAAGATGCTCAGGGGGCTGGAGCACCTCTCCTATGGAGACAGGCTGAGAGAGCTGGGGCTGTTCAGCCTGGGAAGAGAAGGCTCTGGGGAGACCTTAGAGCAGCTTCCAGTGCCTAAAGGGGCAACAAGAAAGCTGGAGAGAGACTTTTTACAAGGGCATGTAGTGACAGGACAAGAGGGAATGGCTTTAAACTGACAGAGGGAGATTTAGTTGGGACATTAGGAAGAACTTCTTCCCTGTGAGGGTGGTGAGGCCCTGGCACAGGTTGCCCAGAGAAGTTGAGGCTGCCCCATCCCTGGCAGTGTTCAAGGCCAGGTTGGACGGGGCTTGGAGCAACCTGGTCTAGTGGAAGGTGTCCCTGCCCACGGCAGGGGGTTGGAACTAGATGAGCTTTAAAGTCCCTTCCAGTCCAAACCATTATAGGATTCTATGACAACAAACCACTTTTGTTCCTCTCCATTTGCCATATTTCAGAGCTGCCCTGCACGCAGGCCAGCACTGCATTGCAAAATGTCACTTGCTACGGCCTGCAGTATGACAAGCTGCTGAATATACAGCAGCACCATGGTGTGATGGGCCAGCAGTGTAAGAAAGACCTGCAATTTACAGCCTATGCAGAGGGTGGTCATGTACAACCCCGGAGTAAAAAGGCAAAGAATGAAGGTGATGTGCACAGTGCAATCCACACCCTGGTAACATCCAAGTCTGATAAATGACGTAATTTTGCAAGATGCTTCCTCCAAGTCCTTCTCCACTTCTAATACACACCTGAGCCTTTATTCCAGCTCAACCCTGACTCCCTGCCCTAGCTCCCACCTGTCCTTCAATTCTGCTTTGAATCTTCCAGCCCTTGTGCCAAGCCCCAAGGAGTTTGCTGCTCCAGAGCAAACCCCTGTGTCCCTGCAGAATGCTGCAAGGTATCAAAGGCATCAAAGGCTTCCCCACCCCAGAGATCAGCGGCCATGACTCACTTCTTGGGCACAGCAATTTACATCAAGAAGCTCTTTAAAGTATTCTTCAGAGAGATGCGAACTGCTGTTGTACCAGACAAAGCACTGAAGCCTCCTTCAGCAAAGGACAAGAGCTGTGGAGTGCACAAAAAGGGCTGTCTCGCAGAAGGTGTGGGGATATGGTATAGTACACATTGTAGACATTTTAACACCATTTTTATCTTGACATTTTTTAAAAGCAGAATTTTTTTAAAAGTTCTAAATATTCTTTTCTGGACTTCTCCATGGGAAGCATGCTGTGAAGGACTGTCCATTTAAACTGGTGTAAAGCAAATCGTAACAGGCTGCTGAGAGTGACATTAGCCAGTTAACCTCAGGGTAACACTGGTTTTTGCCACTGACGTGCTGTTGGAACTGTACTTTTTTTGGCCACACTGTTATAACGCAATGGGACCTACTTAGGTAGAACAGAAGGTGTTGCTTTGGGAAGCTGCTCAGTGATTGTCCTTTGGTTTACTGGGAAGAAACACAGTCACATCCTGGCACTGACCTTAATTCACCACACATTCACGGCTCCAGATGGAAAACTGCAAGGAGGGAACGTTCGTTGCGTAGTGGTTCAGAGGATGGAGGGTATCTCTGGAGAGACAAGCAAAAATAATCTGCGGGAACTGGCCATGCTTGACTGGAAGATTTTTTTCATTATCTGGGAACAGTTCACAGTGCAATGCCAGATGCTCATATTTTCCATCACACAAATTATATTTCCAGTGTTAAAATCTCTTCAGCATTAATCTTTTGCAGTACCCTTTTAATTATCCTATTAAAATTAATCTGTACTTTGCTTAGAGGATGACAAAACACCACGTAAGTGCTAAGCATATTTGGCTATATTGTTTCACACCATTACAGTTGTGTATGGAGTTTATTCTTTCTTCAGTAGAATACACTTAACCACCTACAACAATTAAACACAAAATTCAATCACATTTTCATCATGTAAATAAGTCCCCATTTTAAATAACTAAAGTTGCGTGGGTTTTGTCTGAGAAAGGAGATTTCCCCAAATGCCTTCTTCTGTTCTTTCTTTTGTATTAAAAAATACAGTGCTTCTGCAGCATACTGCAAGCTTTGAAGGAAACTAGTTATAAAACACTGGGAGCCAAATAAAGAATTTAGAGCAAATAATATCTCGCAGCACAACCGTTCCTTTAAATGACAAGAAGGTCTCTCTCTTTTTTCTTTTTTTTTTTTTCCTCCTGATTAATACATTTTAATAATATGTGGCACTGGGTCTGGCTCCAGTTTCTATTTTCATATACTTTTAATGCTGCTAAGATACTAAGACACATTTTTCTGAAGTCTAATTTCTTCCCTTGTGGAAAAACTCCATATGCGAGCCACAGGCTGGGATCCCAGATCATACACACCAACTTAGTTAAAAATCTGTTTATCATTTTTAATACACGAGGCACATCACTGCTTTATTTTGTAATATCCTATTAGGAATAAAAGTTTGATACATATGGCAAGCACTTATATCTATGATACATATGGCAAGCACTTATATCTATGATACATATGGCAAGCACTTTGACACATATGGCAAGCAATAAGTTAATCTCCTGTCAAAGGAGCAGCAAGACAACTCCACGTCACCAGACAAGGATTTGACCCTTTCTGTACTGCTGTCTGTGGAAAACACAGAAATTTCACACAGCTTTCAGTGGAAAAGCACAGACCCATAATGAAGCACAGACTGATTGCTTTAAATTCAATTCCTGCTCCAGTGCATGACCTGGGACAGGGAGCTTGCCTGGGGAAAGCCCAGGCTCTCCCACCTGAGCATCCTGCAGGCTGGATACAAGCCATTTCTTGTCCACAGCCATTAATCTGCACCTGGGACATGTGCTTGAAATGATATACCTGGCTCTTGCTGCACGTACTGTGGAGACTGATTCTCATTGATTCCCATTAGGTTTGGCTTTCCCAAGGCAGCCCATGGAGTCTATGTGCCATGTGCTTCCCCAGCTGCCCAAAAACTCAGCTTCCCGCTCTGCTATGGGTCCCAATCTCCTGGGAGTCCAGGCTACACGCAAGTACTTCATCAGTCTTTCCTGTTAGTTTCTGCTCCTCTTTCAGAGTGAACCAGCAAGTTCTTGTTGAGATGAAGCCAAGGCACAGCTGGTGCCGAGGACTGTCCCAGGAGAGGTCCTGTCCTATTGTCCTTGCCCCGGTCTCCTTTTCCCATCCGCAAACCCATCAGCATGATGGCAGCCTGCACCTGGATATTTCTGCTTCCTCCAAATAATGCTGTGCTCAACTATGGTGTGTAGACTCTCTCCAGTTAACAGTCACACAGTGAATATTTGAAACTGCTCTGGAAGTGAAGACTAGTGGATAAAAATAAATGGATAAATTTGGTAGTAGCACATTATGTTAGTGCATTGGATGCAAACAGGCAGAGCCTGCTAGTGGGATTAATACTTTATGGGAAGATTTAGGACCGTACAAGCTACTATTCTTGATCAGGCAACAATATCAGCTCTGTCCAGGAAGAAACAGAAGCCTTTGCATCAGGCAAGAACAAGACAACCCATTGCCATGGGATGTTTTCTTATAACCTTCAGAGGCGAGAGGATGGCTTGCTGCCTCCAGCCAGCCACCCTGCCTCTGCAGGATGTGGCGTGCAGGTGCCAGCCATCCTGCACCCCACAGAGGCAGATTTGTTTCAAGCTTGGAGATATTTTTAAGTATTCCCTTGTGCCATGAGTCCTAGAGAGCAAGGTCCAGCATACAAAAAACCCATTCATAAATGACACCACTTCTGCAAGATGTATTTCCTCTAGGAAGTTTTATTTCCTGAATATGTGGGGATATTAATTAGATGTCCACATTCTCTGTGGTACTTTCTGCTGGTGTGTTTCATCCCATTACAAGAAATACGCTGTAAACTTTCCTTGACTATGTGAAATTAATTTAATTGTTTTTAAAAGCTGGTAAAGTTTCCTGGCATTTATACATTTTGTTTATTGCTTAGCAGCAGGAATTCTGGGTTACCGTGAGGGAGGGGAAGTAAGGGAAATATTTGTTCCTGACTTGGTTTGGATTCATGATTTATACACTTCCTCATGCTAGAAACATTATTTCTGTGACTGCCCTCATTATTTTATGTGCTATTCCTCACTTTGCAGCTTATGACCACAGAGTCATTCTTTACTATTGCTTCCGCTACAGGACATAAACACTGAAGCAGTCGGCAGGAGCCCAGGTTTGAAGCCTGACCTGTTTGCGCAGCCACAGCAGCACAAGGGAAGGAGCAGCTGTTACACCATGGAACTGGGATATTCTGTAGCTTTGCTGTAAGCACAGAGACATTACGGCATCCTGGTGAGCTCAGCCAGCAAAACAGTCCACAGGTAAAGGTCCCACCTTTTCTTTGACAAAAATATTCCAGTATTAAACTCCACATTACGACATCAGCTACCACAGGGCTCACTGTGACGCCTGTTCCATAGCTACAGAAGGGCATAACATTATGTAACAGCAGTTAGTGGATTTATGTAACTTAAAATATCTCATAAGACTGGAAAATGCAACCAATGCTCATCTAAAAATGTTATGAAAAAATCTACATCACAGAGCTCTGGAGCTCATAATTTTAAGAACTACCTCAATGAAAATCTGTTACTTCCACAGTCTTCAGGAAGACTGTGGGTGTACAGTGGAATAACAATTTTCAAGCTCAAAGACGTCAGCATCTTTTCTAAACAAAAATCAGCATCACCACTGACCAGAGCAGGGCACCATCCAGCCACCCTCCAAACAGGCCTTTGGGACTGCTTCCCATCCCGTTCTTTCTGCATTTGTGGGATTGCTGAAAAAAGAATTTCCTGAGGCTTGTGTTTCAGTGGAATTGCTTTCACATCTTTGATATTCCAAATTTTCAACATCCTTAAGAAAAATACAAGTATCTGAGCAAAGCCAGCAGGTCCTGTAGACAGCTCCCACTGCTGCTCAGGTATCTTGGTTGGGCTTAAGACTCACTGTTGCCATCAGCCAATTGAGCATAATCCTGTTCTAGTAAACTGGGCAAGCCTCCACTGAGGATACTTGTGGAGAATACAGCCTATTGGCACATGCTGGGGTTGGAAGCTACAGATGGGCTGTTCTGCATCAGAGAAGGCAAGCAGGCCTCATTCACAGCAGCCACCAGGATCCTGCTGAGTGAGGAAAGCCAAATTGTCAGACCTCCACCAACCTGAGTCTATACTCTCCAGGGGACGGTACTTGTGTTTGATTCTAACATGCCCCAATCAGCTGGCTCTTGCTACCAGTTTCTATGAGGTCTATTCAAGTCCATTCAATCTGCCAGGCCCCTGCAAAGTACCTACCCCATCCGTATGCACAGCAGCTACCAGAACAACTTTTATAATACTGATTTTCTGTTGCTTTGGAATTTGTGAATAGAGGATGATTTCAGTGGATGCTGCCACAGAAATCGGGTAAGGCTGAGTGATGGTTTCGGTGGGAACAGAAGCTGACTAAGACAGAGCATGTTTTTAAATCAAGCTCCAGAGGGTAAACCTAAAATTGTTGTTTCTTCCACTGATTTTACTGAATAAAATACATCCCCTGTCAGGTCATTGGATTTAACAAAGCTTTTCTAATTTTCTCCAGCATTGAAGATGTGGCCTACTGCTGTCATTTTGTCACATATAGGACTATCTAATCACAAAGAAATAACAAGAAGGTCTAGGTTCATGATGCAATTATAAACATATCTCGGTTGACAAGTCAAGTGCCCTATGACGAAGCAACTCCACAACTCTGATGGAAGAACAAGCCCAGTCCCCAGACCTAAACAGGAGCAGGCAATATCAGTTGTCCAGCTGCTCATATGCACACTCTGAGAGTCTCCAGAAAGTTCCCCTCTAACTTACCTTCCACAAAGTTTCTGTCCAAGACAGTTTCTGTCTTTCGATAGAGCAGGGACACCAGCATCTCTGTGCCTAGGGCTGCTGCCCTGAGCCAAGGAGCTCAGCCCCAGCTCCTCCCTCCTGCCTGAGCTGGATCTAATGTGGTAGGTCTACCTCTGTCCAAGGGACTTGCCAGGCTGACCTGGGCCTGCTTCATCACCTCTCCTTGTCCAGTGACTGCTGGGCTGTGGCCAGAACCGGTTACTATCACCAAACTGGCCCTGTTTGGGCTTACCTGACCAAAACACTCGAGTATCTGGTGACACAGTAAGTGAAATCTCAGACCGACTGTGCCACCCACTGCTGTTTCACTCAGCCCACCCTATACTGCACATTGTCAAACTGCTCCAATAGCAGAGCTGCCTTGTTCAAAAAGCAGCTACTTCTGCAGTCGCTGCACGCTAACAAGGATGACCAAGCCTTGTCTGGGCTTTTTATGCTTCAAAACAAACCATGGTTCCACGTATCAAGGAGTAAAATAAAGATGCTGATCCTCCTGTCTAACAATTTTACAGAGAACTCCAGCGTGTCTACTTTGAAGCTAAAAGTTATGCTTAACATAAAGACACTTTTCTGATGAAATTAAAGAGGCAAACATCTTTTGGACAAAATGTGTTAAGTCTTCCACTCCTTGTTAACTAGCACAGCTTGAAGACTTGCACATAGAGGAAGCTATGTCTCTGCCAATGGCTAGTCTACTCAGTGGATGGATTTGCCACATTTTCAGACTGAATGATACATACTCCCCTACCAGCAAGTTTCACTGACCTAAGCATAATTATTTGCAAATATAACACTACTCAATTCAATAATTGCAAAAATCTGATTCTAACCAAACAAATCACATTTTTACACCAGAAACAAGCAATTAACCTATATAGAACACACAAAATGGGAAAATTCCAACAAAGTGGTTTGGGAAAACAGGAATTTAAACTGGCCATTAGTTTAATTACACCTATTGAAGAGGTGTTCCTTTTGGAGAGACAGTATTTTTTCTTTCTTACTTTCCTCGTCTTGAAGTGTAGATAGCATTTAATTACTTTAATATGTGATGGACAAAGAAACATTATTGCAATAAAAATATATAAAAATTTAACTTAATTTTAACTTGTAGAAATGCATGAATTGAACCAGCTAAGATTTGACCCTGGGGTCCATGAGTGAACGGCCATTTGATGCACTGGAATGGTTTCCCGTGTGCTATGCATGTGTATGTAGCTGTCAGAGCTAACTCAGTTGTCGTCTTATAACTGCAGAGATCCTGCTCCTGGGCTCGCTGAGAGAAGCTGCCCTTCCTCTTGGAGCATGTGGTGGGGCTAGAGCGGGCAAGCGCACACTGCCGCTGCTGTTCCGCTTACCGGAGGTGGGTGCCTTCACAGCTCTTGAAATAGCAAACTGTCCAGAGAGATTGATTTCCTCCGCAGTGCTGGGGCTGGGGCGGCTTTTCTGTCCATAATCAGCGAGCAGAGCAGTAGGGGAGGTTAGGCTGCCCTGAGCCAGGGAACATGGCGATAACGGGAAGTTTCCACTGAATTTTTTTAGTTCCAGTACTTGTTCCCTGGCTTGAGTCAAAGCTGCAGTCAGCTCATAGCGTTCCTCACACTCTCTGCGCACCGTTTCCTGGAGAAGAGTGTTCTGCAAACAGAAACAAACACTGGCTTTACAAAATGCCATTAGTCAAAAGCTGTGCCTATTCAGCTCCTTGGGCTTACGACAGGGGTGGCTGGAGGGTAATGATGCACACAAATCCTTCAACGCTTCTCCAGATTGTTTCTCTGAAAGTCACTCAAAAGACACACATCAGCATTTACCCACCCTTCCCTTAGGAGACAGTGGAAAATATGAGGCAAGTTATCAGAAGTTATTTCTGATATCCTGCCCATCCTCCAGCAAGGGGGAAACTGGGAATTCTGCTCTTGGAAAGGAAAAAGCAACAGACAGAGGTCAAGAATTACTGCGCCACTTTGTTATGATAAGATGTCCAAGAAGTTATCCCCCTCTGTAGTTTAAATAATTGTGCACCCATTTTTGTGATGGCATTCTTTATTGATTATTATTTCCCAAATAATTGGGACAAATTATTTTCAGTTTAGTGGTTTTCACAAACTGTACACTTTGATTCCCAATACCTAAATAGTATGTGACTGGTACTGGGCCTTGAGCAGACAACTAAAACTGTTGCAGTATTACAGAAGTCCACAAATTTGTGTATTGTGTGGATCTTATTTGTGA
The DNA here is from genome assembly GCF_004027225.2 of Strigops habroptila. Taxonomy (NCBI): domain Eukaryota; kingdom Metazoa; phylum Chordata; class Aves; order Psittaciformes; family Psittacidae; genus Strigops; species Strigops habroptila. The sequence goes on along the minus strand of NC_044284.2, from coordinate 25,974,338 downwards.
TGTTAATTTTCCTGAAAAATTAATTTTCCAGCTGAAAAAAAGTAAATAAAACAGAAGGGACAACATCACTAAATTGAGTCATGAAAGTCAGAAAACAAAGAGAAAATAACCACTTTTTTGTTCTTCTAAGCAAGCAATTGTTGCTGACACCAGGAGGTCCATGAGAATGAAAGGGAAACAACCACCAAGGCACTCTCCAGCAGAGACTGATGATCAAGTCATACAGAGAACACCCTCAGTCATGCACAACCTCATTGCATGGACACAAACTTTTCTATCCAAACCTCTTCAGTGCCAAGAGGATCAAATGGATGCATAATGAAGATAATCAGAGCCAGGGAATCTCACAATGAAGGATAACAGTGTGTTCCTTACTATGCTGAAATTCCTGACCAATACTTGAAGAGCACATGCCTTTCCAAGAGCCTTTTCCACAGGTACAGGACAGAATGCACCTACATTCACTCTACATCACTCTAATTTCACCAACACAGTGTTTCTGAAACTTTTTCAAGGAATAAATAAATATCAACCCAAGCCCTAAATTCATTTTGAAGAGTTTTATTTTCACTGTGTACCAATTTTTTTTTCTGCCACTTACTTACTTTAGACATTCCTGTCCCTGACTTGACTGTATTCACATTTCTCATAGAGTACAGCTCTCTCCGCCCTCCCCATTGTATTACAGACATCCAGCAAATGATTGTGGTAAGAATATACATCAGTCAAACTTTTCTTTACTTTTGACTCATTTTTATGCATTCCTGTGTAAGACAAAGTGTCTTTACCAGTGGGAGGTGGAATACATCCCCATTAGCATGCAGGATGCACACACATAATCCCACATTAGAAGATTCAGTCTCTGCTCCAGAAGCCGTTCAAACAATATTGACTATATGAATGTTTTTCTTACAAATGATTTCTAAAATAAGTAGGATTACTGGAAAGATTACTGCTGTTCCATTCTAAAAGTGAGAAATGTCCATGTCTTTTACTTTAAAAACAGGAAGAACACTTTCTTGTTGACTCATGTTTATGTGGCATGATGTGAGGCTAGAGACCAAGAAATAAATGTCTTGCAGGGCCTGAGAAATATATATACTTTTTTTTTTTTCCTAATAAACCACTACTTTTAATTCATCAGGGACATAAAATTTCACATATATTGTGATAAATTGTATTTATGAAATTATGATGGACTTGCTTTATAAATAGTTTAACTTCAATGGCTTTTAAATCAGCACTTTAACAAGGTCTGAAATATAGATACTTTGAATGATTTTAGAAATCACATGTCTCTAAGTAAAAAGAGTAAAGCATTTCCTTGGTCATGTTCCTACCTCTTCTTGAACTTGACTCAGATTGTGAATCAGCTGTGTCCTCTCCTGGGTTAATTTTTCCAGTTCATCTGACTTGTGTTTAATTTCTTTTCTCATATTATCCAGAAATGATTCATTACTGTTCTTTTCCATCGAAAGCTGAAATTCAAGTTCAGTAATTAGTCTTTTAAGGCTTTGAATTTCTTTTTCCTTCTCTTCATCTTTCTCTGCAAGTTTGATCTGGGCATCTTGTAGCTTCTTTTCAAGAATTTCTGTCTCCATCCTTAAGCTACTGGTAGCATTGGATATTAAACCTGGAATCTGCATTGGATTAAACAAAAATTACATTCAGCAGATATCTTTCAATATGTAGAATTAAATGTCAGATGAATGTTGATTTCAGGAGATAAAAAAATAGAAATGCAAACATACATGTCCTCAGAGACAAAAACAAAAATTGCTTTGAATTTACATAATACCCTCAAAGGATATCAGAGAGCTGTAAATGAATCAAAACTCACTCAGACCAGAGAGATTAAGTAGTATGTCCAAGATCAAACAGAGAAATAGAGGTAAAAGTGGCAAAACTTAATTTTTTTACTGCAAGTATTTCTTCAGGGTTTTAAAATCACAGTCAAATATTTGTAAAGTGAACTAAGCCAAACTGTTACTTTCAGCTCCTTAAAACACTATGTAACACATTTTAAATAACAATATATTTCATCAAAAATTTTTTTTTCCAGAATTTTCAAGAAATCTTTCAAAAACAAAGGTTATAGGTAAAATTTTCAATTTCTACATAAAACTTTAAAAAAAAAAAAAAAAAAGAAAAAACCCAAAGAAACATATGCCATATACAAAGGCTTGGAAAAAATCTTGTATCATCTAGATAAAAGACTACACATAAAGAAGGTTTTATTACTTCCCATGCCATTTTTCAACAGTTTATATTATCTACTGCCACAAAACCTTTCTCATAAGCATTACACACCTTCTTCTGGAGCTCTTCATGATCTCTCTGATATTTTGCAATTAGTTCTTGCTGCTTTTGTCTCTCAATGTCTAGTTCCACTTTTGCTTCTTCCTTGACTTTAAGAATTGCTTCTTTGTGTTGTGCTTCACCTTTAGCCAAATCAATTTCCATCTAGGCAACAAGTGTTTTTCAACAATATGTAACAACTCATCTTAAAATACTTTTCACATTCCACACTGGCATAAATAAAGTGATGTGAAATTTGGCAGACTAAGATTTTGGGCACTGAAGAAACACATTAAACGATCGCAACATTGGAGCCTGGTGAGGGAAAGCTCCTGCTTCTCACTGGCTCCCAGCTGCATGGACAGCTCCTCCTCCGCAGAGCACCAGGGCTGAGTCACAGCCAGCAGCCCCAGAAGATGTCTCACAAGCTCCATGGTGTCTCAAGTGGTGCTAGATGCCTAAATTTAGGCAGCTGAACTTCACGCTAAATCATTATGAGAACACCAAATTACAAAATCCTTAGCTAGTTCTTAAAATAGATTATTATTTTGCTGGATGCATTCCCTCTGCAGGTAAAACTTGGCTTGTTATTATTTTCAAATGCAGCACAATGATACATTTCACAGTATATAACATCTACTGTGCTAAAAATTGGTCATGAAATGTCAAGACCCATTCCTGAAGAGTGGGTCTTGACATAAGCTCAATATTAAAGATGTTAACTCTTCCTTACAAAATCATTTTTATATTCATGCTTTACCATTCAACCTTGTCAGGGAATAGCAATTTACCATATAAAATGTTTGTCTGTCTGCTCCCAGGGACCATACTCAGATGACACATAGTCCACATGTTCTATCTTGCACTTTATAGGAGCAATGCACATTAGCACTATGTACCTATTTTATAACATGTCCCACTTCTCCTAAATCCATTGTAAATACCTAAAATCTAGGGGAAGGAGCATGCTGAGGGATCCCTATGGATGATGTGGTGGGATGCCTGCCTCTCCAAACATCGCCAATGGCATGCAGCTGCTGTGCTAGCCCCATCACCAAGCCGGGGTTCCAGAAGCAGTGAGGCTCCATGGTGCAAGGTGAGCAATGAGCAGCTCCGGCTTGTTTTAGGGTCCAGACAGCACCATACTGATGGTAGGTATGTGGGACAAGCTCTGGACCAAAAAATCAAGAAATAAAAGTGAAAGAGTTGCGAATTCTGGCTAAAATCATAGAATTAAATATCCCAGTCCTTAAGGCATCTCACACATTTAATATCATAAATGCAAATCTGAAAATTCAGCCATAATGTCCTGAAAATAAAAGCCTGGATTCTGGAGTAAATACTGAAGGCTGTATTTTGAAAAAAATTTTTCCTAAACCACTATGTTAATATTTAATTTCTGCAGGCTGAATTCTAATGGACTTAATCGTAGCATGCAAAAAGAATATGAAAGGCACATTAATGCACAACACTAGTCTAACTACTTAGAATTTTTAAAAGCAGAAAAGCCCAGAATAAGCTTAATTACAATTATCTAATTTCACACACTAATTATGAGCAAAAGCAAAACAAATTCCCCTAACTCTTTTTTGGGAAAAGATAAATTTGAAATATTTTAATTATTTTTTAAATAAAAATATACCCAAATTCTGGGCATGGAATGGACACAAATCCTCCACTAAGGTTTAGCTTAAAACTAGTATATTTGTAAGATCCTAAAAGTATACTGTTGTTGTTATTGTTATTATTATTGTAGATATATTTTCTACATTATTAGATATGGGAGTTAGGATTCTAATTCTAGAAAACCTAATTTATTAACTCTACTTACTATTATAGAAGCAGATCATATGCTGGAAGCTACATGATTAAAAAGACTGAAAAAATAAAGGCAGTATAAAAAACCTGAGCTAATTTTGAAGATTACACAAGCATTTTTCACATTTAGCACTTGAAGCTAATAAAGTTGATAACCAGAACAGGGAAAAAAAATGGCAGTTGTTCTTCAAAGAAAACATAACGCCCACTAATTGCTTTAAAATCACTTACATGCCCCTCCTTCATTAATCCATTAAAAAAAAAAAATCCATAAAATAAATGTTTACATCAATATGAAAATCTTTTGTAGAAGAGCTTTTTTTGTTGTTGTTGTTCCACTAAAACAGTTTAAGGTTTATCTGTATTTTAAATGGAAAACTGGAACACTTTATACTGATTCAATGGCATGCTGACCCAAAAAAAAGGTAACTTTGTCACTTTGTCACATTTCTAATTCCTTTGTCTGATGAGAACATTTCTAGAGCACTTGCTGTTCAGTGCAGTTTAATGGCTGTAATACCAAAGTTGTAATTGCTCTCTCTTACTAGTAGCAGTCTTTATCTTGTTTTAATGCCAGGTTGAACAATACATTGTGGTTACGCAGACAGCGCGACCTCATTCTAAAATTATCTCTTGTGACAGAAAGGTTAAGGAGTTTTAAAAGAAATGTAACTGATCTTAATTGCTCGTAGTCGAAAAAATTTCCAGAGACTAAATAAAGCTTTCAGACACTTATCACGTACTTCACAAAAAAAGAAGACGACAGCAATTTTAGTCACCGGTTATGTAAGGCTTAAATCAGAAAAGTCAGTTATTGTTCAATTTCAATTTTTCCTTTGTAGAATTTTTTTAAATTATATTTCTTGTATTCAAGTTGGTTTTTTTTTTTTTTTTGGTGCCTGTGTGAAAAAATTGCAGATTAAAACACAGTTTACATGCTCACAGCTGTTCGTGACAAACCACTTTCCAAATCCCACTGGAAGAGACTGGCAGCTGGATGCTACAATCCAAGTTAGTCTCCAGCTCAGAACTTCACAGCATGACCAGACATTCCAAGAAAAAGCGACCTGCCCTGCAGAGCAGGTCCAAAGGTCCTGATTCCCGAGATCTCTGTTCGCCCGTGGAGCTGCTTAAAGCCCAGTATAAATGAGGAGCTGTAGCATTGCCACGTTCCAACCAGCTGTGCAATTAACTAAGAAACCTATCCAACTAGCACATATAGCCGGCATATACATATAGTTTTTAAATCAGCGGAAAATATTTTTCCACAGAAGACCCCAAACGCAAGTACATACTAAAAGATGACTAACGAATTATAACCTAACTTCGTAGAATGTAATAATATCAATTAAAGATGCAACTAGCGGTGGGAAACCTGTCTAAGAAGGAAACACACGTTAACAGGAGTTCATGCTTGTGGGGCAGCCCTGTGCAACACGCACAGCGCTGGCATGGCCACAGCGAGGTGCCCTGAGGGCAGGCGTGTAGCTGGGGTGCTGTCCTGTGCCTGAGCTGCTTTCATAATGTTGCATCCTACATCCATGCACCAGGACTAGACCTAATCTCTATCACACTTGCTACTCCCCAACCAAGCCAGTTTCCCCTCAATTTGGGGTGTCATCCCGGCTGTATTTTAACCACATTTTGCATTTGTAGCCTTTACTCCATTTCTTTTTTAACTTCACTCCATTAAATAAAGGAAAAATGGGCACGTATAAAGGAGCATGCACATATGGAAGGTGTATCATTCTCCCTCCTACATTCCCCTTTCTCCTCACTGTGAAAGGAGCCATTGTCCAATTACTGAAAGAGCCTAGGTGGGAAGGTGTTTGAAAATGGCTTTACAGTCTTTTGTGAGAGTCAATGGATAAAATAACAAAGGATTGTCCATTTCATGGAGAAGCCAAGTCATAGGAGTGTCAAGTCTTTTCAAACGAAATACAGAGGTATTTTCCACAGTAAATTTCACAGAAGTCTTTATTTTCATACTGCTCTGACTTCAAGGGAAAGCAGGTCAAAAACCTCAGCAGATTAGTTAGCAGAAGCCTATGTGGCAGAGATGTGACTGCCTGAAAGGAGCCAGTGATGCTAGAGATTATCAGAAAGAGCAGAAGCCTTTCTCACCCTACAGGTGCATTCTAGCACTGGGACTTTCACTGTGAACTCCTTTAGCTCTCTGTTGTGTGGGCTCCCAACTGAAGTGAATAGATGAGCCACGTGCCTTCTTTCTGCTACCACTTCTCCCTGACCAATTTCCCAGTCTAACCACGCTACTCCACCTACCCACTGCGCTTCTTAGCTCCCTCCCCATGCCGCCATCGCAGCTGATGGCCAGCACTACCTACTTTCTGCTGAGGCTCCCATGCTGCCGTCAACCACAGGCCTATCAAGCCATATCCATCTCCCTCAGAGTTGTTTGCTCAGCCTGTGGGCATGCAGAGCCTGCCAGATCAGGTAGAACAAGGTGCATTTCAACCACTTGGCAGGGAGACTGCTTGGAAGGGCACACACACCCCAAATCCCAGGTTGCACCCCTGTGCCCCTGGGCCGACAGCAACGCTTGCTCCAGGTACTTCAGATTCCGAGCTAGATGACATTGGGGCTGTCATTTTCCTCTCTGTACATGTGGGGACTTGTCCTGACGCCAGTGGGAACTACAGGTTCATATCAAAACAGCAACAAATTTTATGTTAGCAGAGAACTTTGAGAGGGTAAAACTGTCATGTTACCGCTCCACTTGCCTATTACCATGAATGATAGAATTGTTCGAGGGATGGCATCAACACATATCCTGCATAGTAGCTGCTGTAAGTACCAGCCAGGGTATCCACACACCTCTTGCCTTCCTCATCAGCTGTACAGCTAACAACTCCACTGCTTTTTGCTATTAGACAGCTCCTGATAGCCCCATAATCGCTGTGCTACCACAGCTTATTTGTTAAGCTCTGCTTTGGTTTGCAAATACCTGTCTTCTAAGGAAAGACCATTTTTGTCCAGCTGTTTATTATTTATTTTATAGATTTGTTTTAAAAATAGCTATCTTCAGTTTCAGTTCACCTAACATGCAAGAAGGAAGGCCTTGTGTTCTCTCCATCATGTCAACAATACCAAACTTTGTTTTTATTGGGAACCTACTTCAGTATTAAATACATGCTTTCCTACACTTCCAGATATGTCGGGAAACAAATCCAGGCACTGATGTGATTCCCCATGCATAACTGTGGTTCCGAGTTTGTAACCCAGACTGCTCCGCACACCTCCTTGGAGCTTGTGCAGGAGAACGGCCCATGAGACTGGGCTTTCCCTGTTGCACCCTCTCCTGCAGAGCACACAGGGCAAGGATGGAGCTGGAAGATCAGAGGGACTGCACTCCTAACACAGACACTTCACACATACCCTGAAACCTCGGAATTTGCAGATCAGACCTCATCAGACCTGAACATCTGCCAAGTCTGTAAACACTCATACTAAATACCTTTTGCATTCAGTTCCAATCTGTGTAGAGAGATCACCCATTAAAACCCCTTGTACAAAGAATACTATTGACATGTTTGCACTTGTGGAGACAGCTATCTGGCTTACTGTACTCATTTGTGACAGCTGACTACAACTGGAAAAACAAAAGAAAGAAACTGAAACTGCACATCCAGTATTACCTTCCCCCTCCAGTTATCTTCATTCCGCATCTTCTGTCTTAATGCTTCCTGCAGCTGCTCTGTTCTGTTCTGATGAGAAATCAGCATTAACTCCCTAGAAATCACAAAAACTCGTATGTAAATATGTGCTCTGCACAGACTGGTGGTATGCCATTTTCTTGCAATTAAGTCCTTTGTGGCAAAGGCTTGTCTTTTCTTCTTTGTTTAGTATTCTGTGCAATAAGCCCAGGAACCCTGCCTGGAGCCCAGAGGCACAGCAGTAATCACTACTTAGCATTTGCATAATGCCATCATATGCCTTATGAATTTTACACTTTATAGAAAATGCTATAGTTGATCTTTCTTACACACACACATATTCAAACCTCAAATAGTTTTAGTATTTCTCAAGTCAAATTTTGAAGGACACTGAAAAACTGTTATAATATTCAGGACAGAAGATGTATTTAACAAACCCAGACTATTACTATCATTAATTAAAAAAAAAGTGACAAGTTTTGAATTAAAAACACCAACTGCTTTCTATTGTTAGAGTTACTCTTTGTTATGCGAGGCTTGTAGAGCAAAAGCCCATGAGAGTTTAAATTCTTGTAACTTAGATTATTAGCAATGTACTGACTGCAACAACTCATGTATCTGTGATTTAAGTAGAAGGGAAATACTCTTAAATTAACATGTAATATCTTTTCATGCAGGTACTGAAGTACAGGGAATATTCAAACACTTTAAATATGAAAGTAGCTTAATGCCTCTTGGTGTACATGACTCTCAGAAAATGCTTATCTTCTCCAAAAGCCACTTCTTCATTGTACACAAAACAAACAATGTACTGCCATGTCTTAAGCAGGGGACAGCACTTTCTCTTTTACCAACAAAAGACAAGCTAATTTATCAGTAACTGAAAATTTAGTAGCAGGATACTTTCAAATGGTAAAAACAAGTCCATGGTTATCAGGAATAAAATTGGATATATAGATTACACTCAAAGCAATTAAAAAATATGGATTTAGGCTGGTAAGTGCAGATGTCTAAAACAAAGGCACTCAAACCAGATACTGTGCCAAGAAAGACAAACCTCAGAAGCTCAGTGCTTTGTTTTCCACTTCTGAAAAGTAATTACAGGGACAATGGCAGCTTCATTGATATCTGAGAACCTCAAAAATATGACTAGACTGGTGGGAAGTCTGTACACTTATCAAATACTAGACCATATCCAATAACCTGGGATATACTAATATTTATAGCATTGTTATGGTTTGCAAGCTGCTAATAATGTAAGCTACAGTAATTTACACTCTCTGGGACTCTTGCTCTACAAGCCTTACATAACAAATAGCAACTATAACAACTGCAATAAAGGGGTGTTCTGATTAAGCTTAAGCTGAAACCCTGGACTCCAAAGCAAGGCTTCCCATCTCCCACCTCCCCTTTTTTTTTGTTTATTTTTTTCTTCCTTTCTTTTTCATTCAAGTTTTCTCTATACTGTAATGATTTAAAAAATCCATCTGATGAATTCCAAAATTCCAGGACATGACGTCAGGGCTGCTATGGCTTTTAAAGATCAGGAGATGAGAGAGGGTGGTGGCAGGGCAGGGCTGTCCTGAGCACACAGGCAAGGCACCACAAAGCTGGGAGCAGCAGGTCTCTCCCTGTCTGTCTAGTGCCATCCTCCTTGTTCTGCCGCTTCTCCTGCAGCTTGACTGGCATGAACCACCTCAGTACTTTCGGTACTGAACCGAAAGCTCAGGAATAGGACAGGACAGGAACCACTCTGTCCTTTCGGTAACCATGAGAGAGGTTCAGGATCTGCCAGAGGAGGAATACTCTATTTTTAATAGATTTCCAAAAAGACAGTCCCAGGAGATTACCCATGGTGACTCCGCTCTGATTACCTTTCTTGTTTCAACATCACTACTTCTTCCTCTGTTTGTCTAAGAAGAGCTTTAAGGGCTTCTAGCTCACTTTCTAATCGACCGGTTCTTCTTTTTAGATCTTCTTCTTTCCTTTCTTTCTCAGCCATTTCTTCCTGTAAATGTTTGCATACTTGTTGGCAAATCAGAAAAAATTCCTCCTTTTCCTTGAGCTCTTTTGTAAGCCTACAGATGAAATAATAAACTATCAGCATCATAGTTACTATATTCTTATTTACACTCAGAAACTAAATACAGAAGTAATTTGTACCTGGAAAATAAAATAATAGACAAAAATCTATGTATTCTTTATGAAGTTAAATCTAGGAACTTGAACACAAAAGTAGAGAAAAAAGTGCATAAGAACTGCACTAAAATAATAGAAGTTTTGTTCTCACTCCTCAAAAATGTATATGTTATGAAATATAATTTCAGCATTTACCTTGACTCAGAAATTCCGTTTTCGTATTTAATTTTTTTCAGTTCATTTTGACAGACATCAAGTTCCGTTGATTTCACCCTAAAACATTAAAAAATATGTGTTGTCCAAAGAAATTATATTACTCATGCAGCAACCTGAACATCATTTATTAATGTATTATCTAACTTGCATCTTCTATTTCAGTTAAAAGGTAGACAACAAACAAAAACTTCTTTCAGTTCTAGCTAACATTTTTAAGCAATTGGAAGTTACACTTCCAATATAATCTAAAAGATCAGCTTAATCTAGGGTCACAGCAAGTTTAATGCTGCAAATAAAGAAGTGACATCTTGCTTGAAACTTTCATCATCGTTGCAAGATATGAATAAAAATGAACAAACAACAAATGAGTAGATTAGAGGGCTGGAAACTTTGCATGTTTATTGTCATTATGTCATCATTTCACCAATTAATAACCATGGTTAAGCTTCATATTTACATTTAAACAGATATATAATATGTTATTTTATTAAGTTGTACTCATATTACATTGAAATTTTAACATTACATTTGGAAACCCTTTACTGTTTATTTAACTATGTTCATGAAATCTTTTTCTCATACTCAATATTTGTATTATCATTAAAATACTTTGTTGCTAAGCATTCCAAATATTTGCAACTTCATTACAGTCAGACCCTCTGAACATAGGGACCAAAACCAGAAAGTACACATCATGAAAGAATGAATCCTTGTTTAAATTTCAGGAACACACACAAAATGACTGATGACAGCTGGTCTCAAGATTGGCAGTACTAGTTCATTACTCTGGAGTTTAATGTTTGAAACATTAATTTTTATTGCCAGTAGCGCATTACAAAGTGTTATAAAGTGAATTATAAAGTGCTGCTGTTTCTGAATTATTTTCTATGCTCCATGCAAGCAACAAGGATTTGAAATACAGGAAAGCATGCAGTCCTGGATCCCGCAACTTTTAGAGGTGACAACATCGGTCCCACCTAGCACTACTGAGTCTGGACGGGACCCTGGAGGTCACGTGGCCCGATTTTGGGTCCCTGATACAGCTCCCAGGCTGCAAGGAACGCAGCAACCTCTTTGTTCAGCCATTGAAACAGTAACCCAGAAGAACAATGTGCAACAGCACAATAACACCACAAGAAGAGGTGCACCTTTTTTCCTATTTCCTCAAGTTTTGACAGAGGACTCCTTTTTGTTCTCGCCTTAATCTGTGGGCAGCAGCAGCAGCAGCATCTAAAAGCAATACGGACCAGAGCAGCCACCGTTGCAGTCATTGCTGCAGGCACTGCTCCTTTCAGGTGGGCTGAAGACAGAGCAAGTTGAGTTTTTCACTCTATGCGAATTGAGTGCTCTCTCCTCAGTCATTACACTTCAGTTAGCTCTGACAAGTATTTGTTGACATTCTACTTTTGCTCTATTAATTTAGGCTTTACATACTCTTACTTCGAACTATAGACACAACACAGTAAAATTACAAACCACAATAGCATACTGGTGAATGGGAAAAACAGCAAGTTTACACTGGGCGTGGGGTGTCCGAATAAAAAAAAAGATATCATAGTCACTGACTAAATATTAAAGTTTCTGATTAGTTTCATTGCACCCTTCCCTCCATCCCAAATTTCTAATGTGAAACATTACTTTCTGCATATATTTTTAGGTACGAAGTTATGTGTATTTCACAAAACATATCCTACACTTGTGTGTTTAATGAAGTGTCGGATTGAGCTTACTTAACCTTCCTCTTTGCTGTATCATTAAACAGAGCTGGAGGAAGAAAGCCTTGCTTCCACGGACAGATGTGCTAAGTCAGGTGGTTAGAGATATAGACCATTTAATATGAAGATAAACTATCTTCTCTGTTGGTCATAACCTTCTCAAATCATCATGACAAGCAGTGCTCTCTGGAAAAAAAAGCGGTCTGTTACAGCTTTATGTGCAGTGGCAAAACAATGAAGCAAATGGAAATCTTACATTAACAGCTTTTTGTAGTGGTCCATCTCGGCTGTTACTTTCTGCAGCTTCAATCCAATTGTTTCTACTTGATTTGTTAAATCTGAAAGCAAGAACATGGTTTTCATGCCTGTATTCATATTAAAATAATTCACTTTTATACATAATGTATTCTATTTGCATCTCAGATGTGTAGCTCCTCACTCCCACCTGAAAAAACCAAGGCAGTACATCACAGAACTGCCTCTCAGCGATGCAAAATGGCCATCTGTGAAAGTATGGGTTTATGATTTGTAACATTTGGATTGATTTCTCACTGCTTACAAACCGTATAAGCTAGTTGTTTATATTTTCTTAACAGGAACAAATCACTTTTATCACAAAGACTGGAATGCCATTGTACCACTTCGGAACAGCCTTCGAATCTCTATACATACACTAGCAGGGACTGGCTTGATAGCGAGAAGCTGGTTTTATTTGTTTGGGTTTTTTTATCCTACCAGGAAACATAAAATTCAACTAAAAGTAAATATGAAATGCTTTAAAACACAGGGTTTGTATACATAATGGTGAGAGTAAAAAGTATGCAGGAAGGTGGACCTGAAAATAACCTCTTTAATGCTACTTCATGTAAAACATTGACACTGAATTAATGGTTCTATATACTTTGTCTTCAACTCTCTTAGCTAAGTGCTATCTTTCAGAGCACACTGCCTGTCAGTTTCAGTCAACCATTGCCTTTTTTTTTTTTGGAATATATCCCAGGTTTTTTTAATCTGTACAATTAGTTTAATTATTCCTTGGGCTTGACTAAGCCCTTGCAAAAGTTGGTGGAAGTTAATTATAGAAGCACCACCAATACACCACAAATAAAATCTATTTTTGTATAATATACCATTGCCATTGCGTGTACACATTTCAGCCACAAAAATATTAATGCAGTCCTGTATGCATTTTTGCAATTGTTAATAGACATTGCCATGTCACTAATCTTTTAACATGGAAACAGCCTCTACTCTGATTCACATCAGTCTACATAATTAAATGAGCAAACAGAAAAGTGTAAGCAGATATTAAAGGAAAAAAAGCCTTTTAATAAATGAGAATGGATGCACACAGAGCACTCTCATTACAAGCCCTGATCAACAGAAGTGAATGGACCCGGGCATTATAAATCCTCCTGGAGTTTATCTGTTGTTTTTTTTTCCTGGCATGCAAGGGATGGTGATAGCACTCTTCGCTGTGCACATCGTGAGCTGCTTCAGACTGATGTCATCCAAGTTTATTATTCCTCTCCTTGAAACAGCTCAACCTACTTCATGGAACATGAGACACCACAGAAAACATGATTTTTTAACAGATTGAAAAGAATATTATTGCTGGGAAGAAGCAAAAAGTGTGTTTAATCACCATGTATAGTTTATATCAGTATCACTCTGAAAAATAATATCTGTGTATATATATATACACACACAGATATAAATCAGAGTAAGAAATCAACAGTGTTCCATGAGAACCAACAATTAGAGGGAAGGTCCAGAATTATTCACTTCCAGTCATTATTCTTTGTATTTTTCTAATGCTTTTGCAGGGTATTAACTCATAAAATGTTAACACTACAAAATGAAAAATATCAAATGCCAAATTAAAAATGGCGAATGGCAATTCACATGGAATTCTTCCTGTCCTGGATTTGGAAATCCAAGAGTCCACAATGATATACTGTCCTTAAAAAAACCCACAACAACAACCCCAACCCCAAAGGAAAAAAAAAAAAAAGCAAAATACATCAAACCCACAAAACAAACAAACCCCCCAGTATTCTTGAGATTATGTAAGTAACTTCTCTCACCCAGAAATACAGGTGAAAGCCCCAAGAGAAAAACTCAGACTGAAATGCTTTCCAATGGGAAAAGCATCCCCTTTCAGCACAGTGAACCCTCTCCAGCCTAGAAAGCAGACTTTTTTCTTTTTTTCCCCTCAAATGTTCTGCCTTATCATTTTCATTCTGTACTCTATTTTCCATTCCAGGGATGATTATGTTTGAAGTAGTCTATTTTCTCATGTTGCCTTCCAGGTCTTCAAAAATACCATCATTTTATCAACCAAATTATCTGTCTCTTTCACCCCAAAGTATAGCAGGTGATGCTTTATAAATAAGTCACTACTGCGGCGAAAGAACACAGCAGTGAATGGAGCAGCCAAACGTACATGAAAATTCAATTCATTCTGAAACTGTAATATAAATTTGCTTGAATTGCTTTTCCCCTAAGCAGTATGGAATTTTCAGTCCCTTTTTAAGAGCTTTGACTATCACTGTGTGGCTGATACTCAAAAAAAAAAAAAAAAGGGAAAAAAAATCAGAATCAGGATAGCCTACTATTTAAATAAAAACATGACCTGAATCACTGGCCAGACAAAAACACAAGCTTACCTTTATTTCTGCCAATTTTTATGGATGCATCAGTACTTCTGCATTAAGCAGCAGAAGAACACAAGCTCCCCATTTCCCCAGAGGTGAAGAGTAGGTTCTGTACAGAGGCAGACAAAAGAACAGCAAGGATCTGTGTGGTTTGACTTGTATGGGCACGCAGTTGGCTGGGGGAGAGCCAAGACCTCTCAGGAAAACTGCACTGATGCTGTCAAAAACACCGGTCTTGGCAGCAGCAGACAGAATAAAACACAGGGCAGCAACAGCCAAGAGAGGAGAGGCTTGAGGTGAAGGAGCAACAGCCAGCTATAAGGAGGCATTCCTCCAAACATCACCTCCCTGACCACCATGCTCTGTGGCAGTAATCCTATTTAACAGCACACACAATTCTGCTGCAAGCTATTCAGCTAAAACTTGGTTCAACATTTTTTCATCAGCTCTCCCCATCCCTCCTTACTCCATTATGTTTTTTTGTGCAATGAGCTGAGCAATCAACAGCTTTGCAGGCATTAGAAAGGAATTTTCCTGAAAACAATCAAATTGTTTCAGATTCTACAGTTTTCAGTATTCCTCATAGTACCACTTCAAAGCGGAGTATAACCAATGACTAGCATTCAGCAGTAAAAAAGGATTGAAGATTGCTGACCTTAACTCTTAGAGGTAGAAACAGAGATGGAGACTGGTACCTTCTCTTTTCCTGATTGAATTAGGGGACATTCCCAGCTCTTCATGTCTGCACCCCTGTTCTAATGTACTGGATGCTGACTACACCTGCAATAATATTTCCTAAATAACTGGTAGCCTGCATTTATCCCTATTTGTCCCTGCCACTCCTGCAATACCAAATCCTCAGGTGCTTTGGTTTGACTGTGCAAATTGATGAAGGTGGCCTGAAGCTCTTTTGCAGACTGTTGTCAACAGTGCCCAAAGTTTGATGGTAGTGCATGACCACAATAAATGGTGAGGGTAGTTTAACTGCTCGTCAAAACTCCTGGGAACCAGTGGTTTAGTCTTTCGGTACCCTCACAGTATTTCAGTTTTGTGCCTGGAAAGCCAACCACATATTCCCTCTGTTCCATGGGAAAGAGCCACTGAGCTTCCATATTTACTGTTAAACAGAACTCATAAAAATAAATCACTGACAACTTCGGACTATTTAAAACCCATATTTGTGTGACACTGCTGTTGCCAAAATTTCCTCTTGGCTGTTTTAAAGACTTCTCTGACAAACTCCCATTGTAATCAAAGCCATGCAGTTGGTATGTTATCGGAGTCCTGTTATCTGCATCAAAAACTGCACAATAGATACTGGACCAAACTGCAACATTTCTGCTCAGAACTGGCATCTTCACCTTCTCTACAAATGGGAAGTCATGGCCAAGTAAACGGGTGACAGATGAGACCACCTGCAGTTACTTTTGTTTAGTTTCTTCAACTGGGCATTCTTCAGTAATGTATTGTTCTGTACATTTTTCCAAAGCTAAATAATTCAACTTTAATTTCCTGTCATTCATCCTGACATTGCCTTATGAAGTAAATGAGTTTGAATGCCTACAGAAAAAGGAGAAACTTTGGCTTCACACACCAAGCAGATGTTAAAACATGTGGGAACAATCTAACATTGACAACAGCAAGTTCTACTGCAATGTGACTGTTTTGTTAAAACAGATTAAGACCAAATTACTGTAGATCAGCACTACAAAAAGGACACCCCTTTGCCTTTCTTTGCATGGGGAAGACTGCTCCAGAGAAGATTTTCACAAACACCTATTTTTGACAATTTAAAAAAAAAAAGTTATTATAGATCTCTGACAATTATTAATAACTGTGGTCTTTTTTCCTCTTCCTAGACATGGAATATGGACACAAGCTCTGGAATAAAGGAAAAGGAGAGGTATAATGCTTATTTTGGTTCTAGTACTTTGGGTGGTCTCTTTCAGCTCTGTTTCTTCTTTTACTCAATTTGTTTTGAGAAGTTTTCATAGTGACTGAGTACTGGACAGGAGTTTTTTATGAGAGAGTAGATGGATTCAATTATATGGTTGGTTTCTGAAAGTCTCTAGAGAGAGTTCCCACCAAAGTCAACAGGAGCTGGTTAGCAGAAAGTCTGAGGGATCAGACCCACACCCACAGAGGCTAAATAATACAGATTTCAATGAAGTTTGAAAAACATAGTAAAAATGAGGAAACTAATAAGGAGAATGCTAATACAAATGGAAGCTTATACGGAAAACTTGCTGAATAAAGAAAAATACAATCAAATGCTTACCTAAAAGCATTCTCCAGCAATGAAAATAAAGCTTATTGCGAAATATGCAAAACCAACAAAAAGCACTCATGCTCTGTAATACTGATACTCATTTTAAAGCTTTAAGAAGTACCACATTTTAAACAATATTCAGTCCAAATCCATCTCAATATTATTCGTGCTTAATTTTACTTATATTTGTGATTCACAATGGATCTTACCACAGACATAACAGTCAACAGTAACCTTCCAGGCAGCACATGTGATGAGCTCTGCCTCCAAAAAGGGCAAAAGGTGGGTAAGGGCAGAGACTGCCTCCCCTACACTTCTGTGTTTTAGCAGTATCACATTCTCAATAATGTAAGACATTCTCAAGAATGTAAGATGGAGACTAAGAGGCGCAGCATAGAACATGTACAAAGAAAAGATGTGAAGAACTAAAGAAAAAGAACCAAAGTTGGTGATTGTTTTCCCTTATTTGGGTGAATTTCCATAAATGCAGCCCACAGTGTCTTCAAAACACCAAGCACAGAGTCTGCCCAGAAATGGTTTTTGGGAATTTAGCCACCCAGTCTGCATCCTCTCCAGCTGCCTGGCCAACAGCACGGTGCTGAATGAAGGCTCCAGTTCCTGCTTTGAAAATAGCAACAACTGGTAAAGATTTCAGTATGTGTGTGTGGGAGCATTGTGAACTATATTCACATTGGGTAAGCAGCCACTCTGGAAACCATCAACTTCGCAGCTAATTCATAACAGATTCACAATGATATCAGTTCAGAAGCACGCGCAATACAAATGTGTAATTTTCTACTTTTCCTGCAAAACCTACGAAAAAATGCAAGATACTTTCTGAACATTTTGATCTCATCTAAATAAAAGCTCAGTGGTTTATACACACATAAGAAAAGGAAAATTATTTGCCCTTAGTTAAGACTTTCTAGAGTGGTTAACATGTACAACTCAAATAGATATTGCCATTGAAGACATGCAGACGCCAGTCATTACTTGAGACCCTTTTTCCTTTGCAGCACCAGCACAGCTCTGTTTTGGTCAGTGCCTGTCATGGTATGAATCTGTTCTGTATCGCTAAGTTTCTGGTCTAAAATGACTGTGCCTACCTAAGAATAAACGCATGTCTACAAAGTTTATGTGCTTCAAATTTCAGAAACACAGTTCATTTCTTACTACCTGGCTGGGGATTGCAAACAAGTGGATTTGCTACTTCTAACCACATCACTACACTACAGCACATAGAAAACAGCACAGGGAGAAAGTAGTTTCATTTTCCCTTTATTCAAGCATGGATTGAGAAACAACTGGCAGATAGTTTGGTTTAAACAAGAAAAGCTCTGACTCATCATACCAGTCACTGATGAGAAGGAGCTGCTGGGGCAGTCCCGTTCATGCTCTCGCTGAGAAGCAGAAAGGCTGCGTAGGCTGCATATGCTGCCCTCCAGTCCCACTGACTAGAAATATCCAGTCTCAGTGCACTGTGCCAGCAGTAGACAATTACTTGCAGAAGAATGTCAGATTAAGATATCTTTTATTTTATCAAGCTTTACAAAATTCTCATCATGATTCAGCGGGGTATGGGTTCACAGAGAGGATGGCTGGAAGGGACCTCTGTGTTTGCACAGTTGGTCCTTCTGCCCGGAGCAGGACTGCTGACAAAACCAGACTAGGCTATCTGTGGCTTTATTCATCTGAGTCTTGCAGACCCCAAAGGCTGGAGACACCCTCAGCACCCCAAGCAGCTTCTTTCCATGCTGCACCACCTTCTGCTGAAAAAGCTTTTCCCAATGTCCAGCTTGAAGCTCCAAAGCTGTGGCCAGTGTCCCCTGCCTTATTACCACCTGCCACTTCACAGGAGAGTCTGGACCCACCACCTTCCCATCTTGGCACTTCCACACTGCTGCTGGGTCCCCTCTCAGCCAGCCGGGACCAGGCTGGCTCTCACCGTGATATGGTTTGCTTTGTCCAATTAATCCCTTTTTAGAAACAATGTTTTTAAAGACTTGATCCACACACACATAAACCCTGTGGGACACTCCCTGTATTACCTCAGATCAAGATAATATTTGTCATGCTGTCAGGCTGAAGGAAACCTCTCTGAGGCTGGTGGGTGCAAGAAGCGTCCTTCATTAGGGAAACAGCAAGCAGCAGTTAGGCTCTTTCGGGCACAGAACAGACTGGCTGGAACAGAAACTCAAACAGAGGAGTCATGATACTGCCATAAAGGAACTGAGAGAGGGCAAGTTCAGCCCAGTAATGTTGCAGGGATGGGCAGAAAGAAACAGAGAATCCAAGGGGTCAGGAAAATACTGGTAGCACAAACCTGGAAAATGGTCAGGAGATTGAAACGGTCAGACTGGAACCCAGCTCCCGCTGTTAAATTTCTCTGGAATTCTGAGAAACAGAACGTTGTAGGTATTCTTTAAAACCTACTCCTTGTAGGGAGCATCCTACAAGGCCCTGAATATTGGTGATGAGCTATGTCAAAAGGGGTAAAAACATTTTTCTTACAACATTAATGTGAGTCCAAATTTGGATGTACACTTAACAGATACTTATAAGTACACTTATTTAAAAAGCATAGTAGAGAAGCTATGGCAAATATGAAATACATACATGAAAAATTACCATCAGAGTAGGAATAATTTGCCTCACTGTGTATTTCTAAGGAGACCAAAGAAGTGAACTAAATACTCGAAGTCCTTGCATGCACAGAACAGAACTATTTATTTATAATATTTCATGTACTATGTTCTCTAAGATAAATTATTTTTTGTATACACAAGTACTTTTTATTTGTGACTCATGAGCACAAGCGTGTCTGGAAGAAGCCCAGGGATGGACTCCAGCCATATAGATTTACGTCCTTTCCGGAGGCCTGACCAGTGCCACCAGGAAGTCTCTAAATCACTAAAGCTGCCAGGAACTGGGAGGATGTGCCAGAAAAAGGAGTGCCCGTTTCTTATCTTCCCCAACATATGTTGCTGACCACTGCCAGGACTGGGCTTTCTGGACCTCTGGTCTGACCTAGTATGTTAGTTCTTTCATGTTCGCATGTAAAACAACCATAGAAAAAGCAAGAGAAGGAACCAGATTCTAAGTAGTTTTGAGTGGTACAAATCTAGAACACCCTCAGTGCCCCCAAATGAATAAGCCAGCAACTGCATACACAATGCAAACATGACAGCAATTTTCCCCAAGACCTTTTGAAGTGTTTAATTAGAGAAACAACACTATCTCAGCAAACCCTGCTCCCTTCTCTCCCCCTACTCACACAGGGACATGCTACAAGTACTTCTGCGGTCAAGAGGGATTGCTTACATGGTATTTTCTCAGCCGTGGCCAAGGTTCACACTGACATCAAAGGATTTGCTCCTTAAGCCTTAATTTTCTGCATATGTTTCTGCCTTTTTTCACCCAAGCTAATTGGGAAATGCCAGAAATGGACCTACAGACCTGCTTCTCCTATGTATTAAAATGAATTTGAAATACTGTCACTTACCTATTGTCTGGGAAAACTGAAGATGGGAAAATGGAACTTCTGACCTTAGTCTTCCTTGAAGACAGATTATATATTGTATATTTCCTTTAACATGGATTCCTGCTGTTCCCCAAGAAGCAAAGTGGGGCCCTCCTTTAACTAAAAATCCCAACACCTAGTTGAAGAGAACTATGATGCTGTTCTTTCCATCGTATTCATCTGTTTCCTCTTCCACTTTAAGAGACTGCTGAAAAGCGCTAATGAGCAATTGCTTCGTCTAACCCATTTGTCACATTCTGTTCAAACACTCATACTGCATTCCCCAGCTCTCACCCTTCAAATTCTTAGTACGGCAGCTGGAATTAATAAAAACATATTTCAGCAGTATTTGTAGTATGAATAGTGGATATTTGAACTGCAGCCTACCTAAAACTACAGGAAACTATTCTCTCTTTGAATTTTCAAAGCTCTTCAAAGCGGTCTTTAAAGTGTCATTAAAGACACTTCATGCCGATGAAAATACTGCTCCTTCTTTCCATGAAGAGTGCTAACATTCCCCACTCAAACTACCCTGCTACTCCTACAGCTGCCTGCATTTTTCAATCATCTTTCATTAGTCTTATTATGTCAGCAGACCACTGCTAAATTTATATTTAGTAACTTAAGTAGCCCATGAAGAAGTAGCATCAAAGGATTTAAAAGACAGATTTCATATTCATAGCTAGCAATTTAAACCCATACAGAGGTAAACCTGTAACTATAAATGGGCTAAAGAAAAACTGCAATGACTTTGTGAAGAAAAGTTATTCTAGATCTGTGATTAAATGGAGGAAAGGATTTGGCTGATAATAAAAATGAAAGCATAGATTATCAGTTCCTCTCTTTTAGGATCATGGACTACTGCAGCTCTTCTGCCACTGTCAACCCTAAGAATACAGACAAAGACACTATCACAAGGCATTATTGCCTTTTTTGTTTGCTTGTTTTGTGAGTCTATTTGATTTGACAATTATTGACCAGACCTTACCCTGCACTGAGCTTTTTTCAAGACCTGTCATCTCCAGCTAACTGGATGATGCATTGTGAGTCTGAACAGTGGGATGAAACCAGCAATCAAATTCACCTCTCTGGCAAAATGTAACCCACAAAGATAATTTTTGGAAAGACATGAGAAGCACAAGAACAAAGAAAAAAATAGTAGAAATTAATCTTAGTTTCAGCTCTTGCAAATGACTGCTATCATATGAAATATTCAATAATTTACAATTCTGTGATAAATACACAAAACAAGAATCTTCAAAATATCAGCTGCAGAAAGGAAATTTCAAAACATTTAAATGACAAATCCTGGTAGGTTTTTATTTTCCTAGAGTACTGAACTATTTCAGTACCAAAGAGAGATATTAGCTTTAAAGTAGTTTGTGAAGGTAAAAAACACAAACCAAACCAAACCCCACCCCAACCTATGGACATTCTAGATCTTGCTGATTTCCTACACACTGACTTTACATGGTGTAAATCCACTACCTGGAATTGATTTTCACTAAGATCAAGTAAGGCAATGAAAAAAGAAGCATTGTTAGTTCCTACTGATTTATTTTATTACAATGGCAAACTCATATAATATTTAACGTTTGTTTCATTTAAAAAAAAAAAAATCATGTTTTGTATTTCAAAGAGAACATTTTAATCATCGGTACGTTAGCCAGCTTTATGACCCCTATCCAGCAACAAGTTCTACTTAGACAGTCTTCTTCAAATGCATATAGATGTATGTTTTACTGACCTATTCAGGCAAGGTAGAACAAAAATGCCTGAGCTAGACATCTTTCTGCCTTGAAATCTCCTTGATACCCACATCAAACATTTTACTGCTTCTTAATAACTGATTTATTTTGAAGTAACCACTATATTTTTTTATTCATAAAAATAAGTTTAAAAATACCTCACATAAAACATCAACATGCTTAGCTGATATTTTAGCTGTTCATTAAGATTTTGCAGTTCTAACACTATGTATGAATTCCAATATATGCTGTTTTATTTGTGTTTCTCCACAAAATGTTGGCTATTTCCAGTTCTTATTATATGAGTTTAAAAAAGAAATCCAACACATGCAAAGTAAGTAAACAGTGAATAAAAATCAAAGAGCACAGCATGATGAGCAGCCATCATGGTGACTCTTCTGCTCAAGTATTACACCAACAAGATGCCCGAGAATCCACACAGTCACAATAACCACTTCACAGACTTCCTGAGGGAAGGAGTAACTCTGTAGAGCACTGTAAATCTTCAAACGTCTTTATAAACATAAACAAGCAGCTTCCCAAATATTCCCTTGAAGTGGGTAGGAAAAAAGGGAAAAGGGAAAAGGGAAAAGGGAAAAGGGAAAAGGGAAAAGGGAAAAGGGAAAAAAGAGAAAAGAGAAAAAAGAGAGAAAAGAGAAAAGAAGACATAGATGGTAGCTCTTGGCTGGCTTTCCAATGCCAGCAGTGGAAAAAACTAGTAAAGATGTAAGCATGGACAAAACTTTTTCAGAGTATTCTAACATTTTAGGCTTCTTTCAAGAGTCATGTCTTCGCTTTCAGTTATGTCACATCAAAGTAAAAAATAACAATTTAGTTCAATAAATCCCAAGATTTTCCTCTCATCAAAACCAGAACTCTATTGTTGCTCATATTAATGCTGAATTCCACAGGCAGCGTAACTGCTGAGAGCTGAATCACAAGCATCCTCCACAAATTAACTCGGAGGAGTATTCTGGATGAAAGAAGCCATTTTGGAAAGTTAACAGTAAGAATACATTCCAGCCTTGAGACACGATACTCACCACCTGGGTTGCCAATTAACATGTCTTTACTTTGTCATTTCCTATAGAAGCCAACAAGCTTACCAGGTGATAAGCAAGTCTCATTAATACTGTTTGGAAGAAAAGTCAGTGAGTGTTCTTCATGCCCAGAGGCAGGATGGAAGAAATAAAGGCAGAAGGAAGCATACCCACTAACTCCAGTATGTTACAGACCCAAACACCTAGCCACCAGAGGGGGATTCAACACCGTCACTACAATATGCAGCTTCTTCAACCATAAACATGGAACAGAAAGTCGTCTTTCAGAGAACAGAAGACTCATGGCCTTTTCAAATTTTTTGCAGCACAAGATTTAAATGTAAAATCCAATGACTTTTCCAGCCACCCCACCCTTGTGAAAGCCACGGACACTTTTCCTGGAATTTACTCCATTCTCCATGGAGTAAAAGGTGGGCAAAACTGAAAAAGTGTATTTTTTACAACGCATGTGAACAAACTATTAACTCATTGTTTACAGGAACCTCTGAAGTAAACAGTTTTACAAAACCAAAAGGGAACTCAAAGGGTCATATAGCATAAATGTAACAACACAAATATCTCATGTAATGATACTACATCACATATTTGAAAACTTAAAAAGATTGTTTTCTTAGGCTCAAGACCCCTTTATATCAAGGCGAGACACACAAGGAAGAAAAATTATCCTGTAATTGCTCTTCTAGAGTTCCTGCTCCTTCCTTTGAACTGCACTGTGGTTTTCAGCAGTGAGAACAAGATCCTGAATTAAATGGACTTTAGACTTTCTATAACGTCAGCAAGTGCCAACATTCCAGCTCCCAAGAATGCCTGTGAACTACCAATGAATTCACGGGCAGTTTCACATGCCCACATACAGCCACCTCACCAAAAAAAATTAACTCAGTAATGTGCAAGATTATCTGAGTTACATTGAACGTGGCACCTTACAAAAAGTAAAATCTACACTTCCAGAAATTCTGCAAAGTTCTTCAGGAACAACAACAGTCTGAACACCAGCACTGGCAATTTAACTTGTGTCACCCACAAGTTTTTGATTTCATAGGAAAAAAAATTAAAAAACTTTTCAACACAAACAAAATGTCAAAGTATGATTCAGAAGGAACTATTTTTGCACTGAGATTATTTTATTATTGACTAATTTTCTCATCTAAAAGAAAAATGCATGTAAAATTTAATTTTCCTCAAGGCAGGCATGTGGTACACCCAGTCTGAAAGTTGCAGAAGCTCAGATTTCTAGAGAAAGGTAAATAATAAATGATCTAACTGCTTATGACTTATCACTACTTGTGTCTATTCCTACAATGACAGAAGATAACATATTCTTGAGAAGAAAGTTTAAAGTCTGGTTATATTGAACACATTAAAAAAGCCTAGTATTAAGGCAAAACGAGCATTTTATGTCCACTGCTTCTTCGAAAATACAACACGGTGACCAAAACATCACAATACATAAGCACATAAGAAGCACGTACCAAAATGCTGCTGCGTGGATTTTAAACAGTTATCAGTGACAACTATCCGAGTGAGATGGAAATCATTGCAATTATCAGCACTTGTAGAATACCCAGACTGCTGTACAAGTGACAAGGTTACTTCAGCATAAGTAAAGACAGAAAGTAAATGTTGAGAAACAAAACACTCAGACTATTCCAAAGGATATAATTTCCAAGTTTGGGACTGTGGCGTTGTAATAGTCAATCTGGCAGTTACACATGTACACAGATTATTGGGATAAAACACAAATCCCTTAATGGAGGAGAAACACTTGTCTTTTGAAAAGAAGTGATGCATTTTTAGCATCTCTTCCAAACAAGTTTAAAGTAAAACATGAGGAGTCATAGGCAAACTTATGCTCCTGGGACAAGCAATGTCATTTAGTTAACCAGTGCAACCAATTAATTCCTTCAGTTTTGTCTTTTCTAGCAACGTAATCTTGAGCTTATTTGGGATTTTGGCTTTTTTATTACTATTTTTTACTCAGACACTTGTCTGGGTAATACATATTTATATATACACATATATAACACATACTATATATATGTAATGTAAATATAATATTGAAATCATTTACTTTTCTTGCAAAACAATCAACACAGTAGATACCATTTATGTACTACCAACATTTTATCTCATGTATCCTAAAAATTCTCTCCTAGTGATTTTACATACAAGCCGAACAAAAAGGTAAAAATTTTCACAACTATCCAACAGTGTGTTCAAGATTGTCTTTAGATTTCCTTTTTAAACAGAATTGATGCATTTCTTTCCATTTATTCAGGTCTTCAGAAAGAGAGAGTGCAGCTAATGACTGATAGCTTAACACTTTTAAGGCAATCCCCAAATCTTGTCTGCCAGAGTTTACCCTGAACAGAGGACTAAGTAAGAAGACGTAGCTACAATCAGACAATGAACCTACTGAAAAATGCCATGGGCAAGTTTTTGAGATGCTGGAACGCTTAGCAGCTCCCCAAGAATAAAAAGAGATAAAAGTGGATGCTGTGAATAGTCCATAGAATAATATTTTCAGAGCAAAATGTAACTGACTTTCTTTCATATAAAGTTTCTTTTTTTAATAAATACCACAAAAAGGAAGATGTATCAAGTCTGTTTCTTATATGGACACTGTCTGGAAAATGATGTCGAATTATGTACTCATTTCTACCATTCAAACGCATCACTGCTGGAACTTTCTTAACAGTACTGTTACACAGTGACAAAAATAAAGACTGTTCTCAGCAACACGGGTTGATAACTCATGGGATGGTATCTGCAGTCTCACATTTGTTATTATCACCGGTATTGAAGGATCAGTCAAATTCCTTCACCATGACTAGCACTGAGACCTACTGCTTTAAATTTGACATTACATATTGTGCATAAGGCAGCATGGTAATTGCTGTGCCAGTGTGATGACTCAAAACTGTGCCGAGAACATCACAACCTCTGTATGTTTTCAAGGTCTTAAAATGTCTCTGAGCCAGCATTATGAATACAATGCAGCTCTAAAAAGAAAAGAGATTCAAGCGATACTAATACAAATAATCTTTTTGTAATGAGTTATTGTCTCAACAGAGCTCTGAAGATATTAAAATTTCAAGTGCTATCACTGCTCTTAGAGTTTCCCAAGAGGATTCTCTAGATTCTTGAGACACACTATCAAGGGCAAATCATTACACAGCCTCAAGTTTCATAAATCTATGAGAAAAAGAGACTGGCTTAGCCTGAGTGACTTTTCAGTTCTGTTGATGACAGTCAAAAATCCTTCCTGGCCTTCCACTCAAAATGAAAGCATTTTGTTTCATTTTAATCTCGGAGCCTTCTCCCTGATGTTTTACATAAGACTGACAATTAACAGCATAACTACATTACCACCATCTTCACTGTTTTCCTCCCTTCCTTCATTTTCCCCCTCTCACTCAGCTGACTCGTGTTCCCAGCAGGGCAACAGACTCCTCAGAATGACATACTGCCTGTCTGACTGCACAACACCCACATTTTATTAGGGCCTGCATTGGGCTGTGGAGTGCTTTCACAGTAACAGCCACAACTTCGGTGCTTTTAAAAAAACGTTTTTAATTTCATTTTACTTGGAAGTTTGCTTAAAACATCAAAATTCTCTTACCTAATGTTTCCTTTTGTAGTTCACGGCATCTACTTTGTAGCTCATTCCCTTGCTGAAGTGAAGTTTGAAGCTGTTGACTTTTCAGCTCAACTGTGTCAGCCACTACTGTCAGATGTTTTACCTTTTCTTGGAGGCATTCATTCTCTCTCTGGGACTTAGCTAATCTTTGATTCAATTTGGGTATTTCTGAGGAGGAAAAGAAAAATCATATAGGCTGTTGTCAAATGTACCTTCTTCACTAACAAGTATTACACCTGATTTACAACTCCAGGACTTCAGCATCCTGTAACCTGAGATTGGGTAAGGATCAACACTTCTGCTGAGAATGTAGGGCACCAAAAGAAGTGCTTTGTGCAATACCTCTTTACACAGATAACTTCTACTTAGCCAAACACATATTATTGACAAATAATACAAATTTTATTCTAAGCAATAATATGTATTTCTTGTAAGATCTCAAAATCAAATTAAAATACATGTATATATTCCACATGAAATAACAACAGGTGACAGAAATACTTGGATTCAAGCCTTCTATCTTCAGAAGATACACAAACCATTGTCGACATACAAAACCAACTGCAGACTCATTGAAATGAATTTGAGAAGATATCAACGGGGTTAGCCTCTGCTCAAGCTCAGTTTGAAACTTCTGGTTCAAATGATGTTTGGGCATGTGTATTACATTTTATTTTCTCACTCCTTAGATGACTACTGCTGTTAAAGTAATCACAAAGTGTATCTTTCTTATATAAAATACAGGTTTTGTCTCTATTTTTCATCAACTCTTCAATGAGGGAGAGCAGCAGTCCCAAGGAAGTTTCCTTGGAGGTTTTTACTGCGAGGTAAACAGCTAAATTGTGGGTGAGGTACAGTAGGTCTCCTATATTTCCATGTTTTTTCCTGAGTTCAGTTATCCTCAATGAGTACATTCGAACATTTCCAAAAGTAGTTGCAATTCTTTTCTATGCCTTCTCCAACTACAGCCCTGAAAGTTCCATTGTCCAAAGAACTTATACCACTTTTATTTACATTAATAATAACAATATTCCAGTTAGATTAAGCCTAATTCTATTGTCAAGTCAGCTATTACGTTTCATATGCTGCCCACATGCAACTTTTAAGTCCTTTGTGTCTTGCAAATATTTTCATTATCTTTCCCAACAACTCCACACTTACATTGATTTATTGTTAGACTAAATGATGTAAATACCAAAAGATTTTCTTATACTTCTTTCTGCTTGCCATTAATTAACCAAGGCTAAATAACGTACATATACAAGAGTTTTTATAAGCTGTTTTCAAACTAACCAAACTGGTCTAGGTATAAAAAGTAGCACCTCATGTAACGTTTTTCTCCTCAAAATCTGAATGGAAAAGTTCTGAAAAGCTTGCTGCAGAAAGAGTAAGGTACAATACACAAAAATTTACTATATGTTAATATGTTACCATATGTTAATAATTAGCAACTCATAAAACAGAACATAAAAACTTTTAAATGGCACTCACAGGCCAAAAAAAAAAAAAGTTACTAAATTTTTTTTATTTAGAAAGCTAGATTTAACATTAGATTTAAGGATTATATAATATTCACAGCATGGCATCATTCTCAATAGGATATGTTTAGGATATGTTGAATGCAGCTGGGGATACAGAGCCTGTATGGTACATATAATCCTTAAAGAACCTGAAAGACTGCACTTCTGCTTCTATGCAGATATCCTATATATTTGCAGCATTACAACAAGTTAAACAAGGAACACACCAGAAAAGAAGCCTTAAAATGTTATGGATCTCTTTGAACCTGAAAATGCCTGCAGAAACACATGTTCATATTCCCTTTATTAGCTAGAAGTAGGCAGAGAATGAGCGCAGGAAGAGAGGAATCCTTAGGGACACACAATACTTTCTGTGCTCAGTCTAATTAGGAGATGAAGTCATGAATCAAAATATGCAATATTGACTCTGACATTTAAATTAATTGTTCTTACAAAAACTGAATACTAAAAAACTGATTTTCTGGCCACGCTCATCTTCAGCAGGCAAGAGCCCTGCCTTCTGGGCTCTCTGCTGCCTGGGCTCAGGACATCCTGACCTCTCTTTTCAGACTCAGGCACAGTCTCAGTGGGATGCGTGCCTACTCGCTACTGCGGCACAGCTGCCCCACTTACTTCTTCCCAGTCTGAACAAAGCAATCATTGAAAACATTAAAAATTACTTCTAATTTCACAGGAAGCATAGGCTACTGGAGAGCTATTATTTAAACTGAAGCTACATATTTTCTGAGATATGCTGTGCATGCAGGTTTCACTTAAGCTGTGAATTTGCATGGGAGTTAATGCGGTTTCACCAGCAGAGTGATTTGGGAGATGCACATCACCCACCTTGCCCTTATATTCCTTCTGACAAGGACAGAAAACATGGTATCAGCTCACCTACTTCTTCATTATCTTATAACCCTGATAAAACTAACCTACACAGCAAATAGCAGCTCATCAACTCATACACACTGAAAAAACATAAGGTAGGGAATACATAGATGAAAATTAGGTCTAAAGGCCATTAAAGTTGCAGAAGTCAGCATAGGACCTGTTTGGATGCGCTGGACGTTAGAGTCTCTAATTACACTACTGCACACTTTTTCAGCAAAACTAATCTCTTCACTGAGGCAGAGCAAAAATGGTATTTAAGGATGAATCTGAGTTTTCAAGTCTGACCGCCAGCCTGAGGGCTGGGCATGACCTTCAGGAACAAGCCGTCAGTTGTGACTTGCTCTCAGCTTCTCTTTTGCTGAAGACTGCCCTTGTTTGAGCAGGAAGCAGTGTGTGGGCCAAGTGAATTATTCGCAGCCCACGGGCTGCTCCACAACCCTTTCAATCCCAAAGACCCCTCAGATAAAGAGAGCTGTATTTGGGTATTACTTGTTCTTATTCAGAAACGGAAGGAGGGAGCAGTTGCTACATGTTGGGTGCAGGTTTGTTCATATACAGTGGCTCATGTATTCAAGGCAACCCGATGCCTACACCAGTAGACTGGTCAACAGAAAAGGTGCAGCCTGCCCACGCAGCAGGGTGGCAGTATTGCAGGACCCTCGAGCAGCTCCACAAAATGATATTATACTGCTGTCACATAGCATCACGTGTATATGTGAGCATGTGCAAAAAAACGGCAATAGAAGACATAAGGCAAATTAAAATATCTTCAAGTCTTTGTGTTGCAATCACATCTATATACTCATAGTAAGTATATTACTTATGTTTCAAATCATGGCAAGTACTAATATTACTTCAGTTTCAGTCCGACCTGGGTCAGAACTGAACAATTGGTCCAGCACACTAATCTGACAGGAACTGGACTGAGTTCAATGCAGTTCATGCGGTGCCACAGCAGCAGATGGGGTCTTCCATTACTTTGGATAGGGACAAGTTAACATCCGAATTAGAAATTATCTAATTAATTTTACCTTCTAATTTACTCTGTTACACTCAACTACCAAAAAATATTTAATCTGACCCAAAATTATTGCAAGATGATTTACCTGTCAAAGCTTCTTTGCTAACCGTTTTTATTTGTAGAAAGATTTCTTCTTTCATGGCAGCCCAGTTCTCCAAATTACTGGAGATGACTTCTTTAATACTGTCTAGTTCACGTCTAATAAAAGGAAACAATGAGACTGCCTTGTTCAGAGTTGAGCAATGGTGTTCCAATGTATTTCTGCAAGACAGAAAAATAATACCAAACATTTTCAAAATGACAAAATACTATTAGTAAACTTGGGAACTAAGGTAAACTTCACAATTACTTTTATGTTATATGATAATTTATACTATATTGGTTTACAACAATTTGTTGTATTTTGAATATATTTATAATAAGTTTCTCCCTTGCAAATATTAATTTAGAACTTACATGTATAAATGATGACAACTGTACAGACAATTGCACAATCACTTTTTACTGAGAAATCAGAGTGATCATGTTTAAATGACTCTATGTAAAGCTTATGTTGACTCTTTATAAACAATGTATATAGGAAATACAGTATTTCCAATGCATTGCAAACAAGTGGTACACACTTGCTTTTAAGTGTTAATGCTTTTAAATTTGTGAATAACTTATCCTTAGCAATCAGCAGTGGTATTTTCTGGTCACATTTGCTAACACTATAGCATCTCACTATATTCTGGAAAAGCAAGAAACACTAAGATGGTTATAAACACTCCTCTCACTCACAATATTCTCCCAGCCTGTGCCTGCATCTCCACTGAATCCTCTTGACTGATTCGCAGGAAGCACAACATCAGCATTTCTTTTTGGGTTCTTACCTGAGCACTTGTGATTGTTTGTAGGCAGCTTCTTTTTCCTCTTGGAAATACCTCAAATCTTCTTTCACATTTTTTAAATCATCTTGCTTATTTTTAAGTTCCACTGTGAGGGTTCTTATTCTATAGACGTAAAGAAAATAATCAGAAAGTACTAGTTGCACTACTAAACAACCTCTAACTTAAGTTTCAACTTTAAATTAAAAACATGGTGAAAGTCTTTTCAAAGATGATAATCACACATTTTAGACTGAGGTATCAGATCTCCAAATGGAGGGAATTTAATCTTTTGGCCACTGTATGAGCCACTTGAGCAACTCTTTCAAAATAATATTCATACCACATTTGTAAAATAATGTGGAAATGTATATGTCCAATATCAGCTTATATGCAATGTGATATAAATATCTTAAGAATCCAGTGTTCATTCACAGATGCAACACTGAACTCGTTCATCCTCCAAAAAAACCATAGGCCATTATGAAAATCTCAGTTTAAAGTTCAACTTGGGTACCCAGCTTAGGGGCTGAAATACCTAAAATGTAGGTACTTTGTCCCAGCAGGGTGATGAAAACAAGGTACCACAATGAGCTGCATAGGTTCTATACACAACTGCAGGCATGTGCAGGGAAGAGTAATGGAGAGCTTATTTAAGTTGAAGAGGAAATTCCCTCAAGTCAACCAACCGCAAATACTAAATATTTGGTTATGGTTACCATAATTGTTTTCCATTCAGATTGTTTATCTATTCCTTAATTTCAGACATTTGCAAAAGATGGATCCCAATTAGTCACTCTTTTTTCCCCTCACCCTCAGTTTCACACTCGTGATCATGGAACTGTACTTCCACATTGCTGAATTAGTTAATGGTGTTCAGCAAATAGTAATAAAAAATACTCATGTAAGATACATTCCTGTACCTTATTTTTACACCAACTGGAATTTAGGCCTCTGTTGCTTGACAACAGCATTTTAAAGAGCTAAAGAGAAACTTTTCACACAAAATGTTTCCACTAGATGTTACTTCTATGTACTCAGACAATGACATTAGCATCAAAATGATAAAAAATGTCAAATTAGTAAGATTATTTTCCTACATTTTTCTTCAGGAAGACTTAGGGAGAAGGCAGGAAGCTCTGAACTAGACCTAGGTTTCCATGTTCCCACAACATGCCAGAGAAAACACACATTTATTTTCTGTACTTCCTCCCTTCCTTTCAGAAAATAAACAAAACAAAACAAAACCTGAACAGATTTCAGGCCTAGAACACTGTTGATCACAAGATGAGGTGGGAAGGATGTGATAAATCCTGGCTGGGTGTCCGGGTCATGCCAGAGCACCAGCTCTCCTCTGTTCCCCTCTCTCTCCTAATGCCCCTCAGGACACCTGCAAGCAATTGTCTTACAGAAGAGGATGGAAGGAGACACTGTCACAACACCCTATATAAGTATTTGCGTCAAGTAGATCGAAAAAGTTTTTCATGCTTCCTCCTCCTTGGTCTTTCAGTGTGCTTCATCACAACAGCACATGACAGATTCTTCAATTATAGCGCAGCTGACATATTTCAGCATTCTACTTCAAATCTGACACCAAAAAAGATCCTAAATTTGGGTCCAGGAAAGAAAAGCTTACTGTTATCAGGACTCACAAACACATTGTGTACCCTCCTCCTATTAAAAGTGCAAATTGAACTTACTTCAATGAGATTATGACATTGCAGAAGTACAGTATCTATGCTGGGGGAAAAGTGATCAGAAACAGATGATACGTGCTCATGGTTATGTACAAGAGTAGTCAACTCAAGATGGATAATAAGTATAAAGTAAGGAAAAAACATTCTTTCTTCACAGCTTGTTTCACAGCCAGCAGACAGAAACCAGACACCTCACCTGATGAGGCTGACCTGGTGGGGGCATTCCCCATTTATGGGATTTCCCACTCTCACAGCCACACTCTTGCAGTTGGCAGCCAGACTGCCTGTTCCCCAGCCAGCTCGGCCCATTCCCACACCAGCTGTAGTGGAGGCTGCACTCACCTGGAAGCACGCAAAGATGCAGCCGGCTCAAGGTGGATGTTCAGTGCATTTCTTAACATCTGAACAATCTTCTCATTTTAATTGCTTCAACTTTTGTATGTGTATTTTGAAAAAAACAGCTCCATGATAAGGCACAGGAGAACCAACCAGTATCTCTTACCATCATTACCTATTCACAGGAGAGAGAGAGGAGGATAGCAGCCCTGGGAAGCATGGGGAGCTTTCCATTCCTGCACAGCTGTGTACAGTGCACTCGCTGGCCTCCTGCCTGCTCAGGATATGACCCACCTTCGTGCTGGACTCTAAGCCACAGCAAACACAGCTGCCCAGGTCAAAGGAGCAGATGGCTGACCTGCAAGTTTTTCTTTGCCTCTAAAATTTACGTTTTGAACTTCTTCACTACAGCAGTGGTTCTGACCTGATTTTTTTTCAACCACAGTTATCATGATGTAAATAAATACATTTTAAACAGTGTTTTTCAACAACTTGGGACTTATTCCCACAATTGTAGTGAAATGAATGGAACCATACAGGAGTAACAGACAGTTGAATCCAATTCCCTTCCTTTGTTACATGCGCAGAAAGAATACCACATAGCACATCACTACTGCTTTACAGCACTTTTTTCTATTAGCTGTAGATAACCACTCTAATATAGCCTTCTGTCCCCAAAAGCACTACAATGATATGCAACTGTTAAAAATGAGTCCCTTTATAAGCTTTCAACACCTACTGTTAACCCACAGCAAGCAGAGTGAATGATCTATTTGTCTACTGGTGACTCATTGTCACAAGTAAATAAATAATATTTGAATCAGCAAATATTTTACAAAACCAAAGGATGGCAGAAGCATTACATCAGCCTTTATTTCAATTTAAAAAACCAAAAGAAAATAGGAATGATTTATGGAAAGAAAAAAAAAGAACAGCGGGCCATAATGTTAATGTGCATTACTTGCTGTTCTCAGACAGATCATCTATAACGTATCTGCACCAAAAAGCAAATTTAAAAAATTAATAGTCCTGATAGAGAAATTTGGATCTGTCCAGCTCTGCCAAAACCAAAACCGAACATCTGGTAGTTAATAACCAAGTTGTTGGGGCTCAACTGAGATTATGGGGAAAAAAAGTGAAGAAGAAATTTCTGCAATTGCCTTTTTTGGAAACTTTACCCCTGCCTACCTGTAAATTTCTTGGAGGTGGAAGGCAGGAGGGGAGAGAATAAAACCTATTTGATTGCATTCAGGAGGAGAATCAGATTGGTGTCACTGACTAACAAGAAAATGTCCATTCCCTTAACAGTTATAAAATAAAATATATTTTTGCAGATGCTATATTCAGCTAACTATACCTCGAGGGGAAAAAAGCAGTAATTTATCATTGAACAATAACAAATCAAAACTCTGGGATCCATAAAAAACTGGATGCTTGTTTTCTATTCTTACTCATTCCAGAATGGGCAGTATTTGAAGATCTTTTGGTTTAAAAAAGAAACTTGCAAATAAGTACAGACAGATTTTCTTCCTCTTTCCATTCCAGAGAACTGATATAATGAGGTTAGCATGGAAGCGCAGCCTCAGAGAGCAAAGGGACATTATCAGTATGTTCTGGTGACTTGCACACAAAGGAACAGGAGAAGGTGGAGAAGGCAAGACAGTTGCACTCAGTCTACTATCATCACCATAAGAATGCAGAAAAAACAAACGTTATTTTGGTGATATTTAGCACAAAGAAAAAAGTTCAATGGGCCATTAAATGCTGGCATGGAGAGAATCATCAGAACATAACTAATCTCGTCCTCTGTCCTATAGTTCACATGAACTGTGAAGATTAACATCATATCTTTGCAGCCAGCATACTTTCTCACTGAATACAGGAGGAAGCCTGCCCAGAGTGGGACTTGAATTATAACATGTTAACTACTAGTGCTGACACAAAAAGAATAGCACAAGAAAATAAAGAAGTAGTTGCCAGCAAACAAATATACTCATTGTCCTAAAAGTAATGACAAGAGCAGTCACGATGTTTGTTTGAATTTAAGATGTTGCATTTCACATGAGTTTAGATCAGAAGAAAGAACCTTTGCAGACTACACGGTACACAGCCCCTTCTGAGTCCCAGTAGGGCCCACTTCAAGCCTGGATGATGGAACTGCATCCTGAGTTGCGTGGAGTCAGCAGGGCCAGTAGGCACAGGGAAGGCTGGAAAATACCATCAATGAAAAAGGTTTCACTACAGTGTTTTTGGCTCCATGAAGCTCTAGAACCTGCTAATATCAAGGAGTTGCTCATTTTCATTTCAGCATGTTGCATTCCGTCCAATAGGCAAGTCAGTGTGCATCCCTACAAAGAAGCTGAGCATTCATAAATTTGGCATGGAATATGTATAAAATGCACAGTCTGAAACTCGCTGCACATAATATCATCCACAAACTTCTTAATAATTGTCTTTTTTATATTTTCATTCAGCATAGACTGCTCAAGTTAAGACAAGACTATTTAATAGTTTTCATATGCCATGACAAAATCATTCACCTCTTGATTGCAGGTTAGCATATGGCCCAATTTGACAGCAAATGAAAGTTATCTCTGACAACCAATCAAGAGGTTCTTTGTGAAGGTCTCCATCAGTCTCATGCAATTTGACAGTCATTTCAAATCTTGCTTTAATTGTTACCCATCTTTATTATCTTGGCAGAAATACAAGATGTGTTATGAAGACACCCTAGATGATTTTTGCTCCAGCAAAGGTAAACTTCTGGAACAGGCCTGAAAAACAATGATAGAAAGACGATTGCCTTGTCACAAGCACTTCAGAATTTATCTTTGAAGAAAGCCAAGATTTCATTTCCCAGAGCCACCAATCCAGCTACCAGTTCATCTACAGTAACTACAGTTTATGTAATCTGCCATAGTAGTAATACTCTACTGTCAGAGCAGCAAAACTCAGCAATAACTTCTTAGAAGTCAGTGGAGTTGCACTGATTCGGTTAAAAAGAAAATAAAAAATACAGTTATGAGCAATTTGATAATTGTCTAAAAAATAAATGGTGCCAAGGCAAATTTATAGGTGACTTTTTACAACTGTACTACAAACTTGCACCTGCAAATCAAATAGAAGTTATCCAAGGTTTATGTTTGAGTATACTTCCCGAGCAGAAATTTTCTTGGTTTCTATACTTTCTATACTCAGGTACAGTACAGACCAAATAAGTATATGAAGTAAGACAATACATTGTGTTTCCCTAATAAAAATATATTTCTTTTTATGTGTTTGGATTTTTTTCAAACTAGAGAAGTGTCTTGCAGATGAAGCCAACTGTTATTACATCCCTGAATGCAAATGTAAACTTAATTTTTCCTCTTAATTCTAAAACAGACACAATCCGAGTAAGCCCATCTTTTCATTACTTCTTCTTTGCCAAACATGAAATCTCTTTTTTCATATCTTCCCCCTGTTGAGGGGCTCCCTGACCTCCAAATCCACAGAGCCCAGTGACCTAGAGCAGCAAGCGACCTTAATCCTCCCTATACTCACTTCTTTCCTTTACTAGAGAATCCTTCAGAAAGCAGTCATAGCCAAAAAAGCGTGTACCAGATCTTATTCTGGATAGCCACCTTCCCGTTGTGCAGTCTTAAAAGCAGAGTTAAGTGCAAGAGGCAGCCAAAAACAGAAGAGAAAATTGGTTTCTTGGTGTGAAAGGATTAGCCCGAGTTTGCCCTCTGGCCCCATCCAAGTTTCACTGCTGTGTGGCCATACAGAGCTCCAGAACATAAAACCTTGT
The DNA here is from genome assembly GCF_004027225.2 of Strigops habroptila. Lineage (NCBI taxonomy): Eukaryota > Metazoa > Chordata > Aves > Psittaciformes > Psittacidae > Strigops > Strigops habroptila. The sequence goes on along the minus strand of NC_044284.2, from coordinate 25,937,459 downwards.
CCTGTATGCACATGCACACAATATATTAACCTTCTTCAATAAATAACCACAAAGCTTTCAAAATTCAAGATAATAAAGCCGAACCCCTGTGGATTTCAGCAAGAAATACTGTCTGAGTCTGAACTGAATAGTTGTTTAAGGCTTTGTAGTTATGCTCAGAATCATTTTACAGATCAAGCTTACAAATCTCACATTAAATTATAAAGTGGAGGTAAGCAGAGGCATGAAAAATTATTTTATTCTTGCTTTTAACCAGTGGTCACAAAATGGATAGTAGCTATACCCAAGCAATTGAAAGTTTTAACTTAAGCATATAGTGTGAACAAATGACCACCCATTAGAGGAAAGGAAAACAAAACCACCAAAAAACCCAAAGAAATGTGCATCACACCATTTTCTTATCTCTACCATACAACAGAGGGTACTAAACACAAATGCAGTTCTCTGACAATTTATTGATACCATAACCAGGTTACAATAAAATAGTATCTAAGCATTACTTTAATCTCTCATATGCCACTGTGCTGTCCACAAGGAGTTAAGTTATACAACAACCCGTTGATCTCTTCCCCTAGCAAACGGGTAAATATGGCCTTTGCCATTGTACAGGATGCTGTGCAGGGACTCCATGTTGGAACCACACAAGGGTGTAACAGAGGAACTACTCCCTCTAATTCCAGATGGTTTTGAGCACTGAAACTGGAAAACCTCAAGAACTGTAACATGTAAACTGTTCAAACACTAAGCAGAGAAAGAACTGAAAATACATGCCTAATGCAGAAGCCTGCACTGAGGGAGATGAACTACTTTTACTTTTCTGAGAAAAGTTAGCCATTCACGGATGCACGCATAGACTTACACTGGAGCTGTCTTGTCAGTAAACACCTCTCAAGGCCATTTCTGAATTATATGGCCCCGTTCTCAGGTGCCAAAAAATGTGATAACTTTTCAAAATGTAACTTCAAATTTTAATTTTACTTATTAAATATGAAAATATTTTAAATTAAATGCACATGAAAATTATCATGGAAGCAAAACTGCAGATTTCATGTTGCTTTTTGCATTTTTCATTGACTGCTGTTTCAGCCTCTTCCAGATAAGGAATTTTGTTTCACTGGAAGAAAGTTCATTTTATCCGGAATTTGGGAGAAGGTTGAGCATTCCTGCAGAGTTTTGCACCTCATGATTCACTCTTCTGAACTGTCTCTGTGAACAAACTTCTCTTGCTTATTAATAATTAATCTTGGCACTTAATCATGTTAATAGAAAAAAACGTGTCAAAACTAGAACCACCACAATTTTAATACATCAAGAGTGGGCCTGAGCTATTGCTCGTCAGTAGCAAAAAGCATGCATCCCATTGGGAAGACCGTGGCTGCAACATACTTTGCATAAGAATCTAACAGCAAGAGATTATTTCCCGAAGGCAGTGTGCTGATTTGCCTTCTGAGACTGTGACAAGATCTGTCAGTGGTTTTTTTTTTTTTAGGTACAGAAGCGCACTGCTGTACAGACGGTGAGCACAGAACCTGGGTCCCACAGACCCCGTTAGGACTTTTGCAGGCTGTAGGCACAAGCCTGAGCCATACCCCATTCATCATGATGACACCAGCAGGGCAAAATGCACTTAGCAGTTTGCAATTATTAAAAAGAACATATTGAAACAATCTGGCATTATACAAAATTCTGCTTTTTCCTGCTTAATAAGTACACCCTAAAAATTATCATGCAGCTAAATAGAGATGTACTGTTATTTACAAAATATTCAATAAGGAAGCTGAAGGCGCTGTTTCTCAGTAAACTTCATATCCTCTCTTCAGAAAATACACACACATGGGTGGCACTTCCAAGTACAAACCTCTTGTGCGCTTCAAAACATTGCAACTTGAGCTACCTAAAGGTAGAATTCAGTGCATAAAGAGCCAGAAAAATTCCAGCACCTACATGCTCTATAGTCTCCCTACAATGGGGAACCACCGAATTATTTCTTTTTGCTAGGAAATGATGAGTGTGAAACCCACGGGCTCACTGAATCCCATGCCCAGCTGATAACTCTTGGCAGCTTGGTGTATTTACTGGTCTTTTCCAAGCAGCCATTGAAGGAGCACACACCTGAGACACACACATCATCTATAGCATGATGAAGAACACTCATTTAGTACTTTATGAACTGATTTCTTCTTATGTGTTAGATGATGCACCAGTATCATTCTGAAAATACATTACAGGGCTGCAGTGATTATAACATTTTGTTCATTAGTCATTTAAGGAACCTGAACGTGCACAAGTCCATGGGACCTGATGAAATCCATCCATGGGTCCTGAGGGAGCTGGCAAATGAAGTTGTTAAGCCACTACCCATCATATCTGAAAAACCGTAGCAGTCAGGTGAAGTTCCCAACGACTGGAAAAAGGGAAATATAACCCCTATTTTCTAAAAGAGGAAAATGGAAGACTCGGGAACCTAAAGACCAGTCAGTCTCACCTCTGTGCCTGGCAGGATCATGGAGCAGATTCCTGTGGAAACCATGCATGGGCACATGAAAAACAATGAGGTGGTTGGTGACAGCTAACACGGCTTCACTAAGGGCAAATCATGCCTGACCAATCTGGTGGCCTTCTATGATGGGGGTACAGAACTGATGGACAGGGGCAGAGCAGATGATATTGTCTTCCTGGACTTGTTTGACACTGTCCCACACGACATTGTCTCTAAACTGGAGAGACATAAATTTGATGGATGGACCACCCAGTGGATAAAGAATTGGCTGGATGGCCGCACGGGAGACCTCATAGCAGCCTTCCAATATCTGAAGAGGGCCTACAAGGAGACCAGAAAGGGACTCTTCATGAGGGACTGTAGTGATAGGACAAGGGGTAGTGGGTTTAAACTTAAACAGTGGAAGTTCAGGTTAGATATAAGGAAGAAGTTCTTTACTGTGAGGGTGGTGAGGCACTGGAACAGGTTGCCCAGAGAAGTGGTAAATGCTCCATCCCTGGCAGTGTTCAAAGCCAGGCTGGAGAGAGCCTTGGGTGACATGGTTTACGGTGAGGTGCCTCTGCCCATGGCAGGGGGGGTGGAACTAGATAATCTTCAGGTCCTTTCCAAACCAAACCATTCTATGATTCTATGCTTTAGAAAAGTCAAAACATGCACAATCTCCCAAGATACCCATATATGATGGTACATAAGAATAACGGATTGCATGCTCTAAACCACATTCAGAAAAGGAGAGGTTGCTTCTTTACCTGTTTGTCTATTTTATCCAGATTTGGCTCACAGAGATTTTTTTACACCAAGTAAACTCCACTTTATCACCACATATTCAACAGAAACAGACATATTTAAAAAAAAAAAAAATCTGTTAAAAGTGACCTTTTTGCCTTGTGTTCTTTCCCTTCCAAACCTATTTTTAAAACGGTGATGCAGTTCTTAAAGCATGTACCACTCCCCATTTCCAGTATTTTCAGTCTCCTAGGACAAGAAACCGCACATCATTTCCACCAAACTTCTGTGTAGGCTGGTAGCTAATGGTAGAGCAGTGTGTTGTTATCAATCACAGCCCAGCCACTTCAGCACTTTATCACAAGTTCAGACTTTACCAAGCCAGGCAGTTGCTGATGCTTTCCTATGTGATCATGTTGCAAAAACCAAGATTTATTTTAGGCAAATTCAACAACAAAACATTTTCCAGGGTACTAAGTTTTGCCATTATGATAGGAACTAATGAACTCTAGAAAACACATGCAAAAAAGCACAAGTATGGAAAAATACTGTTTCTGCAAGTTAAAATGTTAGGTTTAGATGATCTTTAAGATTTAATTCTTTATGGATAAAGTTTTCATCATCTACATGCATGACGCAGGAGCGTAAGTCTCACCGCAGTAACCAAGAAGTAACTCCTCTTGCTAGATTTGTAAAAAAGTTTTCAGAAATCTATTTACAAGGGATCCTTGACACAGGACTTAGTAAGTGACATCTATATACCTTTTCACATGTCTAAACATCATAAAAATTTTTTGCTCCTTGTCACACTCAAGGTATTCAGCACTACTATACCTTTCAAAAGCATCTTTAGTATTTAAATCTATTTTACATTTCTTATATTGGATGTTGCAAGAATTATTAAAATTCACACCACAAATACAATCTACCTCTCATGTAGTATGACAAATGTCAAAAGACACTGCCAGAGAAAACCTGCTCATAAGTTCAGCTCTAGGGACTCCAAGAACCTGGGGGATCCCCCAGAGACACAGCTAAATCCAATCATACCTGTATCTCCAATGAACTAGAGAAGTAAGCCCCCAGTGAAAGCACCCATTACTAATATGTTTAAATAGGTGACAGGCCAAAAATGGTTAGTCAAATGACACACCAGCATTTCAGCTTAACTAAGCATGAACCATTGCTCTGGCAGCCAGCATCCCCTAGAAGGAGGCAGCAGCGCAGAGCACAACATGGTTATCAGCTGCACAGCCTACCTCTAGCTGGCATGTGTATTGACGGCATTGCTATCTCAAGCTAGTCACAGCCCTTCAGGAATAGCTCTCATGCAAGTATTCTGAAATTAAAGCCATTTTAACATGGAATAAGACTTGAACAGCCAAATCGAATCAGTGTAGTTAAGAGCACAATGGTTTGTTCCCCTTCTCCTGACGAAATCCCAAAGGGTATGTAACTGATCTCTGCAAATTTCAGATTCCCGGGTGGTTTTCAAGGTTAACCACAGTTACAAATAGCAATACTTTAACCTAAAAGGAATATAAAAATGAAAGTCTGCAACCAACAAGAAGGATCAAATCTCTTGGTCCACCAAAGACAAAAAGGGGGGGGGGGGGGGGGGGAGAAGAAGGAGGGGCATATTTGGCTTCTGATAAACATTTGGGAAGAATGATTTGTCAACCTTCCAAGAACCGGAAGATAGTATGTGGAACAGTCAGTTTACGCCAACAGCACAAGGTAACCAGAGAGGCCCAGGACGGTAAAAGAAGAGATAAGGAATATTTAGAAAAGTTACTTAACAAGGCACAATAGTTGATTTATGGCCTGAATGAAAGACTACTGAAAGTATTCTACTTGATTTCAACAGGTTTTAAATCAAGTTGAGCCTTGGGGAAAAAATGCAGAGGTAAACCTTTTATTAACTGTTACAGCTTTACTAAAAGAAATGGCTAAATGAAAATTAAGTTTACCTATGGCAAATGAGCCTCAGCAAGAATGTGCTGTCACTGCATCTGCTAACACCATAACTGCCACCCAGAGCTCTTAAAGGAACAAGGAGCAGATGCACTCTTCAAAAATACGATGTTAAACCAAAGAAAACACTAAATATTTGGGGGGGAGGATATTCAGTTAAAAAAAAAAAAAAAAATTTAAAAATGGATTTGAGTGCTTCACCCATAGACAAGCTGTAATTGTTTCTTCTGCAGTGCTTCCAAAGCATTCCAGTCCAATCTCTTGAGAGGACCTTAACACTCCAAATGCCCCATGTTATCAGTTCTAGATCACTTGCTACTAGGCATGAGTCAGTCATGCAAGAAACACCTCTATTGGGGGGCTTCAGAATCAAAATGACTGAACTGATAACTAAAGTTATAATGTTATTCTTACAAAAAACTTCTGACAACAGCTTGATTCAGATGAGCAAGAAATTACCAAGAAGTTTCCAATGCCCTTGTTTGTATCACATTATGCTATCAGTAGTCAATATCAGCAACTACATTTTTATAAAGTATCTTTTACTAGCCAACTACAAATATCAATGTTTATAGTCACACTGTAAACAATCAAGTATGACTTCCTGTTCTAAGTTTAAAGTTATCATGATGTGAATCATTACACTTGTGTACTGCTTGATTACTACACTTGTGTAGAACACCAGAAAAGCATGTAAGTATGAGCTGAAGGAGAACACACTTCAAGGTTTTAATCACTGTGCCCTAAATTTATAAGTGTGGCTCTGAGGTCTATTGTTAACTACTGGAGTTCTTAAGAGTACAAAACTCTCCCTTTAATTAGGACCTTCACATACCTGCCAGTAAGCATTTGCAAACTCCTGTTCCTGAGGAACAACGCCACAAGCAGTACCCAAGATTTTCATGATTGCTTTAATATCCTGTATCATCCCTTCACAGAGTGAACTGTAAGCTTCTTGTGGTAAGAACGCTGGTGATTCTTTACCATGTTACTATGAGACAATAAGTAAAAATTTCAGAACTGTGAAACTCCCAATATTGTGGAATTTCATTTAAAATATAATAATTTTATCATGAAATAATAAGATTAAATATGTGATCCTTTCCCTTTGGTAGTGGGTGCAGGGGAAATACCTCTGAAATGTCTTTTAGCCTTTCTTTCATTTTAAACATATTGACTGTTTCTAAACACAAAGGAATTTAAAACTCGCTTCCAGAGACTACTACGAAAGATGATTTAAATTAGTATTACAGTATATATGTTACATCTGGCAAAAGAAAGACAAATCTTATTTGTATTTTAAACTTCTTCGGAATTAAATTACATACACGAGAACAACATCAGACTAGGTAATATGTTCTGACCTTTCTGTTTTTGATTCACCATCAGCTTGATAGTGTTCAAGGTCTTGGTAAAGAGACTGCAGTTCTGCTTGAAGTCCTTTTTCCCGTTCTATACTTCCTTCATAGAATTTAATCTCCTTTTCCATTGCTTTTACTTTGTCTTCCATCACCTTAAACTCATGAAGTATCAAATAGCTGACTCCACAGTATTTACACACTGTCTCATCCCGGGGCATCTAGAAAAAGATAAAATTATAAGATTGTTGGCAAGAAAAGCCAGTGAATGACACTAAATAATAATAATAAATCTGAATAGTTTAAACCATTTACTGCTCTGGAGCACTTATGCTCAGATGATGCTATTGGTTTAACATATAAAAAAGACAAAATTCTACATAGCAAAATGAAATCAAGCTATAGCAGTACTTTCTTTTACTGAAAACTTCACAATATATATCAACTATGGCAATTTACTATGTGGGAACTCTCACTGGAATTCTAAACTGAAGAACCTCTGAATTATGGTTGATGTATTAATTTAAAATAAAATGCTGTGTTTTACAAAGTTATCTCCTTAATGAATTTGTGATTGCCTGAGCCAGAAAAACGTTATTTACTGTGTTTTTCTGACGAGTCGTATCCAATTGAAGTAGGCAAGATGAAAAGCGAAAGTGAATAAAATTATTCAATTCAGCAATCTTTACAAAAATAATTCAAATGAGTAAGGGACTAATTATTATGAAGTAGTGTCCATGCCCTTGAGTGTTGTGGTAAATGTAACCCATTTACTAGAAGTAATCAAAGACTAAAAAAAACGCAGAGTACATAATATACATCTAATCGAAAGACCATTTCTTAAATTGAGAAACATACTTTTTTTTGTAAGTGATCAAATTATTAAGCTTTGCAGTAAGTAAGACTTCATAAATATGAACAGATAGACATGCTCTGACTTTGATACACACTTATTATTCCGTGTATCAGTTATTCCTATGCATTTCAATCATTTTCACTTCCAGGAAAAAATGCTCAATTTACAAGTGATGCACAACCGAACCTGCAGAAGAAATGGGTATAGAGTAAATAAATCAGCCAGGCCAAGCCAAGAAGGTCTGACACTTTGGTAGGGGACATGGAAGCATCTGCATACCAGCACAGATCACTGTTTCCTGAACGTGACAGGTACTACCCTGTTCTTGTGTCACAGCATAAATGCATTTGAGATGGCTAGAATTAAGACTAGATCAGAGGAGAGTTGTAATATAGCTAAAGAAACAACCTCAAAGCAAGAAATACAAAAAGGTATTGGTAAGCTTGGAGATTTGAAAGACGGAAAATGGGTGGCAACTGGAAGAGCAGTTGTGTGTTTGCGTACTGAGAGCTTAAAACAAGCTTTAACAGTTCTTGCAATTATCAATCGTTACAAGGATTTTACACAATGACTTATGAAAATCAGAAAGCTGGAAAACTGCAATCAGTTTAAGTCAAAGAATGTAACAATTTCTTGTTTTACAGGAAAAGAAAAAAAAGACATTATGAGACATTGGGATAAACTGAGAGGAATCAGATGACAAAACAGCTTTCAAAAATTATAAACTAAAGACTCATGATCTCATGATTCAATAAGCTGTAGCACTTTAAATATAGCTTCATAAAAATGGTGTTTCAGGATGCCCTGGAATTACCAGGCCAAGCTTTATTTTCTCATTTCTTAGTTTTGCCCCAGTTTAAAATACCCCTAGTTACAGTTGCTCTGAATGAGCTGAAAATGCAAGTTTATTTTTCCTGGCAGCTGCAAACTGTGCTTAGAAATACGAAACTGCTATTCAGGATAACTACCATACAGTTCCAAAGTCCTAAAATTACTATAGTGAAAAAGGACAAAATGAGCTGTTACAAGGAGCACAGGAGGGGGGCTCTTATCCCAAAAAGAACATGTGCTCTCATGCAGCACGACCACTGCTGTCTTTCAAATAAACAGTTACAGAAATTTCACTGGGTACGAGGATTAAAATCAAAATAAAACAATTGGGGTCCTGTACTGAAAATGTTCTATGCAAGTACTAACACTTTTTAGTTTCCAAGTTCAATTTTGTTATTGAACTTAAAAATAAATGAAGTCATAGAACAATAAATACTATCTCTCTGGACGTAGTGAGAAATGGGTCTTGTTCTTCACGTTCATTCCTCAGGTGAAATAAAAACCCGAAAGGACTTCAGATCAGGTTGGATTTTTAAAGTATTTGCTACATCATCAAAAAACCACAGGAAAGCCAGAGGCTTTATGTTATGGCAGTACGGAAAAAAAGTTCTGTCTTTTAATCAAAACCTTGCTCTGCACATGCACAATTATCCTGCAACCACTGCAATATACTGCACATAGATTGAACTAGTTTTAAAATATTTATCTGTAGTGTAAATAGAAATTACCAAATATCGGTATACAAATTTGGCGTAGGTTGAGTGATGCTTAACAGGCAAGCTAGCCCAAACCAAATTCCATGCTGCAGTACATTAACACCAATAAGCAAGCCAACTAATTTAAATCCATGTATGCCCAAAATGCCTAGAAAAATAACAGGACACAGTTGAAAGTGAATAGCTCCAAAAGAGCAAGGCCTGAACTGGTGAGAGCAAGAGATGTACCAATACAAATTCTTATCCTAAATCCAAGATTCCTCTCCCATGCCCACAGTGGTCAAACCACAAGCAGGACTTTCTCCTTTTTCTATTTCCATTTCTCCTCTCTTTTGCATTGTCAACATCACAACCTGAGTTCTCCTCACTGATACTCAAAATATCTCCTGAAATTCCTGAGCTGATTGGATATTTTTTTCAGAAGCTACTGCAGTTTCATACAGACAGGTACAGAGAAATGCTGTAGATGCTGATTTCATTCAGCCAAAATAGTGACAAAGCTATCTTAGGGCTACACCAATTTTAAGGTCAGAGCAAGAAAGCATTCTACAGCTTTGAATACTACTTACAAACAAAATGTTTTGGGCTTTTGCACAGTTTCCAAGAGAAATAACATTACTTTATCTATGTGTGTATTTCTCTATTGTCACCTTTTTTGTTGTGAACCACAATGTCTGATCATTTATAACCAATTCTGACTCTGAGGGCAGAAATATTTAAGTGTCTAAAAGTTTTAGACAACCAGGTAGGCAATAAATACTTCCTAAGTCCCCCACTGAAGAAAACTCTGGAGTGTAAAGGCAGCCCTTATCAGATATCAGATAATCCATATAGGAGAGAGACTTATAAATGGTCTGTCCAGGAGAAAAGATTCCATTAGACCTTGTAAAATACAAGGTCTAATGTAAAATACAAGGAGTAAAAAAAGTGTATTTTACTCTCACTAAAATACAGTGAGAGTAAAATACAAGGTCTAATGGAATGATCAACCAACACACAACCACTACACAAAAGTCTGTAGGAAACAAATTTTCACTAGTTCTTATGCTTACAAAGCTACTTTTCTGGAATAATACTATTTTTGAGTAACCAGGAAGAATGTGTGTTACATACACAATGATTTACATTCTCAGATTCTGTATTTTACTATTTACATTTGATCAGAACACTGTTTTCACCTTCCCAAACTCAAAGCAGAAGGAAAAAAGGAAAAAAATCAGGGGCAAAGCACAGTTTGGAAGGAATAGAAACAGAAACTATCAGAGCTCTAATTAGAAAAGGGAATCTGCATGTCCTTAGCAGTGAGAACAACCAGTGAATAGGAAGAAAAAAATCAATTAAGAATTCGAAAAACAAACAGAAGTTAATTTTAGTATTGTGGTTTTGGTCAGCTTGGACAGGGAAATTCAGGACAAACAGGACTTGAAAAGGGAACAGAGAGATACTAAAAACCCCTGCTATTTGAGTTAGCACGACAGTACTGCATGCACAGTAACAATATAAAAACAAAAACAAACTCATGAGGACAAAGTACTTGGACTAGGAAGATATTTGATCCATAAGGTTTTGAGTTACAGTTCTGATACACAATACACGAGAAGCTATAAAGAAAGGACAAGAACTACAGCCAGAACAAGCTGTATCCCAAGGTAGCATTTCTAGCTGTTCCTCTAGAACATCTGTGGGAGTAGTTTCAATTCAAGAGCTGCATTTGGTTTTGGAAGAACTAATATTATTGCATGGTTACATAGATTTCTTTAGCTACCAAGGGCAAGTGGAGAACTGAGCCAAGATGGAGAGTCACTCAAATTACATCCGTCTGACTCAGTACCATAAGCATCTGTAAAGCAAAAGTTATAAGGAATAAAATAAAAAATAGAAGTTACTTTGCTGGTCTGGACCATTTTTAGGCTGGCGAGACAGGAATTTATATCATTTCATCTTGACCAAATAACTACAGGGTGCATCAGTCTGTGCATGGCTATTCTTCTACTCTGATATTCCAGATTCCACCCATGAAAATTACCACGATGAAGAGCTAAATTCTTGTTAAAAGGAAAATTATCCACTTTCTCACTTAGCAGTGCCTTGGAATTACAACTTCCAGCATATGGATCACTTATGCTAGAAATAGTCCATTACAAGCAGCTAATAAATAGCCATGACTCTTAAAAGCCAGTCCTCAATTAATGAGATTCTTTTAAAAAGCTTTAAATATGTTTCTGTGCACCATTAAAATGAAAACATGGAGCTGTGAGCACAGATGTACCCCTTGTATATTAATTTTACAGTGCAGGGAAGGGAGAGTCTAGGGCAACTGCAGCACTCACCAAACTCCTTGCATCACCAAGCACTCCTCAGGCACATAAACCAGTACTAACAGCTCTTGCTCTCTCCCCAGTCAGTCTGCCAGGACTGAGACTGCTTTAGCAAGGACTGGCCAAATAACAAAAAACAAACTACACTTGTAGCAGAACAATATATAAAACTCAAAGAAAAAAAAACATCATTATGCTGCAGCTGGGTGCTCTTAAAATCATTTCTGTATATTGATTGTTTTATTCTATCGCTACTTGATTCTACCTTATTATCTGAATCTACTTTCCTTTTTATTTTTCTGAATCTACTTTTCTGTTTTACTCCTCCTCTCCCATACTACTTTAATTTCTCTCATGCTGTTTGTCCTTCTCCTGACAAACTAGCCAATCCCTATTACACATATACACAAAAATCATCACTCAAACCACACAATTGATTTTCTAGGAAGAAAGTGAAGTTCTCTGCTGTATATGCAAAACCAAAGAGTTATTTGATTGAGATTGATCTTTTTGTATTCACTGATTTTTAAGAGCCTCAGTAGAAACTTCACTTCTTTAAAAGTTTATTATGAGTCAAGTTTTCAGTCAGCATCTACTCAGAAGGTAATACAGATTGCATGCTAAGCCATGCTGCATACATACTTATTTGCTCCACTTCCACAAAATATTAGTTGCAAAATAAAAGCCACAGTATTTGCTTTGCATACATATGTATAGTGTAGAAATAGGCTTGTATTAAAAACAGAACATCCTGCTCTCAAAAGTTTCATTGAAAACACGCCCTGAAATAATCAGTTTGTCATGAAAGGAAATAATACTTGGATTTCAGGTAGCTTTAATTTTTTCCTGCCTGTGAGTAAAGCAGACTAATGAACCATAAAAAGACTGTACTGCAGTGTTAGTAACTGCACACATTCACACGAGCCCTGCAAATACCTAACATGTGTCCAACAGCACGGACCTTACTGGTGCTCCTAAGCTCATTAGGATGTCTTACAGCACACTCCCGCTTTCTGTGAATGCAAGGCATTGCAACAAAACGTGATGCTTGTGCAGATGAAAGATAATTTAGCCCACTGTTAATCATTCTTTGCCTGACAAATACTGACTTTTTGCATCTGTAGTTGCAACAGTTGTGAAGCCCCTCCTAGCTACAACCCAATTGCCTGTGATGCAAGAGTGATTGCAATCCCTCCAATTCCTAGCAACTTATTTGGATGCTGGTTGCAGAGAGGGTAGAAAAGCTTACATGTAGTGAATACAGCCCTAGCCTTATAAGTATAGCAGCAAATAAAAATGCTTTGCTGCCTCAGGTGACCATCAGGGAGTTCAGAATTCTCACACTAAGAACAGAAGACTGTTATCCAAGTTCAGAAGACGTGCTTTCACAAATCACCTGATACCTCAATATACCATAGCAATAAAGCAGGCTGCCTTTAGTATCTGAGAGCTGGTTTTCCCAAATCAACTATGGAGTCATGGGTAACCAGTTCACTGTCAAGAGCTTTCCACCTCTTTAGGCTGTAAAGTGTGGGATTATACAAAAAAAAAGCAGATACTTTCTAACATTTCCAAACCACATTACAATCACTCAGAACATTCACACCCCTTGACACCCCAATGAAACCCAAATGTTTAAAATTTTAAAGCCAAATATTGAAAATCTCAGTGGACATAGCAACAACTCATGAACATCTTCTCCAGAAGCATTCATAAGGTGCATGACAACAGGTCTCTGAAGAGACATCCTGCCATTCTGCATGCACACCACCATGCTCATCTGGAGGGCATAAATGGAAATGATGCTGTTTCTAAATCCATATTGATATCAGTATTTAAGTACTATATACATAACTATTTCATTTGCTTCTACAAAGCCAGTCTTGGTGGATGGGACAGGTTCTTTAGCTAATTAATGCAACTGGAACTATGTAAGAACTTACTAAAAAAAAAATAACCCCAGGTTCAAAGACACCAAGAAAAATTCACGATAACATAAAGATACTACAATGTGCTAAATCTATAGTACCCATGGCAAATTTAGTAAGTAACTATTTGCTACTAGTAATGTTCATGATGTTTTGCAGATAGTTGGATATCACGGAACGTTCTGTACCAATGTGTAGTACACCTTAAAAGTTCCTACTCTGCTTCCTTTGTTAAGCTCCTAGGGTGAGAACTACTAATCTGTAAGGGTATCTTGTGCTCAATTAATTTTATGATTTATGTTAAACAAAGGTTATTTATTTGCCAAATAAAATATAAAATTAAATATAACTTTTTGTTTGCTGCTTTGAGGACTCGGGGTCATTTTACTGTTGTTCTGTTTCCCATTTCAGTAAGATCTTCAGGGCAAGACTCCATCTTTCCATCTACTTACACTGAACTGACAACAACAATGCTGAAACAGAGAACTTCAGTAAGTTCACAAGCATACAAAAGATTCATCTACCACTACCAACAAACAACTAAGAAGGTGAAATATGATAGTCTTCTTTCCTCTTCAAGAAAAATAATAAAACAACAACAAACCAAACATACAGAAAAATGCCACAAAACAAAATACACATCCAGCCACTGGAGTAAAGGAAACACTTCTTTTTTATCTTCCAGTGCTCTGTGATACTTCTCAGACTCAGTTTGATGGCATAAACTTTAAGACATGCAAATACATGACAAAGTAGCCATTACAAGTGATCTTTGCAAAATGTTTTCTACAGTCCTGTAACAATATAGTTAAGAGAAAATGCAGGGTTCTACTGAGGCAAACCAACCAACTTAGTTGAAACACTTGCTACTTGGCACACCAAACTGCAAGCAGCACCTCGCAGATACAAGCGTCCCTAAAATAAGGCTAAGAGGTAGAGAATACCCTCCCCAAAAACTGTCACAGAAGAAAAGATAAGCTACGGCTTGGACTTTGGACAGTTTTTTAACTGACTGGGTTATCTCTTTCCTAGGAAGTTACCGATTTTCCCACGTCTGCTGCCAGAACAGCAGCAGCTGTTTCCCACATTCACCATCACCACCACACCATGTGGCATAGCTTCCTCCGGGAAAAATGACTCCTGCTGACTTCGAAAGCTGACAAACATTGCTCAGTGAGGTAACCACACTGCTAACATGCAAAGCCACAGCTTGGGGGGGTTACATATTTTTTTAGAAACAAATAATGATTGAGATCTTTACTAATAATTAGTTTGTAAGAAGTATGCAACTGTAACTACAAAAAATACTATAAGCTTTAATATTTTAATGGACATACGGATGTTTATCCGTTTTGTTTTTTGTTTTTTTTATTTTCATTTAGCACTCATCTTGAAATGCATATTGTGTGAAAGAGGTACGAGAGCGGTAGCAGGAATGAGGGAGAGAGAAAAGCAGGGCCATGTAAAATTCTTACGTGACTCTTTAAGGCAAAATTGATCAGAACCTGAAGAACCAAAGTCCCTCCACATCTATCATGTCATTAACAAAATACCAAGAAATACCTTCCCTTCTATATTACAATTTCCTTTAAAATTTAATAAGCAGAGTGGGCAACACCTACTGGACTCAGTCACCAAATGGTCAATTTGTATCAACTTCTGCCATGACATTATGGCTTCACTCCAGCAGGTTGTCCTCTCTGGCAGACTCTAGCAGTAGAACAGTCTGCAGAACAGCCTGTTCCAGGTTGGCACAAGATGCTCCCTTACCCATACTATCCTGTACAAGAATGAAGTTTTGGAAGTTGCTATGTCACTTGCAAATATTGATAAGCAGCTTGGGAAGCTCCATCCACTACGAGAACAAAGGAGAAGAATGAAGAGAGCTCTGGTCTGCATCCTCTCTTTTGAGAGAGCTGCTTGATCTGTTGTCGGCACTACAACCCAACCTCCAGCAAGCCACCTCAAAACAGCGTCTAGCAAATCAATATTCTGCAGCTGAAATCACAATGCTTAACATACTCCCTCCAGACACATGTTCCTTTGGCCTGCAAGCTCCATGTTGGGAGCATGTGCTTGGTTTGGCAAAGCAATGTACAGCTGGCAAAAGTTCTGCCTATGTTCAGAGCAATCTAAAAGAAAGATTCCAAGAGAGATGTTATAAAATTCAAGAAGCAGAGACCGTGGAGGGAGTAAGAACATGTGTACATAAAAGGTAGAAAATTACAAGGACAGGAAATTGTGAGAATGATTTGTAATCAAGCTCTGTATCTTGTAACTATACTACAACTACAAGGCAAGTCAGCTGAGTGAAGAGACAAGCAGCAGCAAAGGATATGTAAAACCCCGACACTTAACTGATCCCAAAATCTTCGGCTGTCATTGCCTTTGAGCTCACATATTTCACATTGAGGTGCAGGGCAGAATGGGTCAGGAACAGCCTATTCATGTACATATCTAGAAATACTGTCTTCTGCATTTAGATCTTTTTGTTTAAAATGTATCGTAGAGCTAGAAGAGATCTGAAGAGATTGCCTGCCCAGTCCCCAACTCCAAAGCAAAAGTTTGCCTTATTTGTCCCCCACAGTACCAGTGGAAGAATTCCACAACTCCCTCGGGTGATCTGCTCTACAGTTTCATAATATTAAAGCAAAGCAAGTCCAGAAAGGTGAGGATAAGATTAATTTGCAGATGGAGATGAAGGACAACCACCATTTTCCTACACATATGAATATTGTTACCGTGCCCTTAAGTATTTTCCAGAGTAAGCAGACTCAGTTCTACTATCCTTTCCTAGAAGGACAGGATTTTTAAGCTCTACTATTCTTGCTATTTTCTAAATTTTGATCAGTCACCTTATTTTTCTTAAAGCCTGCAGCTCAGAACCAATACCTCAACAGCCCTGAAGAGATGAATAAGTAAGGCCCATGTTTCACATGCAACTCCCATACTAATAAACTTAATGGCTGCTTTCTTTGTAACATCAGTTTGTTAATATTATTCTGCTTATGACCTGATTATAGACCTCAGTGTAAGGTTTGACAAGTGACAAGAAAGCTGAATCAGTTAGTATGTATTTTGTATTGATACATTGGACTTACTCTTTCCAAATACGCCTTATTCTTACTAAGAATATGAAGTTTAATGCTGTTCCCAGATTGCTCACAACCCCTCCCAGACTGGCATCAGTGTATTCCTGATGGTAATCTAAGGTCCTAGCTCAATGAAAAACAGCAGAAACTGACAATCCTACTGAAAGAAATAACGTCACCCCTTTTCTGTTCCCACTTTGTGCCTGCACTCACACCTGCTTCCTCCTTGTGCTGGCACACATACCAGGAACTGTGCCACGAACTGATCCAACTGAAAGACAAATAGCTGAGGTGCCACCAAACTACAGCCTTAAGTCATTAATGGAAATACTGAGCAGTACTAGATCCAGAACAATTCCCTAATGTACTTTACATGTACTTCACCCAACAATTTGGCACAACTCTTTTCTTCTTTAGAAGCTTGCACTGATTTTTGCTAACCACTTTATCCTGTTGATGCTTGCAAACTCATTTCTAAACAAATAAACATATCTGGTGTCTTTCCTGCTACCAAAACAGCTGCTAATGAGTCTGTAAGTTTCCCAGGCTCTTCCCCTCCCCTTTTGTAAGGGCAAGCATTCCTTTTCCCTTCCTTTGGCTATATTACCCATCCTTGAATTCTCAGAAATCATCACTGATGGCTCACAAATTTTCTCAAGTTTCCTGGACTATTCCAGGGAGAATTTATCCAGGCTGTGCTAGCTGAGTACATAAAGCTTTTAAATTACTTGCTAATTATTAGATGCCTACCAAAAATTGAGTACAGCTGGGTGTTTTACTGCTAAAGTAAAAACTTCATAGTGCTACAAAAAGTGACTCATGTTCCACTTGTGTGCATCATCTGGCATTTAAAGAGCCTCCTCATAAGTTAACCCATATAAATAGCAGTATTGTTAACATTGGTAATAATCTGTCTCCCAAACAAAGCAACACCCTCACACACAAAGAGAAGATACAAGAAAAGATGAAGGGGAATGTCCCCATCCTATCTGTATTGACACTCCTTTGGAACAATTACGTTATGCCTTTCCGTCATTCCAAACTTAGGGCAACAGAACATGTCACATGGGGTAAAATTTGAAACTCACATAGCAGTGACAACCCCATTACAGAATGAGCATATTCCCCTACAGTGTTCATAGAATCATAGGACAGTTAAGAGTTGGAAAGGACCTTAAGATCATCTAGTTCCAACCCCCCTGCCATGGGGTTGCCATTAGTATGTAATATATATATATTCATATAAATTCATATATATTCATGTAGTACAGCCTAGAGAAGAGAAGGCTCCAGGGAGACCTTACAGCACCCTCCCAGCACCTAAACGGACCGAAAAGAAAAATGGAGAGGGACATTTTAGAAGGGTATGTAGGGACAGGACAAGAGGGAATGGCTTTAACCTTACAGACGGGAGGTTGAAATTAGATATTAGAAAGAAATTCATTACTGTGAGGGTGGTGAGGCACAGAGAACCTGCGGTTGCCCCATCCCTGGCAGTGTTCAAGGCCAGGTTGGACAGGGCTTGGAGCAACCTGGTCTAATGGAAGGTGTCTCTGCCCATGGCAGGGGGATTGGAACTAGACAGTCTTTAAGGTCCCTTCCAACCCAAACCACTCTGTGATACGTAGACATTTGTCATATATGCCAAAACCTAGAACACACCCAATCTAAAACAAGGACCAAGATGTACAAGATATGGTACTGGACTTCAAAGGCCAGCAAAATATTCCTGAATCACCACCGTATGTGGTCTCCAAACACTGTTTTGTCTTTCACACTTCCACAGTTTCATACCTTGCGAATTTCCTCAGGCAGCACATAAATGGGGACATGCCGCTCCATGGCCTCCCAAAACTCGGCAGTGGTGCCAGGGAAGCTGCCGGAGGTCACACAGTTAGAGCCTGCCCTCAGCAGCGGGGCCGCACATCCCCTCTGCCCCACGCACCCCCCACTACGCGGGGCCCAGGCCAGTCCCGAGTAGCCTCCCCACACCCGCACCGCTTGCTCGGGGCAGGCTCGGGGCAGACTCGGGGGCAGTCGCGGCGCTCAGGCCGCGGCCGGGACAAGGGAAGGGGAAGCGAGGGAGGAGGGAACGACGACCCGGCGCGGGGCACGGCAGTGCGGAGCCCCGAGACGCGGAGCAGCCGGAGGGAAGCGGGGCGGGGGAAAGCGGCCGGGGCGGCCATTTTCTTACCGCGGCTTCCTCCGTAACCACGGCAACGGCGCGCGGCTCCGCGCGTGCGCGTGACACGGCCGTGCCCTACGGCCGCGCAAAGGCGGCGGCGGCGGCGGCGGGTGCAGAGGGTGAGAGATCCTTCCCGCGCCCCGGCACAACCGACCGGCCCGGGGGGCGCTAATAACGGGGAACGGGAGGAGCTGCGCTGCTGGGGCCGGGGCTGGCTGTGCAGGGGGAGGAAGACGGCGTGAACGCCGATCTGCTTTCACTGCAAAGCCTTTGTTTGAAGTGAGCTGTCGCCCCAAAACTGGCCCTCACGCACAGGTCAGTTCCTTGACAAAACGGAGGCATGTGCTCAACCTCCGTGTGAACTGGCTTCGCGCTGTCAGAAAACGAGAAAGGGAGGGAGGAGACGTGGCCTGGGGGTGCTGGTGGATATAAGCTCAATAGGAGTGAAGAGTGCACAGCTGTGGCAAAGCAAGCCAGCAGGATGGTAAGTCACACCAGCCGGGGCATCACCAGCAGAGATAAAGATGTCATTGTCCCACTCCACTGAGCGCTTGTCAGGGCACACCTAGAATATGCGTTCAGTTTTGGTCCCTGCTATACAGAAAAGACATGGACAAGCTGAAGAGGGTCTAGAGAAAGGCCACAAAGATGATCCAAGGACTGGGAAGCTGTGTGAGGAAAGACTGAGAGAGCTGGGATTGTTCAGCCTTGAGAAAAAGCAGCTCAGGGGAGACCTTATCACCATGTTCCAGTATTGAAAGGGTGGCTACGAGGAAGACAGAGACTCCCTTTTTACAAGGAGTCACATAGAAAAGATGAGGGGTAATGGGCACAAGTTAATCCTGGGAAGATTCCAGTTGGACTCAAGAGGAAAATTTTTTAACAATGAGAACAATCAGCCATTGGAATAATGTCCCCAGGGACATGGTGGAGTCCCCATCACTAGACACATCTAAGATTTGGCTGGACAGGGTGCTGGGACATGTAGTCTAGGTCATGCGTTGCCTAGGAGGATTGGACCAGATGATCCTTACGGTCCATTCCAACCTGAATTCTATGATTCTATGACTTACTGACATCCACTTGGGTTCACGGCAAAGCAATAAAAATAAACCAGGAAAAGATGTGAGAATCGGGAGTTTTCAGTATAACCCTGTTTCAATGGAATTCGTTTCACATTCTACCCTTCCCTCCTTTTCATCGCTGATTATTTTACATACAGCCCCTTCAACGCAGGCCAAAAAATCGAGTCACTGTTGAGACTCAGGCTTTCTTGCATCCCACCAGCAGTACATCAGCAGTGCTTCAGCAGCCATCTGCTCCATCCCCACACTCACCAGCACACTTGGGTCTCTCCATCTGAACCTGACACAGACTTTTGATGCTGTGGATGAGAGGCCATGAGCACAGTTGGGCTGCTCACCTCCCAGAGCCGATTTCCTGTATGCCCAAAGCATTTCCGATGTATGCAAAGCATTTTCCGTACGCCAAACCAATTCCAACATGCCCACAGCATTCCTTACAAGCCTTATACAGAAAGGTAGCACCCTCCAAAGAAAATAATTTAGCGACAGCCACTAAAAACTGTAAAGAGGCCACCATGAAAAATGAGGCGACCTTTCACCAGCCTTGCTAACCTGATTTAATTTATGCACAGCTCGCTCTTTGCTGCAAAGGTTCAGTCTCGGGGGCGGCATCAATAATGTTTTTCGGAGCAGTGCTGCGCAGCTGAGCAGTGGGGGAGGAGGTCTTGCTATTGGAGAAGATAGTGAATTTTATTGGAAAAGAAAGAAAAATGGGGGTGTGGGTTGACAAGAAGCTCAACATGACCTGGCAGAGTGCGCTTGCAGCCCAGAAAGCCAACTGTGTGCTGGGCTGCATCACCAGCGGCAGGACCGGCAGGTCGGGGGAGGTTATTCTCCCCCTCTACTCCACTCTCATGAGACCTCACCTGGAGTACCGCTATCAGCTCTGGGGCACCCAACAATGACATGGACCTGTAGGAGTGAGTCCAGAGGAGGCCATGAAAATTCGCAGAGGGCTGAAGCACTCACTCTCCTTTGGAGACACGCTGAAAGAGCTGGGGTTGTTCATCCTGGAGAAGAGAAAGCTCTGGGGAGACCTTAGAGCAGCCTCCCAGTGCCTAAAGGGGCCAACAAGAAAAATGGAGAGGGACTTTTTAGAAGGGCATGCAGGGACAGGACAAGGGGGAACGGCTTTAAACTGACAGAGGGGAGACTGAGATTAGACATAAGGAAGAAACTCTTCTCTGTGAGGGTGGTGAGGCTCTGGCACAGGTTGCCCAGAGAAGCTGTGGCTGCCCCATCCCTGGCAGTGTTCAAGGCCAGGTTGGACAGGGCTTGGAGCAACCTGGTCTAGTGGAAGGTGTCCCTTCCCCTGCCAGACGGTTGGAACCAGATGATGTTTAAGGTCCTTTCCAAACCAAACCGTTCTGTGGTTCTATGAAAACTGCATGAGTAAGAGCCGGGGGGTGCGGGGTGCGGGCAAGGGAGGGCACCAGGCACCCGGTGCTCTCCGTCGCCCCCGTCCCTGGAGCACGGTCCCACGCGAGGCTGCGCCTCCCCCCTCCCGCCCTCGCGTGTGTTGCCGTCGTGACCCGCTCCACCTTGCGTGCCGGCCTCCGTGCTGCGCTGCATCGTTAATCCCCGGGTTGGCAGCAACCGGAGCCGCATGCCCCAGCTTCCCCCGCTCCTCCATTTAACCTTTTCGTGATCCCACGCGTGTGAAGGGCCGCTCGCCCCCCGCGGAGGCATTTAATTAAGAGCGACATTAACAGCGAGACGGGGAAGGCAGAGGCTTTGATCGGCGGGAGAGCGGGGCGGGGGGGCGCCCGGCCGCGCCTTGCCGGCATATGTTCCCCCTGCGTGATGGCGGCGGCGCGGGGGGGCGGCGGGCCGGGCGCCCAGCGCCTCTCACGCGATGGCCGCCTATCGTGCCGGGGAAGGGTGTCGTGCGGCGCGGCGGTGAGATCAGCGCGGATCACCGCGGCGGGGGCGGGGGGAGGCGGCAGTCACGCAGCGGCAGGGAGAGGCAGGAGGGCGGGGGAGCGGTGACTGCTCGGTGACTGCTCCCTCCCTGCCCCCGGCGGCGCCCGCTAGGGGATCCGGTCTGGCGCGGGGCACTGAGGAGACCATGTCCAGGGGGGCTACGGGGAGCCTGTCCTGGGGGGACTTTTATTTGTCCTTTTTATGCAAGCATAAAAACCATGGGGATTGGAACTAGATGAGCTTTGAAGTCCCTTCCAACCCAAACCGTTCTGCGATTCTGTGACTGAGGAGAGCCTGTGCTGGGGGTGCTGAGGGGTGCCTGTGCCCTGGGGGGAAGCATGGCGCGGGAGAGGTTGCTCCGACCACATTCTGCTCCGAAGCAGCTATTTCCCCCCCCTGCCGGAAGCCCACGCAGGCTCCCCACTCTTTCATGGCCCCTATGCCTCAGTGCCTGCAATCGGGGTGACTCAGGACTCCAGTGCGCCGAGGGGGGATCTGCCTGCCCCTGCCCGGGGGGCAGGGAGGCCGGCGGGGGTCCAGCCGTGCCTCACGGTGCGGCGTGGCGGCAGGCCTGCGTGCGTGCTAGCCTCAGTGACCGGCTCTGCTGGAGATCAGGTTCCAGGCGGCGTGAGCAGCTCCAAGGACAAATGAACAGGCAAGGAATGAGTGCGTGACACGCAGCAGTCATGAGCCAGCTATTTCCATTGTTTTCTGGCAGGCTTTGTACCTTCTCAAACACACGTGGGAAGCCTCCTGCTGCTTAGAAATCCCAACCCGGGGGAGCGAAGTCCATGCCCAGTGGGCAGCTATGGAAAAAGGCTAATAAACACGAACACTCTCTTCACACAAAGCAGGAGCACCCGGGGGGTGTGTGTGAGGGTGAATAGGTGTGCCTGCACCTGCAGTCTTCCCTGGGTAAAAGAAATCTTGGTCTAGGCTGTCCTTCTATTTGTTCAGTACAAAGACCATCGCAGGGAAGTGGTTTTGCAGCGTTGTCTGTAAACAACTCCTCTGGGAGGCTGCTGGCGGTTCCAGTTGTTTTGCTAGGGAGGAGCAGAGCTCAAACGCTTATCGCTCAGACTTGCGGTGCCATAGGTACGTGGGGGGTTGCGGAGGAGCAGGAGGAGTCCCTGTGCTGGGGCCTGCAGGAGAGGCTGACACGAGGAGGAGAGATGGCAGGAGACGTGCAGAGGGAGGGGTCAAGGGAAGGACAGGGCTTGCATGGCGTACAGCAGCGAGGTTATTTCTGGTGCTGCATGCACATCGTGTTTGTTCCCGTTTTCAGGCTGTATTGTTTGCTAGATTTGTTTGGTTTGCTCTGCTCCCCCGTCTTTGCAAATGTCACAAGGACGAGATCATGGTGGGAGAGCAGCCTCCGTGTAAGGATGCTTGGAGGAGGAATCTGAACATGAGGGTGACTTGGGAGTCAAGGTCAGGCAGGTCATTCTGTGCAAAGGGACAGCAGTAGAAACTCTCCAAGGCAGTGTGAAAATGGTAAAATCAGGAAAAGCATCAAGGAGCAGGGTACTGGTGGTACATGCAGAAAGGTGGAGGTAAAGTGATGGTACTGAACTCTGAAGGCACCATGACACTGGCTGAAATAGAATGAAACAGCAGTGTGCTAATGGCAGTGGAGCACGCGAGGCAGAGATCTGATCCTGAGGGAGGAGATCCCAGTACTCACTCTGGACACTGCCAAATTAAAGTCAAGCTTTTGGCTGCAAGAGCACATGAGGTGAATCAGAGGAGGAATCTGTATGATTAAGCAGCAGCTGAGTGCCAGAAGTGAAAAGCTGTCAAGCATAATATCAGAAGTGTATGTGAGGAAGACAGCGTATTTATTTGCCATGGTAGAAAAGGATCTGAAAGGGAATACAAGAACCTTGTACTGAATCTGAGTTGGCAGCAAGAGAACTTGGGAAGGGTGCCAGGAAAAGTGTCACAGATACAAGGCTTCTGAAGTGAGAAAGGAACACAGAGCACACAGGCAGCTTCAGCAGTCAGGCGGTTAGGAATGGGCATGAAGGGCAGGAGGGCACGGACAGCCAGCTAGCAGGAAGTTATTTGGGGAGGGAATGACCAAAAAAAAGCCCTGGGAGGTTGGTGCAGAAGGTTCAAAGTTTTGTTCTTTATCTTTAAGGCATTCAAGGGCCTGGGCTCAGCATATCTAAAAGATCACCGAAAGCTCCGAGACAATGATAATGGTGGCACTTCTGATGGCTCCTTGGGCAAAACAGAACTTTTACTGTAAGGGTGAGGTTCATCTGTGCTGGCCAGACTCAGCAGTTTCCCAGGGGCCTGCTAGGAAACATCCACAGGAGCTCAGAAACACCATCAATCTTTCCCTTTCCCCGTTTCCCATCCAGGAGCAGAGTGATATGCTTTTTCCTAGTTTAAAGACACAAATCTGTAGGGAGGAAAACATTTATACTGTTGGCTTTAAAAAAAAAAACCCAAACCCAACAAACCTGAAAATCTTGCTGAAATAGATAGTGCACACAAAGCCCTCCCCACTGAGAGGGTGAGAATGGATGAAACGAGATGGATGTTACTTATGGTCTTAGCTACCGGAAGAAATATCAGGCAATGATGAAGGAACTATGGAGACATTGTGAAACAGGAAAAGATAAAGAGAAAAAACAAATTAAGGAAGCCTGCATGTTTAGAGGACAGAGCATACCAAAGAGGATGGTGAGGCTGACTTGAATCAAGGAGGCAAGATCAGTACATATACATCATTCGGAGATCCAGCATGCAAAAGCAATGCATTGGTCTCCCAGCCAAAGGGAATGGGATTATCCATATGTAAAAGGAACATGGAGAGTCTGGGTTTGAAAGCCCTGAAGTTGTTAGAACTACTGCTGACATAGTTCTGGAGCTTTACTTGGTCTCCACTCCACCACAACATAAATAAATAGCATGTATAACAGCATATAATACTTTGCAGTAGATTGGGCTACTCCTTCCTCCACTTCACTTTACTACCTCATGATTTGCAATTGCAGTAATGTCCTGGCACATCCCGATAGGAAAATGCAAATGTTGCATTTCTGTGGCATGGCCTGACAGTTTAGATTTATCTCCCACAAACAGATAACACTATGCGTATGTTGGTGGAATGTGGTTGCTACAAACTTGTTAAAATACAGACATATCCTTATACCTTGGCATGTGAAACTCGGATGAAAATGAGTTTTTTATTGCTCCATTGCTGTTACGACCAGCTGCACTGCCTTCAGCAAATGCACTAAGCAAGAGAGGGCTCAGCAGTCATGGGTTGTGGCCACTGAGTAACCAGAATTGGCGTTGCTGCTCTGATGCTGGCTAAGTGTCAGCTCATGAGAGCTCATGTGGTTAAATGAATTGCAGCAGGCTTCACCACCATCATGCAAGAGAGGCCTGGAACAGAAACCAGTGGAAGAAGTTACAAGGTGGTCGCTTCAGGTCTCTTGTCACATAAGAGTGTGATAACCTGCTCAGCACCCCAGTTCATTGCATTGATTTAGCTTTCATTCCGGTGAATTGCGCATCAGGAAGTCATGGTTTACATGATCTGTTTGCTACTTGTAATTACCCTAAATGGTTAAGAAAGGACATTTTAGACAAAATACTTGCTTTAAAAGCTCTAGGTTTCTTTGCCATTCATCCTGAGAAAAACTATTGACAAATTTGGCCCATTTGTCAGCAGAAGGCCCAGAACTGCTGAGATATTTGAGGGCACGAGGGAAGTCTACACTATGTTACCAGAGGTGCACACACAAAGGAGTGTTCATAGTCCCTGCTAAAAGCACACGTAGTGCCAGCCAAGCTTGGGCTGCAGCCTTTCACTGGCAGCGTGTTCCTTGTGAGGCTCCAGGAGAGGTTCAGCACATGGAGTGACCTTAGTTCTGCTGTCTGATTTCTGCACTGCTTCACCCTGAGGTAAGGTTCATGACAGGTTAATGTCCAGCTGTTTACCAGAGCTTGGTGCCTGCGGTGTGTTTGAGCTGCCTAGCAGCTTGTCTCTAGGGAGAAGTGGGAGGTCAGCAGTTCAGAGGCAGAGACGTGTCCTGATGTGCAAAGTACTGCTGAGGACTGAGTCCAGCCTGTCTTCCTCGGCTGACAGCAGTAGGCCTAATCAGGAGAGGTGGTGAACTTGACCCATACTGAAAAGAGATGATTGTGAAATTGGAAGGCATTTCCCTGTCACTATGGAGTCACTAAGGGAACAGCTATATTTTCTTCCTGTTTACGTAAGATTTCACCAGTAGCTTTGCACCCATCTCTAGTGAAACTGCAGCAACAATTTTGAAGCCATGTTGACAAGCCATGGTGATAAAATTTGCTGGAGCTTTTTTATGGTCTGAAATAAAGAGGCTCCCCAGCAGGCCTGGGGCTGGCTGTGCTGAGCCTGGGCTCACTGCAGGATCCTGTGGTGCCAGAGGCTGCTTTGGGCTGGGCTGAGAAAAGACTTAGCCATGGCCTCCTCTTTGCTGAAAGCCCACTGAGGCCGCAGCCACAGAGCTACAAGTGAGGGCACACCGGAAGGTTGCCCAGGTATGTCATGGGGATGAAATTGCTCGCCAGAGAATCTGGAACAGCAGAGTACAACCTTCATTTCATCAGTACATGTGCAAGACTGAACCTTGCTGGGAAGTCAGGCTTGAACTGGGGTTTCATCGGAGTGACTAAGAGGGTGCTGCCACACTCGCTGGGTCCATCCTGAAGTACAGTAGCTCATGGCTTAAAACCAAACGTATTCACATTTCACTCAGTAGTATGCACACCCACATCACACCACACAGGGGACATACATAATTCTCCAATTATTTGTAATACTGCAAATAAAATTAAAGTGAATTTATTCCCAGTGGTTGTGGCAAGAGCTTTAGTGATCCTCCATTTCACTGCAGAAACAATTTCATTGCAGAAGAGTTTTCATTTCGAGTTGTGATGGTGAAAAGTGACAGAGTCCCCAGCTGCACCAGTAAGAGCAGCAGGCTCCAAGCATGGGGCTGTCACACAGGATTAGTCATGTCCTTAGCCACAGGAAAGCCGAGAAGAACAAATCTTGTATCCTACGGTTAGCAGGTTCCTTTCACAGTCAGTGTTTTTCTGCCCTGCAGAATACAAGATTACACAAAAATGTAAGCTTCCTGACCTTTACCTGATGGGCTTTCTTTCCAAATGTGGGAGAAAATGCTGAATTTTTGTTCGGCAAGGTGTGCAGAAAGCCTCTAGCCAAACCAAGCAGCTACTGGCTAAGGGGTGAAGTCACTTCCCGCTTCCCCCATTAGGGTCTGAGGTGCCTGGCAGCCTGGCGGGCCGGGCTGGGAACAGGTCACCAGGATAGAATCCGTCCCACTGTCCTCACACTCTTCTCGCTATCCCTTAGCAGGAGGGCACCACGCTGAACAGCAGAACCCCCCTTTCTAGGGTCCAAGTCGGATAGGAATCAAAGACTGTGATTTAGGAGTTCTGCAGTGTTTTACTTGCCGAGCCGTACTTTACAAGCTGAGTGCTTGCAGAATAAAAGCACTCCCATGCTGCTGTTTGCTCTTTGTGCAATATCCCTTTGAGTACACTTTACAGTATCTTAGTTGATACTATAGTAGATACTCAGCATAGTAACTTTAAGTACAACAATGACACAGTCACATAAACGGAGGATCAGCACTTCCTACTGGAGGTACAAGTCACATTCCCCACCCCAAGATTAAAGGCACATTAAATATTTATATAGCTGTCACGCCTAGAGGCCCTGTCAGGATTAAGGTCCACAGTACTTGTGCTCTAAAAACTGAGGATAAGAACCAGTCCCTGCGCCAAAAGAATGCAGCCCCAGCTCAGGCTTACCTGCTGCCTGGGTGGTGGTTTGCCTGAACTGTCGTCCCTGTTTCACCTTGTGCTTGTGGAAAGTCCAGTTATCAGTGGTACTAAAGGGGTGGAGGTTTTGTTTTAATGCTGAGTTCTGGCTCCCATTTATTTTACAGATGAGGACCCTTCACCAAAAATGCCTGACTTCTGTAAGATGCACCATTCCTGAAGTGGGAAGGATGGGAGCTGGGAAAAAAAAAAAGCACACAGCACAGAGGATGCTTTCTGCATTGAGAAGTACCTCTTCTCATGGAACAACCTTTTCGTCATTATAAGAAGAGGATTTATGGTAGGTAAAAGCACAGTCCTTGACCGTGGGAGGTCTGCATTCAATTTCTGTTCCTCAGACATCCTAGGCAAGTGACTGCTGCTTTCTTGTGCAACTCTTCAGCTATCAAATATTGCTGCTTCTCCCAGGCATGTTGCAGGCATTAGCAGAGCCAGGCCTGCCTCAGGCGGGCAGCCTGTGTGTGGCAGTGGGATGGGCAGGCTTGCTCACTGCTGGTCACGAAGTTAACCGCTGGTTTCACAATTGGAAGAGGCCTCAGCAGCAGCAGGGCAGGAAGCAGAACCGGTGGCTGGAAGTGACTAAGCTCGGGACTGGGGGTGGGGTGAGAGAAGCAGTTGCTGATCAGGAGAGCCTGGCACTGCCTGAACAGGAAATCCTGGAAGCGTGTGACCTTGAAGGGAAATGCAGGGGTGGGATTTGGACCTCTCACCGTCTGGGACAGCAGTGGCATCAACAGGACGTGTCTCCTAATACAAGCCTGCCTGTGGGAATACAGCCTTGCAAGTAAATACAGTCTAGTACTCAGCAATCCAGGAATGAGTATAACGTGCCCCTAACCATAATCTTTATCCACATCTGGAAGGTTATCAAATGTCTTCCTCTAGCAACTCAAAGCTCTTGCTCCCCGTGGTGCCTGATGTGCCTGAAGTGGTCAGCTTTAGCCCAACAAAGCAAGTGAGGCCAAGCTCACCATTACCTCCAGCCTGACTTGTTGCTCGTAGCACGCCAAGGGAAAATCCTTATGTAAGGCACTGAGCATAGCTCGAAGGTACAGAGCCAAGTGCAGCACATCACTGCAGGCCAAACTGCAGAGGAGTAAACCAAGCACAATACCTGGTGCTATTGCTGCATTTGTGCCTTTCTTTCTGTTGCTGCTTCCCATGACCTGCTTATTTATGTGCACATTCCTGTACATTATCATGCTGCAGCACAGTGCAGTAAGGAGTGCTTCGTCATTTGTGCCAGCGTATTGGCTGGGACTTCATTAGCCTCCAGGGATCTGCATGTGAGATGAATTTAGGTCTCTAATAATCTGTTCATAGGCTGCTGCCTCACACTCTGCGTGCATTTTCAGTGGTACGCAAATCACCTGGCTTGATTTGCTTTGATTAACAGGTTACCCCAGAGATCCCAGCATGGTGAGCTCTTCCTCCTGAGCACAGAGCAGAGGGCTGCTTTGATCAGCTCTGCTGAACTTTGTCCCCCTAAGAATGGTGTTCATCCCAGTGAGATAATGGCAGCCCTTTTGACCGCTGGTCCAGTAACTGGCTGTCACAGTCCTTGCTGGACCACATCTGCATGAGCTATGTTTTTGAGAGGCAGTCTGAGGGCACTGTGCCAGGGAGCTGGTATGATGCACCAAGAACCTTTCCCTGGCTGAAAGCAAGCTGTACAGAGTGATGCCATGCCATGCATGCTGCTGCTCTGCATTCCCAGCACTGCCTGTGTTCCCTGCTAACCATGAATGTCAAAGTGCCTGGAGCTGCCATTTTATTTATTTAAGGATGGCAATGACTAGCATTTAGGTGTTGCCTTTCAGAGCTCTTAAAAATAGAAGTTAAAAAATGGCTTCATGTAATCCTTACCACCTTCCTGGATCAGAGGAAGAGACCAGCCACATTAGCAATTAGAGTGTTTTGGAAGTTAACTCCGGTCCAGAGAGAAGCATAATTACAAGTTTTTTACCTTTTTCCTTCACAGGCTGCACAGAAGGTGGATCAACAGAACGATTCCCATTTCACAGCAAAACAGAGATGGGTTGCTCAGACGGTGGCAGACCTGGAAGAGGATCTGGATCTCTGGAGCCTTCAGTTCATTTCAGCCTACTTGGTTACAGGTTCCTTGCCTTGCAATAAATATATGATCAATAAAAGATAATTCTGTCAAGGTGTTAAAGGCAATTAGACATACAAGATTCATCTTGTATGTTTTCAAAGATTTAAAGCTCCCTGTAGAATGACTGTCTTCTGCCAGTTGTTCTTTATAGGAATCAGAAAATATTCCTGTGATTTCTTCAAAACCAGCATTTCCCAACTGTATGTATCATCAGTGAATCAAATAGAGACAAATCTTGTCTCTCATTTCCAGTTAAGCCTGTCATGTTATATGGCACTACATAATATATCAAGAAACAAATGCAGCTGATCTGGCATGTCATTGCTGCAAAAGGAAATGAAACAAATGCAGATTTATGAAAGAAGGCCCATTTTTGGCACCAGTCATGGACTTCCTGGCTGACTGCTAATACCAAAGTGCAGATTGTCTATTTTATGTTAGCAAGGGGAAATCCCAGTAATTCATACCACAGCATTAAAACACAGGAATCTAAAAATAGCATGAAAGAGCTGGACTGGAAACAACAATAAAAATGAAAACTAAAACCTTGTCTTTTTGCTTGCTTACTTTTTTGAAAGTAAGAATGTTAAATTCAACCCCAAGAGCTAATTTCAAAATGATAAGGCCTGAAAGGCAAGATGAGAATATAGAATAGCCAGATGGCCCATGTGGGACGGCTGCAGGAGCCTCTTCTCCCTGCTTGGCATGGTTTCTGCTGCGGTCCTGTCCTTGATAAATGGCAAGGTAGATGAGGTCAATGAGGCTGCTCTCCACTGATTTGGGAAGTGAGGACAAGCAGGGAGAGGACTGATGGGCCACAGACAGTTTGAGGATAAAGATGACAGCCCCAGGACCCTTTCTCCCTGGGTTTTCTCATGGATCTCCCTGTCCTCCCACTCAGTTTCCTCCAGAGATCTAACTCTCCCCTCCCTCTATACCCAAACGTATTCCGAAGCTTCACTGTCTCCCACCATTTTTGGCATCCCTATGCTCAGCCCTTACTTTGCACTAGCTGACACACTAATTGGAGCTTTTACCAAGCTAAATCACTGTACTACAGATGAGAATGCAAGTAAGCCCCAGCCAGGGCATGGCACAATTTAAGGTAACTGGGTTTCAAAAGCGAATTAGAGATACCAGTGCAGTTCCTCCAGAGCCAGTGTTTAGTTTGTGCGCTATTTGGAGGAAGCACAATGAGCTGGGTCTTGTCCTGTGTTGGGCCTAGGTCAGTGAGACCTGTCTGGTGCAGAGCAGAGATGCTGGCAGAGAGAAGTGGACTCTCAGGGTGAAAAGTCAGGATAAAATCACGGCATTTCAGAGATACGTAATCCAGGCTTTGTGGCTTTCAGAATTCAGGTTCTTATTTGTTTCCTCCTCATTGGAGAACATATAAATCCTCACACAGAAACATCGCAAAGGACAAATCATCAATTTAAGAATGAAAAAATATTCCACAGAGTAGCAGAAGAGAACAGAAATACTTTCAAAGATGACTGCAGGAAAAGACAGAGAGTAGCGGGATAGTTCTGAGACTTTCCAGGCCTCTGAGAACTCCCTGCAAATGCAGCTTTCTTTCATTTAAAAAAAGTAATGAGTTGAATTTAGCAGGGTTATATACTGCCTCATGTTCCCCTTCTGCAACTGGGTGTTCTGCAAGGGGACAGTGGGAAGGCATCACATAGCAGAAGATAACACATTACGTGCTGGCGAACAGCAATGGGAGGCAGAGTTTGTGGTGGGATTCCAGCTGGATGAAATGATTGCTACTGCACAGGGATATTTTTCTATTTAAATCTTGCATTTGCTTAATATTTTCAAAACTTACTTGTTTAAAAAGGAGGGTGACTTCCCAACCTCCATGTGCTTTATTGCAGTTTCATCATTCCTTTTCAACTGTGTTCATTTTTCCCACGATCCCGATAATTAATCCACATTGATACACATCGAATTCAGATGCTTCACTTTTTGACTTGCAAATTCATAGTGTTTGTTCCAATACAACCCAGGTCCCTCACTCCAGGGTGCTGGGGTGTATGGTAAGACAGGGCTGAGGAACAGCTTCACTGCTGAACCTGCCTCCTCTTACAGTTACATTCCCTCAAATCCACAGGGAGAAAAAGAAACAGGGAAGAATCTTTCCATGCTGAGGGCCCTTCAGATACCACTGGGAGACCACACATAAAAACACATCTAATGTTATCCCTCTATTAACGTGGGAAAAATCAAGCATCTCTTGGCCAGAGAAATGATGTCAGGGGCTGCAGGTTTCTCATAGTTGTCTTAAATATGCAGCGTCTTTAAAAATACCAGCTCAGTTTGCTCGAGGGTGGTTGGAACTCACAGCATTATCCCAGGAGATGAGCAATCCTTGCAGCATTATTGTCCCAAGGACATCCTCTGGGCGTTCTCCTGTGCGTGACTCCCTTTACAAACGCCTCTTCTTTGACAGGTTGAGAAATAAAAGTTTATGAGAATTTCTAGTGTTTTTCCCTTGGAAACAGTTTCTCAGGGAATTATACTGAGTGTAAGAGGTCAGGACCATGCAGTGGGATATTTATACAGCTGGATGATCAGATTGCCTTTGTATAGTTTTTCCAGAGGTCTAGTTATATATGGACCTACAAATTCATTCTCAAACCTGACTCATTAAAATTCATTAAGTAAGCACTTTGGTATGGCAATATCCGGATTACTTTTCCATATTTTTAGCATTCTTGCTAATCCATAAAATTTAGCAACTCAGAACGAAAGCTGCAGAAAGAGCGAGCTAATGAGGTCCTCCTGTAAGGGTCTGTTCTCTGCTGGGTGTGTGTAGACAACTCCCATTAATGTTAATTGGCCTTATAGAGGCACAGCAAAACCAAAACATATACTGGAAGACAGAAGAAACTACATAATTTGTCCAGACACGTACTGATCCCCTGTTCCACAGTTGGGGTTGGTGACAGCCTTATTTAATACAATAGCTATAGATATTTTTGCTTTATCTGCCCTCGAAAGCCACGAGATAGGTTACAGATGAAAAGATGGCCAAATAAATTCAGTCACAATTTAATATAAGAAGAAAAATAAAACCCAAACCCACTACTAGCACTCTGTATCAGGGGAGTGCTTAGCATCTTCTTAACTTTCAGCATGTATCAGAACTGTGAATAAGATTTAAATACATTTCTGACTCAGACCTACACGACTGATGAAATCAGAAACAAATCTCAGCCGCTGATGCAGAATGCTGGACGGCATTGGAGTCCTGCGCTCTTTGTACCCGCTGGGTTGCATGCAGGCCAAGATGGACAGCTACAGCCAGGCTGCTCCAGGGCAAGAGAGGAGGGAGCACAGTGTCAAAAGCTATGAGAAAGGTTCATCGTGGATATGGCACTACCCCGTCACTGCCCCCATGGCCTTGTGCTGCCAGTGTGGCTAATCTGTGCAATCTGTTGCCGTGACCCAGCTAATCCTCCTTCTGTGCTCACACATCCATTGAGGCTCTTCCCTCTGCACTGGCTGCCCTCAGTTGGACTCTGAGCCTCTTAGGGAAATGATGATCGTAGCGGTTTGCTCACTGCCTTCCGCTGCAGGCTTGCTGTCCTCTGGCTGTCACCATAATACCACTCTCTTCAGTTGCGATTCTGAAAATCGCAAGACAACCTTCCTAGGCTTTCCTGTCCTCCCTCCTCAAGAACTGCTGCCGTGCTGTTATTATAGTCCCTTCACCATAAATGTGACAGCAGTGACTTGGTGTGCATGGCTGTAGGACAGAACAGCAGCTGAGACCTTACTGCTGGATGAACATGGAGCCTTCACAGGACCTTGCAGACTCCCCATCCCTCTACTCAAAAGGGCCAGATCCCAGAAAGTTGTTGATTTTCACCTTTTACCTCAGCACTGGAGGAGATCTAACTAGGGCCTCCAGATCCAGCCAGAACAGCGTCAGTGCTGCTAGGAGGTGATTGGAGCTGAACCAAGCTGTAGCTTTCATTAGCTGGCATCTGTCCATGTGGGAAGCAGCTGGAAGAGACAATGTTCTGCTCTGTGCTGTCAGAGGAGCATGAGAAATCATAGAATCATGGAATAGTTTGGGTTGGAAGGGACCTTACAGACCATCTAGTTCCAACCCCCCCGCCACAGGCAGGGACACCTTCCACTAGACCAGGTTGCTCCAAGCCCCATCCAACCTGGCCAGGGAAAGGATTAACACTTCTACATCTGGAAGGGACAAGACAACACAGTGTTTCATCAGAAACGTCATGTGCAAGCAGTGCCATTTAATAGAACAGGATTCAGATGCTACCTATTGAACGGAAAGTGGACGGGCTATAATCCAGCACTCTGTGTGAAGTTGGACTCAGCATGTGCTGTGAACTCTCCCAGTTAGAGCACACAGGTGCAGCACAGTGAGGTCCACCCACATTGGAGCTACCTGCTAAAGCAGTTCATGCTCAAGCAGACCAGTACTCATGATACATGCAAAACTTGAGCCATTAAAAGCTATTTACATGAAATCCACATCAAAATTTCATTCTTAGATAAGGCACATTTAAAATCAATCAACTGGGTTTTTTTTGGTGGTGTGGGGGGTGTGTTACTATTGAAACTACACAGCAACAAGAGGCAATTCCCTGCAACTAATGTATTATTTTCCTCTGCCCTCTAATCCCACCAGCTCCTACTGAAGGATGTCAGCAGTGAACATGGCGCTGAATTACCCTGCATCACAATCATAAAGGAAATCGTTAAAATTCACTGTCGTTAAAAGGTCAAGTAGTGTGGAGGTGTCCTGACCAGCTAAGCAAGGCGTTCTGAGCGCTGGAGAGGAGCTGGGGCTGGCCCGGGAGCTGTCATGCCACCAGCCTCCCGCACACACATCTTGCTGACCCAGCCAATTGCATCACTCAGTCTCCTGAGGCAGAATCTGCATTTTTCCATACGAGTCCATATGGTACATTAAATTGAATAATGAATTCGTATTTCCGGAGGAGAGTTCTCCAGCTAAGTGATGATTCTGGGAATTTTGGAGGAGAACACCAGCTGGGGCTAGGGAAGAAAGCCTGTGACAAGCAGAGGGAAAGACCAAAGGCTTTAGTTCTCACCCCTGCTAGAAGGGTGCCAGGCTCATATATATACATCTGTGTTCCTGGGTGTTTTCCAGCTGCTTTTTGGAGAATGCTAGGCAGGAAATTGATGCCACAGGGCAAATATTCATTCTTCCTGACTTCCCTCCCAAAGCAAGCACAGATCTGCCCTGGCTAGACTCACTTCCTGCAGAGCACCATGGCTTCCCCCAGCCACATCCACAACAGCACATTAGAGCATGGCAGAAATTTCTAAAATGTATGCAAGTGTGGAAAAACAAATAAACAAAAGCCTGCCAGATGTTTGCAACACAAACCTGAGGAACACAGGGCTCACAGGAGAACCTGATGCTCGTGTTG
Source organism: Strigops habroptila (assembly GCF_004027225.2). Taxonomy (NCBI): domain Eukaryota; kingdom Metazoa; phylum Chordata; class Aves; order Psittaciformes; family Psittacidae; genus Strigops; species Strigops habroptila. The sequence continues at coordinate 25,902,554 of NC_044284.2, read as the reverse complement.
GATTTCCAAGCCAGCCTAGAGAAGCTGCCAAGCTTGTAGCTGAAGCAGGAGTGGGGTATTTTGATGCTCCATCTCTTGGAGTCAGGTAGATGTACTACTGTGCTTTCTGTATTTGTGTCCTGGAGTTGCCCATTGCAGGCAGAGGTTGGAGGTGATGATAATTTCAGTTGTTGGAGGCATCAGGGTCTTTTGTAGCTGCAGCTGTGCTCCTCTGTGCCTCACCACACTCCCTGCCCCTCGGCTGAGATCACACAGCAAGCTCAGGCTGAATCTTGTGCTCCTGGGCTGTGGGGCTCGCCAGCTCTGCAAGGGAGGTTGGCTTTGCTGGCCCCTGCTCGTACCTTATTACTGTTCTCCCCAGGGTTTGCTTGTAATCCTGTCCAAGTCCATTGCCCTGCTTAGGCTCTGGCCAGCAGGCAACCTCTCCTGTGAAGCGGAGTTAATGGGTAAGAACAACCTATTGCACATTTAGTCATGCTTACTTCAGCTGTTACTGCACTTTTGAAGTGTTATCAGTGGAAAAGCATTTATTGAGGGCTCTCGCAGCTTTTGGTACAGCCCCTCGTGAGAAGCTCTTAGCAAAGCAAGCAGGCTGTAGGGGAGAGGTAAAGTCTGGCTGCCAAATAAGTGCTGCATGCGTGAGAGAGAGGGAAAGAAAAAGAGAAACAGCTATGTACCACCCTGGAAAGAGCAGCCAGCCTGACGACAGAATTTCCTCACATTTCTGTGTGGCTCAACCTAGGAGATGAAGTGACGAGCAAGGCAACAAATTCTGCCTTTACTGCAAGCAATTCAGCAAGAGCTTGGCAGGATTGCAGCAGGGTAGCTCACTGAGCAATACGCCAGCGCGTGAAGTGCAGGGAAGACACAGGCAAGACCCTGCATATCAGAAGAAACAATCTGAACAACTCACACGCCGAGTGCTCATGTGGTAACAACCTCCACAAGCAGAAATAGGGACATCTGGGGAGGGCAGATGAACTCCACGTGGTGTCAAGTGAGCCTGAAGTGAGAGCCGTGGCTCTGGCTCTTGCAGCCCCTTGCTGCCGCCAGCGATTATTTGCATTCTGGCTCCTGGTGAGAAGGCTTGTGGGCACATTCCTCCTTGAGGTAGCTCCATTCAACGCACACACAAGATGGACGCACTGGATGTTAAAGCAGAATTAGCAGCAAGTCCGTAACAGCACTGGGATTATAGCAAACCCTTGCCTGGACACAGCCAGCAAGCTTTACTTTTCCCTCAGGACAGATTTTTAGCACCAGCTCAAGAGAAAGGTTTGAGCATCTGTTCCTCAGAAGCAGGGGAGGCAAATAGGAGGACGGGAGCATTAAGGAGCAATTTTGGTGCTTCTGTTTTCAGTTAGAACTGTTGCTGGTTCTTCATTCTCCCTTGGTGAGCATCTGCCCCATCAAACCATCTCCCCACACTGCTCTTGGCAGGCAGCTTCTCCCTGTGAGATGTGGAGGTGCCCAAGTCCCTGGGCTGGGGCGGCCACCACCACGTGCAACCCACACCCCAGTGTCACCAGCAGCCTGGGCAGGGAGCACCGGACCACGTGCCATCTGACAGTGGTGTGCAGGTAGCTTCAGCCTCTTCTCCCAGGGCAGGCAAAACCAAAAGATGTTCAAACGAGGGCAGTGACAGCAGTGAGGGGTTTGGGAGGCTGTGTGTGCAAGGGGAAAAGAGGGCAATCTCCTTTACGCACACAATGAGGTGGCCAGGCTCACCTAAGACAGCCCCAGCACCTAGGGTGCAGCAGCGCTACATTGGTACAGGTTTTATTTATGTAAAGCCACTGTGACAGCTGAGGAGAGTTTCCACTGGCTGTATCTCAGGCCTAGATTCATCTCCCTTTTATTAAAAAGAGGCACATAAATCACTGGTGAGCTCTGGCAGGACAGCAGCCCCTTGCAGACCCCTGCTCTGCTGAGCATGGGGAAAGGACATGGCCATGTCCCCATGGCTTATGAAAGAGCAATATCAACCACCTGCCTTTGGATGTCTTTTCCTTTCAATCAGCTATCCGGGTGCTGGCAGAGGACCTGACAACACTGCTAATTAACACCTGCCCCCATGCAACACTCCGTGTCCCAGCACGCACATCCTGCATGCTCCAGAAATTTTATCAAGTTCCATATGTATTGCTTGGCCTTGGCAATAGAACAAGAAATCTCTAATACTTCTAAAGATTTCACAAGTGAAGCAGTAAATGAAACCTGGCCCCAGCAGCTCGTTCACAAGGAAGTCCCATACGAGAGCGGGGCGATAGGAAAAATCTGCCCTCTGGAGCACCTCCAGCACAGAGGTCAGGCGTGGCGGTGAGCGACCAAGGGAGGTTAAGTGGAGTTCACTCCATGGCTCGCTGCGTATTTGGCTGTCTCAGCATTTTAGGGCTTATGCGGAAGATCTGAGGTGATGAAAAGCGAGCAGCAACATTCGGTAGGTGCAGCTGGTCACCACTGGGGAAGCACATTGCCAACAGTGCCACTCTTCTGACTGTTGCAAGCATTGAATGCCTTGTCATGGCCAACTGATGCTAGGAACCAGCCAGCAAGCCAGGCTAGGACGCACGGTGTGATTTAATGGAAGACAATATTAATCATTTAAGTGGTATGCTCCTTGCAATAATTACTCAGTTTTGTGCATTGTACAGGCTCCAGAATGTTGTAAAAAAATGTAGATGCCTGTAAACACTTCTGCGGTTTTATCAAACATTTCTAAAATCTGCTTCACATGCGTAATGCTCTAGAAAATGTGCAGGAATGAGAGAAAAAGCACCTGAAATGCCTCCATTAGCAGGAGCCTTCTGACTTCAGCAGATCACAGCTAGAGATTATCTTGGAAAGGCGTCAGTTGACGTGTTGGCCTCATCATTACATCTGAGTGAAAATTAAAGCTATTTGGTCTGACTATGCAAACACTAGGTTCGTGGGAAATAAACAGGAATTCAATTCCATAGTGGTATTTACTGCAAAATTTCCTTACCCAGTCTTTCATGCAACCTGGCATGACAGGTGTTTTGTAATGATTTTCTCCATAAAAACCTGTCCTGGTGGGCAACAGTATGAACTCTTGCATAAAATCAGTTGTTTAGGACTTTTCTGAAGAAGATTCTGGTTCTTGCACATCTGTACATGGTTTGTCTTGGCATCCAAACCAAAAGTAATCCTATAAGCCTATAGTACTGAAACATCATTGCATTTAAATATCAGGCTTTATGTTTGCCATGAAGGGAAGAACATAAAATGCCTCACAAACCTAGGCCTGATCCACACCATTATCACAGCTGTTTAAATTTTTACCCTGCATCCCAGCTCCTAAAACACAACAATGTAAGGTAACCCAGCCTGTCCCCATACAAAGTAGTTCTAGAACTGAAAATCCCAAATCTGTTGAATGCTTTAGGTTTTGAGGCTATATCTGGGTTTCTAAGGGTATGTGGTCCCTTAGAGATACCCTTTCTTAGTGCCGATAAAATTGCTGCTGCTGCTTCTTTATGGCTATGAGAGGATCAGTTGTAACCAAAGCTGTGGCTAACAAGCACTGAAGAATGGTATTGTGCAACAGTCTGTCCAAGAGCTCTTCCCCTGTTTATTGCAAAGCCTCGTTCCCAGCGGCCAGCTATTCATATGGGTGAGCACACAAGGTCTATGAAGGGTTGCAATTATCTGTGCTAATTTTACAGTGACTTTAGCTTTCTGAAGTTTTTTTTGGCGGGTGTGAATCCATCTTGCTATCAATCAGTAGTGTCCGTACATCCTATTTTCTGACATGAGGCTGATACCATGCTCTCCTATTTAGTTACCACAAGCCCACTCTTCTAGGCTGCTTTCCTGTGAAATTTTACTACACATACAAGTTCAAGCAAGTGGACAGCAGCTCCAGACTCCCTGAAGCACTGGAGTTCAGGGAGGGTTTTTTATCATTTGAATCAAGGCAACTAAATATTGTCCAACAGGAAATATATTTCTGGTGCTTCTTGGGCATCTGTGCAGCCGGACAGTACGACTACTCCTTCTGAAAGGAAAGAGGCAAGAATTTCACCGATGGGCAACGAGCTGGCTTTCAAATGAAACGGGTGATGAGTATCTGTAAGCCTTGTTCCAGGCACATCCGACCTGCCCGGTCAGAGCCAAAGCAATTGTAACTGGGAGACTCCCCCTCCACAGTGCCCACATGGGCAAAGCTATGCTGGGAGGGATGCAGTGTCTGCAAAAGCTGGGCATTGGGAATATGAAGAACAATTTTTGGAGCAAAAAGAGCTGATGATAAAAGACATTTGCAGAGCACATCCCAGCTGCCCAGGAGAGCCCTGGGGAACCTATGTCCTACCCTGCATGCTGAGCTCGCTTTGCTCTCAGCTCCTTTTACAGCTGTCTCTTCGCTCGCTCTGGCTCTTCCTGGCAGGAACAAGGAGGACCAGTAAAGCCGCATCAAGAGAAGCCCCGTGTGCCGGGTAGTGCAGCCAAAGCCACACAGTCCCAGGAACTCAGGCTTCTCAGAGAGGAAAAACCACGCGTCAGCAGCAACACACCCATCATGCAGGGAACAGCCAGCACCCTGCGGAGCCGTGCTTGTCGGGTAAAACCTCCCAGCCCAGCTTCGACATGGGCATTTCCGCAGAGAGCTCAGGCTCTGCTGAAGCAGCCAGACCCTTTGCACAGGTGACAAATGGACTGCTTGTCTGTCCTGGAGAGAGAGCCATTGCTCTTGTTCTCCTGGCCCTTGCCACCACAGGGCATGTCAGCTCTGCTGCTCTCTGGCAAAGGGCATCAGGAGACGCGCTCCCTGTTCTCTGGCCTGAGTTCACGTTTCTTACCTCTCCAGTCATGAGAACTGGTGCTTAAGATTGTTTCTGCGCTTCGGAATGGCTGCTGAGCCTAATCACAGCTCTGGTAACGAGTCGTGGGGAGCCACAAGGGATCCTGTAAACCTACCACATGGTTTTCAAGGTTTTGTGTGGCTGCTCAGCTGCAGCATTTAGGACTCTCTAAGCTCCCACCTTGCCCAGCCCAGCCTCAAAATGCACAGTGGCTTTGGAGCAGACCGTATAGCATTGCTGGATTGTAATGTTTTTATCAAAGCCAGTTTAGGCCCTGTTAGCTTTAAATATTGCATATCAATATCCACCCCACCTAATCCAAAACCATCGATCAGTCGCACATACCACAACACTCTGATTTCACTGCAGCTACTCACAGGAACACAGCAAGCAAAATCTGGCCCTGTCACTCCTAGTTCAAAATCTCCCCTTTTTTTCCTGCACGTTTTCCTTTGAATGAGGAGAGTTGCGCTTAGGAGGGTGCTGCAGATCCCCTGGGCCACTCAACCCTTTTGATTAAGCTGATCCACAGGCAAGTCACTGTGAAAAGTTTGTGCATGACTGAATTAGTGGCTGGTAGGGGAGAGGAAGGAACTGTCACAGGTTCTGGGTATTCGGGATCTGAAAAATCCAGAATCAGTTTTTTCAATCGAATATGACTTTCAGCCTTTTATTTCCCATAGCTGAGATACTGCAAAAGTTGGGAAACTGTGAAGGCAGAGGAGAGAGGTGGAAACATGCGAAGAGCATATAGACCAGCATATCTGACATGGAACAAAGAGGGAAAATCCCTGCAGAGAGGGTTTGACAAGATTCTGGAGGAAATCGATGGAGCCTGCCTGCTGGCATGCGGCTTCCCATGGCTTTCCGTGTGGAAACTCCAGAAAAGACTGTATCATTCGAAAACAGAACAGCACAGGAGAATCGAGGTGTCCAGAGTCAAAGCCTGCTGTACTTTGGCCACCTACATGGATAGGAGATACTAGAAGGCCGGTGGGACCCTTCCCTACCCTGCTGTCTGTCATCAGCAAAGGCACGCAGCCCGCATGGCTGCTGTGAAGGCCAGGGAGGGTGAGCCATAAAAGGCTACGGAAGACACAGAGATCCTTCCCTAGACACAATCTGTTTCAAGGTGGTTTTGTGCTCTTCTGCCCTGCTCTGAACATCTCCTGGTGAGGGCAGAGAACAGCATCATCCGGACAGCTGCCACGATCCAGCTCAGCTGTTTGTATGAGGCATTGGGTGCTGAGACCAGGGATTGCTTTCATGGAGTACTTTGGACGTACAAACCAAGATGAGAACAAGATGTCTGTACACAGTGCGAGGGCAGGTTTTGCTGCTTTAACACCCAGTTGTAAAGAAATGCATTAGAATATTTACCAAAAAATGGCAGGTGTGGGAGCTGTAATTTAAGGGGACTGGCAGCAGAACTACTTCATATACATTTATTTCAATTTGAGAACTGTTTTGACAGCTCTTTGGTAATACCCCATTTGGGTTTTGCTCTGTGAGCAGTGTTCGACAGGAGCTATTTATAGATTAAACAAGGCACCGGGTGCAATCTGTAGGAGAGCAATTATGGCACAGGGTGCTTCGCTGGAGCTCTCATCCAGCTGCACTGGGGTAAATCAGTGCCAGTCTATGGGAGAGCTGATTTGGAGATGGGGTGTGAATGCAGACCTGGATTGGTGGTGGCGGGGAAGGGCTGCCGGGTGTCTGTGTCCTGGATGGGAGGTGTGGGCTGTGGGTCCCCTCCTTACCTGCCAAACTGACTGCCTGCTCAAGCGGCTGCCCAGCTGTATGAGTAAGGGCCCAGAAGCAGGGCCCTTGCTACCAAGCACCATCCAGCTTTCGCAGAGCTGCCCATGGAAGGAGGCAAGCCTCAGGGTCCAGTTTGGTGCCATTTGTGCACACTGCACCAGACCCTGGGTGGGGTGGGGACAGATGGAGGGGGACACAGGGAGGGTGTGCATGTGGCTAGCAGCACCCTCAGCACATCATCTCCAGCCTGTTCTTGGATATTCAGGTTTAACTGGAGAGTGATGGATTGGATGCAAACTGCCCAGTGCTCAAGGACACATGCATGAACAGGGCAAAGGGCTGGGTGAGACATGCTGTCCTTCCCTGCCACACTCTGCTGCCCTCAGTGACACCACAGGGGCAAACAACAAAAAGGCGAAGCCACAAGGTCTTTAGCAGAGCCTGTATGGGCCAAACAAGTGGTTTTCACATGCTCTCCAAGCTTAACAAGAAAACAACCCCCAAACCTCACAACCCAAGTAGCTCCAGCTTATTTAAATGGGGATGTCACTCTTCCTTATTACTGATCTTCACTAAAGCGGGTTTTAATAATCTGTTGGTGTTTAATTAATAAGGATGCTTATTAAATTTAAATTCAGTATGCATTTCAAGCGCAGCTCTGGATGAGCGCATGCGCTCCTGAGGTGCGGTGCCTGCGTGTGTGAGCCCACCTCAGCCCCGAGCACCAGCAGAGATCAGCACATGGGGTGCTGAGGAGCCTGCTGCTCCCTGAGGAAGTGGTTCCTGTGCAATCAACTCAATAATGGCAGCTCTTGCAAAAGAGAAAAACACCACACCCCAAAAAGGCAAACCAAAAAAAGCAAATATCAGCTTTGTTTTGCATAAGCATTGCTGAAGGACGTGTGCAATAACCCTGCTGTGCGCTCAGCCCTGCGGGATCCTGCTCCAGGGCACTGGCTGTGACCAAAGGCACAGCCTGGTTTGGGGCAAGCTCAAGGAAGGCAGGAGGAGTGACGGGAGGTTGGGGAGCACAGCCTGGGGGAACCCCCAGCGCCCCAGGGTTGTTTAGGCTGTGGCAGATAAGCCAGAGGCATGGCATGACAGCACCAAGTATGTAAGAAGCTGCAAAGGGAAGAGTACAAACTGCCTGTGACCGCTGTGGGAAGGACGTGTAATAACAGCTTTACCTTTCAGCAAAGGAAGGTTAGGCTCATTGTCAGGCATTCAGGAGGCGTCTGCATTTCCCAGCTCTGAAGGATTTCAGAAACATGTAGGACTGACTTTAATCAGGGTATATCCAAAAGTGAATCCTGCCTCAGGACAGGCAAGAGGTCTTTTTATGATATATGAAGCATTCTCTTACTTCTGAGCAGGAAGAGCTGTGACCCAGACAGTACACTACCAAGTGATCTAGGTGAAGGCTTGGTACATGCCTGAAGCCATCTTCTGGATAAGGAAGGAGAGAGAATAATCATAACTTAATGAGACTGCTCAAGGCTGTGCTCGACAGGCACTGGGTATCAGCTGAGCAGCGCTCCCGGTCATCAAACCAGCATCGCAGCTGACCCCAGCACTACTGCAAGCAATTGCCCCTGCAAGTGTTCACGGTTAAAGAGTGCCCAGCCCAGCCCAGCCCTTTCCTCATTTTACTGCTCTGCTGAGCAAGAGACACCTTTCTTAGCAGAGCACCAATGAAATTCTGTGGTTTTGTGCATCGTTAATAACTGGAACCCTGTCAGCTCTTTACTGCTATGCAAGGAGGAATAAACATCAGCTCATCCTTAGCAATGCTCTTGTTTTTGTTCCCTAGCAAGGATCCTGTTATTACGATGAGGTGTATTTGCAGAACAGAAATACTCCAACAAAGCACCCTATATTTTTCTAAAAAGTAATTTCCAGTTTCACTCTGTGGAAAAGTATTGGCAGGAACCACTCTGGGCAGCGGCTTCACTGTTTCCATTTCCTCTTGCAGAAGGCCTGGCCTTCCAGAAAAGAGAAAATAAAAAAGGCAGGAACAGAGATATCTGCATCTCCTGTGCCAGCCAGATAAGAGAGCTCCTTTCTGTCTGCACAGTGTCCTCCCCTCCCAGGGCAGTTGAACCCAAGCACAGGTCTATAGCCTCTGCCAGGTCAGGAGCAACCAGCACAGTCAATGTGTAGAGGTTCCCAGCTTTGCCCAAACACAGTGGGGCAGCCGGAGCCACCTCCCCGCTGCAGCCCTTGGTGGGAACCAGGGAATTGAACTGTTCCTTCATTCCACTGCTTTTGCCAACCTGGTGTTTGTTTTAATGTGGTTTTAGATGCATCTCAGCATATCCCTTTTGACACGTAAAGGTGGGCTGATCTTTTGCACCAAGCTGGTGTTGTAAAAGCAGCAGAGGATGTGCAGAATTAACTCACAATCACCAAGTCTTGCCCAGTCTTTCCAAACACGCAGTTCTCCCTTCATTGGGGCACCATGAAAGCCAGCGGTCACATCACAAACTGTGTGTGAACAGTTCCAACAGCTGCATCTGTGCTCAGGGGCTGACAGTGCATTTGCGTCCTCCAGTAAGTTAAGTGATGTCCTTGCAAGAGCATTAAGGGCATCCAGGCCCCATGAGACCCCTGCATGCCAAACTGCGGCTACCCACCCCCCCTGACATTGGCCTGCTGGCAGGCAGCAGAGGGGAGAAACCCCAAAGCAGAGGAGTACATGTAAAGCAGCACCTGATTACACAGAGGCATCCGCTTGTGATAAAGCACATGTAACCATGCCTGGGGGATGATTTCTGCAGGTTTTGCATACTCTTGTTTTTCTGACTGTCAGCGATTTCCTGCCATTGGCACCTCCATTTCCATTTCTTTGTTTCTCGCTTTCTATTTGTGTTTTTTTATTGCTGGACGTTTCCTCGAGTGCTTCTTGTGATCCCTTCCCCTGTTTCTGTTCCCATTCCTTTCACCCTCCCTTCCTTCTTCTCCTCCTCCTCACGAGAAACCAATTCTCACTTTTCTTAAATGACTTCCTCCTCTCCTTCTTATTCATCTCCTCCTTTGCTTTGCTCCCTGTTAGCACTGGCTCTGTGTTGGGCTCTGTTGGCTGCACCTTTTTATTTTCATTCACTAAGATTTATTCACCCAGGTAATGCCAAGAGGGCATTTCTGTGCAAGCAGAGACAGCATCTTCCCCTCTCATATCCAGAGGGCCCTGGGTATGTTTTCCATTCAGACCTGCCTTGCTCTCTCGTAAGCCCCTCACCTCATCTGGGACCAGGATGCAGTTACTGAAGAGGCCCTGTATTTAACTGCATGGTGGAAGGAGCCCAAAGGGCATGTCTGCACCGCAGTCATGAGCTGAGCCTGCTTTGGTACCCCATGTCTGCTTGGGCAGACGAAAATGGCTTTCCCATCCATGCACCTGGGCAGCAGCAGGGGAACCCAGTCAAGGGTCCCTCAAGAAGCCACCACAGCACAGAGATACAGCTAGGCACGGCTCCGAGATGCTGCACGTGGATAACAGAAGTGAAAATGGTTCGGAAACTCCCTACCGTTGACTGGGATGGTCAAAAAGAGAAGTTCACTCCCAAAACTGATCCATGATCTGGTCTCAGAGCAGGCCAACAGGTCCATCCCCTGTCTGTGTGGACAAGGCATCATCTCCACTAATATGAACCCTTATCCCACCATGAGCGCACCCAAGAGTGGCTGGAGACCCAGGCACCTGTGATATTTGGTTGTATGATTGATTCCTCTTCAAAACACTGCTGGGGGAGGGACTGCAGATTCATTCTGGATGAGGTTTGGTAACAATTTGGTCAGCTACAGAGGTATGAGGGTTGCACAAAGTCTGACATACAAAGCAAAACCCGAGTGTGTATCAATGCATGAGAATGTGTCCCCTGTGGAAGGGGGAGAGGGGGAAAAGTGCAGATGATGATTTATAATAGTCTAATTACACTTGAAACAGCTTGTACCCAGCTAGTTAGAGGAAAGGGAGCCCAAAGGAAATAGAGGAAAGAACAACCCTTAGGTCAAACTGACATTAGTTGTCCAGTCTGTGGGAAAATAGTCTCATAAAAACAGATTTTGTAGCCATAAGACAAGAAAAAAACAAACTGGAGTAGGTGTTTTCAGTTGCCATGATGTTAGTGTGGGGATGACACCATGTCCTGCCAGCGATGGAGAACCCCAGCAGCAGTGAGAGATGCTCTCGACTTCTGTAACCCAGTTCCCAGTTATCGCCACTGTGCGAGAAGCACAGATTTCCACGTGGGAAAAAAATTAATCTTCAACCTCAAGTTGTGTGTGCTTCCAAGGGGTTTGGTACCAGGAAGCAAGAAGACCCATCGTGAGGCCTCATGACTCAAAGCCTGGTTATCAGTAGCTCATCACAAGAGGTCCCATGCCTCAAGAGTGTTGAATTCCCCGCCAGCAGAAGGAAACCCTGGGGCAGATCATGACCACCCTGCTGTGACAGAGGGCAAAATACTCTTCCAGCCTTGTCTTGCTTTGCCTTTTCCAGCAAAGTGGAGAGGAAAGAGTTGTTTTCCAGGAGTGAGAAAAGAAAGGCTTTAGCAAGCCATCAGAGAGCTGCAGGAGTCCTGTGGAAATCCCTGGGAGAGCCATCCAGCATGAGTTCCTGCAGCCTGCTGCCAGGACGTGCCTCACTGCATTGATTTATGGTCTTGCTTATCATGGAACAGGTTGCCCAGAGCAGCTGTGGCTGCCCCATCCCTGGCAGTGTTCAAGGCCAGGTTGGACGGGGCTTGGAGCAACCTGGTCTACTGGAAGGTGTCCCTGCCCGTGGCAGGGGGTTGGAACTGGGTGAGCTTTAAGGTCCCTTCCAACCTAAACCATTCTATGATTTTATGATCCAAACCCCCCTGCACTGAGTTTGCAAGTTACATAAACTGGTTGCAACACACGGACACTGGAAGCTTGTAACCATGGGGCATAATCCTGGATACGAGAGGATTTTTCTTTACCCCACGACAAGGACATTGGGGGTGGTGGAGCAGGTTGCCCAGGAAGCTGTGCAGCCTCCACCCTGCCAGGTTTTCAGGAGCAGCCTCGATGATGCCCTGAACTACCTAGTCTGACCTCGGAGCTGACCCAGCTTTGAGCAGGAGGTTGGTTTAGACACCTCCCAAGGTTCCTTCCTACTTGAGGGATACATCCTGAGGAACCTTCCCCCTACGATCACCCACTGCTACATTTCTTCAAGCTACTACCCCAAACACCTCCTACAGAGCCATCCCACCAGCTACTATGCTGAGGTTCAAGGTTGGCACAGCAGCCTCAAACACCTGTAAAGAGGGGACAGGGAGCATCTCCCGCTCCAAGATTACTCTTCTTTGAAGAAATCTAGAAGCTTGACAGCCCCAAACATCACCTGGACAAGATACAGGCCAAACAGGCACACAGTTGGTGTCTCTGCCAGAGTGTTTTGTGGTGTGGTGAGCCCAACCAGACTCAAGCCTCCATTAAGAGTGTGGTTGCCTCCAGTGAGCAGCATACACAGGGAGAGTGGATGGGAATCACAGCGGTCTGGCAGTTCCCACACAACCTCATGGGCAGCTGGCACTTAAACATCTTGAGGAGCAGCCTCCTCCTGACCTTCTGCCCAGCTTCCAAGTCAGCACATGCTCGAGCTGTTCCTTCCTCCCGGACACCGAGGTGCCTTTATCCTGCTGTCCAGAACTGTCTGCTTCATGCCAGAGCCCTCTGCCATCGCTCGCCATGCCCAGGTACCACCAGCGACCGAAGCAGATGTGACCCCACCTCTCACTGTCACCCAAGTCAGCATTTGAGCTGCTGCCCCCAGCACATGTGTAGATTAGTGGAGGCCCCCCAGATGCCCAGGGCACACACCACATCTTACAGCCCATGCTGGTTTCCCATGGGTCTGGAAATGGCGAGCACAGCACAGCCAGCCCAGGAGGTCCCTCTTGGCACGTGCAACCACCAGTGCCACTCCCACACCAGCCACAAGTCGCGCTGATTGGCATTTCATAATGACATGGCTTTGCCCAAAGCATGTGTCATCCCTACAATTTCAATAATGACACAGCGAGATCTTTATCACAAATACTCGTTTTTCACCTAGTTTCATCCTCGAATTCCTGACGAGTGACACCACCAAAAAGAGGGCAAGGAAACACTATTATTTATTCATACGAAGGCAAACCCAGGTCCTGTTGGGCAACCACAGCACAGTCCTGCACAGGGTGCTGCGGATCCATGGACAGGGACACGTCCTGCCCCAGAAACCTTGGGTGTGGATACAGGCAAAAGCCAAGTTAAACAACAGACAGTAAGGGGGAAGTGGGAGGGGTGGGAAATCTGATGACAGGCATTTAAACAGAGCAGCTGTGATGGCTGTGAGGGTTTCACTGCAGTTATGTTTATGTATAGTTTTCATAAACATACACACACACACAGAGGAAGAGTTGTAGCAGCCCCCCTAAGTGAGCAGCAACATTCCCATTAGCAAGGTTGGGATGAGGCCTGTTCTCTCCTGATGCTCCCCTTCAGAGCTCTGGAACAGGATTTAGAGCTAGCCAGTTTCTCAGAGTGCTCTGCTGAGACACCCCTTGAGCAACCGGTGTTGTAGAGGGAGCTGCGATGATGCACGTAGGAGGCAATTAACAGCCAGGTCAGTGATTAGGGGCACGCTCTGTTCCTGCTGGGCTCTGCTGCGACACCCTCACGGCGCTGTCACTCCTACCCAGGTCCTGTCCCACAGGGAGGCTGGAAGCTAAGGGTGATCCGCCACTAGCCCTGAATGGACACTGATGTTCACCTTGCCATGCATTGGCACCACATGGTGACACTGCACGCCCTTGCTTATCCTGCACCGCTGCAGACCAGCTGTTCAGAGTTTTGGCCAGCACATCCCCACTGCTGGCCAGGCTCCCAGCGGCAGCAGCAACACAAGCTACGGGGCCAGACTTACATGGGCACAAAAGGGGAAATGGAGTCCTGTGCCCTCCACACAGGACCACGTTGCTACACGCCACGTGCTGAGGAGCTAATTTGCTAAGCTTTTGCAGGAACAGGTTGGCATGGAAGCAACATAAATATTTTCAATGTATTGTCAGCAGCGTGTCCTTATCTTCAAACCCCGCAGCTTTTCAATGTGCTCACAAGAAAAGTCTAAAAAGGTGAAGGTTCAGGAAAACCATGCCAGGAGCATCAGTGGGCAGAGAGAATGGGGCTGCGGGAGCACCTACCAACTGGAGCAAACGACTGTCAGCAAACCAGAAGTGTGGAAGGGAAGGACCCAAAAGACCGAAAATCTATTAAAACATCTAAGGAAAAATACATCCTATTTCCCTGGCAATGGCACGAGAATGGAGGGAAGCCTCCAAACCCCAACATGAGGATTTGTAGCCCCTAACACACCCTCCCCAACAGATGCGTGTCCCAGCTCTCAGCAGTGGTCCCACATCTCACATTGATCCCGTTCATCTGAGTCTCAAACTGACAAGAGACCTTTGATGGGAGAACTACTGAACACAAAAGCCACACGAGAACATCAACCCTTATCCAAAGCCTTTACCTCTTAAGTAAATCTTAAACCACAGCTCTGAATCAACTTCAGATCCCAACATAGACAGTTCTAAAATACACATACATGGATACAGCTCCGAGTGTAACGTAACCAGACATCTCAATCAGCTCGTGCTGCAAGAGCAGCTCCTGGCCCCAGTCATCCCCAAGATGCTGCCCGTGCTCCCAGGGATGGCAGGGACAGGCACCAAGCATCACCCTTGGTGCAGGCAGCAGCTGCCCTCGCTGCAAGGCACAGCAGCAGTACCATAAGCTGTTGCTTCAGGCACTGCAGGAAAGCCTGCAGTGAACCATCAGAAAGAAGGGAAGGCAAGCCAGAAGATTTAGCAGCTTTCAGAAGGGAGACAGCCTTGGCTTTACTTCAGCAGCAGCCACAATCCGTTCCTCCACACACCACCTTACCTTTGCAAAGCCATCTCTTGGGGAGACAAGCTACATCCAGGACCAACTCCTCTGTGTTGCACATCCCATTGGCAGCTCCCATCCCACCATGCCACTATCTCCTCCTCCAGGACAAACCCCCTCAAATTTGAGCCCTCCCCTGCACTGCCAAGAGCCTCGGAAGAGACTGGGAGTTAATGGGAACCAGCTGCTTGGATCTGCCCCCTCTTCTCACCTACCAGCTGGTTTGATCTACTACAGGTAACAATGAGCAATCCAGTGGGACAGAAACAAGCAGGAGTGCCGGTGGGAGTGAATAATTCTCTCCTGTGGCAAAACACATTTTTACCAGGCCTCAGAGAGAAAGTGGATTCCAAGCAGGTCATCACAGAAGCGCAGCTCTGGGCTCAGCTGAAGGTTTGCTGCTGAGCAGCACGAAGTCCGAAGCTTCGTTCCTCTGCCAGAGCCTCACCAGACCTGCTTCTCAGGCTGGCAGAGCTACAGCACCCACCCGAGCTTCCTCAGCATCCAGTGAGTGCTCCTAGACCACACTTGCCCTAATATGCCTTGTGGAGCTTTTGTAATGAGATAGTAACTTTGTGAAGATCCTAATGAGGACAGGGCATCTCAGGTATGTCTGTCTCAGGTTGCTTGAGGTGAAAAATTACAAGGCATCAGAGTTAATCTCACTGAGCTATAAACTATGTCACTTGGCATATAACTTAAAATTTCATAATGCTAGCCCGCCTGTTACGGCTATATCAAGGTATCAGGGACCTGAGTGTGCCTGTGACGAGCTTCTAAAGACTTTGGTGGAACAATCTGAGGCGACAGCCTGTAGATGAGCCAGCTTCCACAGCAGCCCAGGGGCTGGTGAGCATGCGGCATGTGCTCCGTGGTGCTTCAGAGGTGACTCAGAGAAAACCAACTGAGCTGAGAGCACAGCATGTGCCTAGGTTTGGAAAGGAGGTAGTTATTATTTACTTAGCTTTTCCTGACTTTTAAGTCACAGTTCTGACATGATTTCTGGTCCCACTTTAGACTGTTCCACAGCTAGAGAAGACCCCTCGTGTGGTGGTTTCAGCTGTCCCTCTGAAGTGTGCAGTGTGGCCGGTGGGCCCCTCCAGACCGCCACCAGTGCCAGTGCTGGTTTGCTGCGCTGCAAGCCCATGGCATCTCTACTGGGGTTGTTCCCGCCAGCTGCCAGGTCATTCCATACAACATCACCTGGGTCTGAGCTCCTGCTCTGAAATGCCACGACACACTGTCCCCTTTTCACCCTGCGAGATACCAGTATGTTAAAACTTGCCCCAGCGCGTGTTCACGCACGCGCTGGTTGCAAGAGCTCGTCTTCCCAAGCAACATGGGAGCTGGGAATGAGTGACCCGCCTGTTCCACCACTCACCACAGCTGGCTTGGGCCAGCTGCAAACATCAGTCACTAGTTTCTCTGTGTTTTCCATCCCACTGAAGAGCGCTGAGCTGAGAGTAGCTGCCTGGAAAACACAAAACATACCCTGATTAAATGAGGATTATGTGCTGACAATTATTTTAATGCAGCAGTCATTCTTAAATTCATTTAATATCAGCCTCATTAAGTGACCTTAACACAAATTTCCATCCTTGATCCCATTTAAAACCTCATCAAAACTAGACTTTGTTTGGGGTCTCTTTCCCAAGAAACCCATTCCCCAGAGCTACCCTCTGTGAACTGGGGATGTCTGACAGCAATGGGGACCGGCAGCACGTGCCCGGTTATGTGTGGGTTCAACAGTGCAGACCTGCTGGCTTTTGGCAGCTGCCCAGGCGCCCTTCCCCTCCCCGTGATAAACCGTGCATCCCAGCAGCTGCCAGGAAGCCGTCGGGCTCCAAACTCTCCTCATGGACAGCATGCCATTTATCGGAGGGCTGATTTTAGAGAATGATGCATTTATTTGTGCTGTCCTGTTTAATAATCCAAAGTATGAGCAGGATATTACTTTTGTAATCTCTCCCAATCTTTCTGAAATACAGTAATAAAAAATAGCAGTTGGGAGAATCTCTTGTTTAATATACTTGGGATGAAAATTATCTGGTTCTGATATCGTAAAATGGCCATCCTTAAGATTTTGAGATCAGGGCACATGCTAGGATAGCTGCTCTAATATGCACATAACACAACTGAAATTGTGTACACACACACACACACACACACAGTTTTTAACATGAATATTTACTAACATAAATAAACAGTGTTTTATAACAAAAGGCACAGATTTTCAACTATAAACAATGGAAAAATATTTACAATTCGCACATACATAATCAAACAGCAAGTGCACAATTGGTCACTTCTGATCTCCTTTTCCGTATTTTGAGATTTAGTTCCTTCCAAGCAAGTAATTTAATCAGTTCTGCAATGTCCACATTTTTTTCCCCGACAAAAACTGCTACCAATGCCAGATAAGAGAGTTTATTAAAACGAGTACTTCAGCAGCACAAGTTTTCAAATGGAGACAGTGTTGCTAACTTCTTCATATTGGATAATAAAATAAGGGTAGCTCTGATCATCATTAAAAATGACAAAAATCTGAGGCTCAAAGAAATTGTCCACACAAGAGTCATAGAGGTCACTGGTAATGCTGCCGGGGTTCACTGGTGGAGGTCTCCTCATGGTGTGATTACCCACCGTGTACCTTCCCGTCAGTACTTTCGCCAAGAACATGTAATGAACTCCTCTGGGTGACCTTTTGGAAAAGTTATGGGAGTAGCTTGCCTTTCTGGCAAAGTAACTGCCTTGTCCAAACATGGTGGCATGCTTCCCGCAGACGCGCGGGTCGAAGTTGTGCTTGCAGATTCCATCCACCACATCCTGGGAGGTGCCATGGAACAAATGCCTTTCGTTCATTATCCTGTCAAGCCCAGTCATTTTTTTTGACATATATTCCTTTTTCCTGGAATAGAAAATGGAAAGTGAAGATTAGTATTCACTGCAGATCTGCAAGGGAAAAGCAGTTTCCACTCCAGCTCTTGAAGTATCAGTATTATCCTCTGCAATAGTAGAGCTGCAAGAGGAGATATGAAAACATCTCCGTATGGCTAGCAGAGCAGGTCTTCCACTTTCAAATAAAGCTTTTGTGTGAAATAGGTATATTTTAAAGGACCTGAGCTGATACTGCAGGAGCCAGAGGTCTCCCACCTGCACAGCAGCAAAGGCTTGAGAAAGCTTGAGAAGTGCCTCCTTATCTTTGCCTGTATTTCACCTCAGATGCAGAAGGAAATCTTCCTCCAAGTGAAAACAAGGGCTGTGCAAGAATTAAATCCCACTACAGCTTCAGAAGAGGCCACAGTGAGGAATTACTGAGAGACAGGCTGGGTGAAGATGCTCTAGAGCAGCAGGAACACTGTAAGAGTCAGTCCTTGCTCACCCAGCCCGGCCCTCAACTTCTCCTGAGATTCTGCCTTCCTTGAGAAGTGACAGAGAATACCTAAATCTAATTTCCCATCGGTTATGAAGTGGTCAATAGATGGTAACTTTCAGACACAGTATCTTTGGTTTGAATGGAACTGACAGACATAGGATTTCATCTTTCAAGGCCACTGCAAGGCCCTGTGTCACCATGATCTGGGGAGCCATGACACTAATGGATATCTTCAATGTAGAGATGATTTGATGAAGACAATGCCTCTTGGCTTGAAAATGAACCTACAGATTTTTCAGCTAGATATCCTAGACTTATTTTGAAGTTTCTGTGAAGATACATTTTACAGAGGTTATCAGTAGATAGTATATTAAACCTCTTATGCAGGAAACCTCAGGATATTTTTCAGTATTTTTCAGATAAAGTTGTTCAACTGAAGATGCTCCTTTTCTTCAGCAAATCTGGAGTTTATGTATTCTACTTAGTGATCAATGTCTATTTTTCAGCCCAAATTACATATTTTAAGGTATTTTTCCACTACGGTAAAAGAATGGTATTTGCATTATCTTACCTTTTATATTTTTCCCAAAGAAACTGATTCTGCACTCTCAGTATTTTCAAAATTTTATATTTGGTCTCTGGCACAGTCTTGTGAAATAGGTTATAAATGGTTCTATAGCTCTTATCTTCCTTCAGAACAGGCACTTGGATGAAGTCCTGAGATGGATCCATACTAATCCAGGTTTCAGGATAGAAGTTTGGAGAGGTAACAGCAGTTGGAGACAAGACATGTGACAAAGCTGGTTCAGCTGATGGAGAGGGTACTGGAGAGTTGCCACTCAACGTCCTAGTTGGGGAAGGAGAAAAGGTTTGTGGTTAAAACATCACAGAGGAGCTGCTAATCACATTATTTCATCACCAACATATTTTAAGCAATTGTTGCTTGTCAGTTCTGTAACAATTTACACATTTTAACCGCAGACTCATAGAATAGTTGGGCTGGAAGGGACCAAGTTTATTTATTTAATGCTTGCTGTTTTAAACATGCCAGCTATTTCTGCTATTTTAATAACTCCTCTATCCACACAAACAACAAAATCTTGACTTTCAGGGATGCTCTTCTATGTAGGGAAATCTTACTGCTTGGTGGTGTTTAAAAGCCTACTATCATCATTATTTACGTTCTGGGATGGGGTTACAAACTATAGACAGGCAGAACACTACCAAATACGATTATTCTGTATGTTAGCTATAAAGTATTCATTATTTTAATATAGCAAATAGGACTTACAGAATAAGAAAAGATTAATAATGTGGCAACATTTAACCTAATTCCCTCAAAATACAATACAAGGAGTAGAAACATACATTTTCTTGTACAGTATGAATAATGAATAACCCCAACTAAAATCATTTTGTAGGCAAAACTTGCCGATTATGTAGGAGATGCTATGTTTTCAGTACTACCCAGTATCATGCTGAGGAAGGCTCTCATTTTCATTTGTGCAGGCCAGATGTAGATTTGCATTTGCAGTTGCTTATTTTCATGCAACAGACCAGCCCCTGCTCTCGGGAATGCTGCCAGGTAAGAAGTCAGGAAGTGGTGAAGGAGAAAAGCAGCAGCACGGATGCCAGAAAAAGAACAGACACTAGTAAAATCCACTTAAGGACATCAACTGTGGTAGGGCAAGACTTTGTTCTTAACAAATATGTGCACCTCTGTGGAGCTTTCTCATACTCTTGAAGCTGCTAAATTTAGATAAAGAGTGTGATATTTGTGGCTTATGTTCACCTGACTATAATCTGAACAAACAAGCCTTACTCATCTGAATAATCCTTACTTATTGGAGTTCTCCCACTTGCGTCAATGCAAATACTTTGAACATGTAAAGCTTGCATGTTCAGACTCTGGTTTTCACACTTCAAGTGCACAGCTCTTCAGCTCCTGCAAGCTGGTGAGGATCCCTTTCAGTTGCAAGAATATATGCAACTATCCAAATTTCACCAGATGAGTATTTTATCAAAGTATTTTAATAGGTAAAGTTTCCATGACCCCAGGCCCAACCCACAATGAACGCAAATGGGTATGGTGCACTTGGAAGAAGGCAGCTCTTGTTAGGACAGCCTATGAAGTCACAGGTACCCACCATCTGACTGGAAAGACACAAGGTATATCTTGTCTGTAAATCCCACAGATGACCTTAAATTAGAATTCATTAAATTAAAGTTTAATGAACAATAAAGTTCATGAAATTTCTAGGTCACTTGTGTTCTGATAACATAACACTACCAAAACATAAGATGAAACGTGCTCTGACTAGGAGGAAATGGGGAAAGTGAATCCTTTGCATATTCGTCTCAGGGAAGCTGAGGTTTGACAACATCCAAGGACAAATCCTGCCTTCCTGCATATATGCAACTGGATTTTGCACACAGGAACAATAGGCAAACTCAATTCCCTGTGCCATCTTTGTAAAAAGAAAGTTTCCTGGAGAACAAACAAACTCTCAAAGCTTTGCTAAAGTCAAAGCCATTTTCTCCAGAGTTATTCTTCAGGAATCAATCTTCTTTTGTTCAGGCATGATGCTGCCTGAAAAGCCACAGAACCGTGACTTCTGCACCCAGCCAACCTGTTCTCGAGGTACCCCGAAACACAATCACAGAGCAGTTTCTGATTGTCCCTGCTCATTAGCCTGCTTTTCTCTGCAGAGCCAACACAATTATAAGAATTCGACTGCTATTAACATCTTACCTACAGAAATGTCAATTAAGGTTGCCTTTCAGAACATTTAAAGCTAGTGCTATATGAGCATTAAAGAACTGTATGTGATTTTTTTGTAGGACCCATAAACAATTTAATGTGATTTTCTGATTGCAGGTTGAGCTCTTCGAATCCAGAAAAAATGTTTGGAGAAAAAAAGTCTATTTTTAAATTGATACATTTGATTTGGATCACACAGACAGTAAACTGTAATAGCACTCACACTTTTCAAAGCAGACATACTTTTTAAGGAAGTGTTCATGTGGCTTTCACCTGCTGTTCAAAGCTAAAAAGATTTGCATGGATTTGACTTGACTCAGAATTCTTCTGTTTATTAATAGTTTAACAGAAACTCAAAAGATGGATTTTTCTAAGAATGATTATTAAGAAAGAAGTCTGCAATATTACAGTGTGCATTTAATTTCTTTTTCTTTTTTTCCTCCTAAAGTCAGTGGGTAAAAAAATATTACTGTAGAACCTCATTCACTCACACATGGACTGGAAGACCAGTCACAGAAAACAGTAGATTATGGATTAATGAGTAAGATATCAAGCACAACAAAAATACTGCAATCTTTGGTGGACTTTGTTAATTTCTTCTGACTAGTGTAAACTATTTATAAACATTTATCACACAAGGGAAGCCATTAAAAAGTCAATGTTTGTCCACCAGTACCACCCAATTCACACAGTTTATATTCAATAATTCTTTCCCAATTTTGTAACAGATTTAAGCAGGTTGGAGGGGAGGGAAATAAAAAAAATCTTTGTGGTAAGTGGAGGCAAATACTGACTTCTTACGGATAGCTCTCATAAATAGTTAAAATACTCTTCTGTTCCTTGCTAAGAATTGGTAGATTTTCAATGAAGCATTACAAGGTCTTTAAATAAAGAAAATAAAAATGAGGTTTACTGCAGAACAACAGAAATTTCAGGGCTTATTTTATAGATTGGGTAGCTGGCATGAATAGTTATAGTCAAGCCCTTGTGAGTGTAAAACACTCAAGGGTCCACTAAGATTTTTTATAATTTTATAAATATTTTTTTTTATAATTCTAGCATATCCCAAAATTATAAAGTTACACTGTAGTAAAATAGTCACTGCTAGCAAAACATCAGGAGAATACCTGAAATCCTTATTTTTCATTATGATGATAATCTGAATTGCTGTAACTGGAAAGTCCACACAGTCTTTTTACCTGCATCCTCCCAGTATCTTTTTAATTATTTTGGGTTTCCTTCCTGTAAAACTGTATCTAAAAATGTTTCTAACAACAACCACATGTTTTGAGGCTCTGACCAAATTCTCTTCACCTCGCAATCAGATGCAGTAACGACTCTGGATGCTAATGAGCATTCTAGCCCTACTGCAGCAGTTAAAGCATCTTTGATTGGCCCAGCATGCTAAACTGCCATTCAGATTAATGAGTTCCATCCCTTTGCTAACAGGGCAATATGTTGCTAACTACTGAACTCCGACAATAATGTTTCCAACTGTGATGGTGAGATCACAAAAATGGCATTTTTATGAGTTGTAATCAAAAATGACTACAGTGCAACACTTCCCTCATTCTGCCTTTCATGGGCGAGTACGTTAACCCCCAGTTGAGATGACAATAAAAACAAGGCATGTTTTAATTGTGCTTGAAATTTATAAAATGCTTTTGAATGCTCATCTTTATGGGACCTATAACTGTTAGTTCACTATAGCCAGCGAGATGCCGAAAGCTGGACAGTCCTTTGGCAAAGTTTAAGTACATCTGTGCTTCTGATGTTCTGAGATCCACAAGGTACATTATAACCTTTAAATAACAAATACAGCCTAGCAGTAAGGAGTTCCTTGGGTAGTATTTATCTTGAGAAGCGGCAAGTGAGAGCTGCTAATATGACTGAGAATTTTTATTATTGCTTCTGATTTTTCTACCCAATGATGCCTATTTCCTCATCACGTCTTAAGGAATACAGTTCTCATGGACAGACCAACATGGAGAACAAATGCAAAGTTTCCATTTTGCTGGGATACGTACTGTAAAAACGGCATCAGCACAATGCATGAGCGAAGAAGGGGTCTCCTCTTGATTTCTCTTCTGAAACATGCATTTTGCTGGAATCCATCTTTGATGTTTAAGATATACTGATTATGCCAAGTAACAAACCGAACCTCTTTCAGACCACGGCAGCTGGCTTCTTCTATCAATCTTACAACAGGCTGTTTAAAAAAAATTAAGAAAACAAAAACATACACATGATAAATTACATGTTCAAAATGTAATATTCTTGCCAGAGACCTCAACGAATCCCTCTGTCTACTCCCTTCATCTCTCCTCTCTCTCCCCTTGTGCTCTGAGGCACAAGTACATTCAGACTGCTAAAAAATGTTCTATTACCTGTTTGCAAGATGTGCCAATAAGGCAGGTTTCACAACTTTTCTATGTAGTTGGTACTGGTGCTGTCGTATTTTTACATGTCAAATGTTATTCCCAATATCTAATCTGAAACTCCCTTGCCACAAACTACCTACTTTTTGTCTTTGCCCATTGAGTGCGAAAAGCAGAAGTCTGCTGTAGAATGGTCTTTTATATACTAATATATTCTCTTTCTTCTTTCTTTCTTTTCTATGCTGGAGAAACCCAGTTAACTTCTCCTCACAGGTCAAACATCCTAAACTTCTTGTTATTTTTGGTGCTTTCTTCCAGGCTCTCTCCAGTGTTTTTTTTCATTTGCAAAGCCCTAAATTGCATATAGTGCTCTGCCTCAAGCTTATAAAGTCAGCATGATGCATGAAACAGGTGAATGTGATCTAGTTTACACTGCCAAAATTATGAGACACTGATAAGGTTTTATTCAAAATATTATGCACAACTCTGGCCAGCCAAAGATGAGCTCTTAACTACAACAAGTATTTAAAAGTCTTACTGGAGATCTTACTTGAATGAAGTGAATAGAAGTATTCTGGGCTTGGTTTGATTAGGTTTTGGCTAGCACAATACTGTTTGACAGTGGATGTGATTTCTGTGTCCATAATTGGGGTTAATGAGTTGGAAGAGAGAGGGCCTACTTACAACCTGATATGGAAAAACTGTGGCTGTTAAAATCCAATGGGCAATGGTGACACTAGAATGAGTGCCCATAAACCATCAGCGAATAGATTCCAACTAGACATGTATGAAAAGGTCCCTAAGGAGCAGGGGCATTTGTGGCCCATCCAGCTGCAGCAGTGTACAGCGCAGCCAATGAGACAGCAGGGGGCTGGATCCAGTGATTCTGGAGGCCCATGTCCTGCATTGCAGTATCTTTGGGGACAGGTAAATAAATTAAAAACTGCATAGCTAAACGACAGTAGAGTTAAAAAGGCTGCAGAGAGCCGTCCCCCCGTCTTAAAACCAGATTTCTAGGGATTAGAAAGGACATTCTTGGTACTGACATGTCCAGTTTGCTCTCAAATTTGGCAATTTGGTCAGCCTCTGTGTCTCCGATGTTTTCAGGGATAATTCAAGCTGCAGTCCAGCAGAGCAGAATTCTCCTTTTATTGCTTTTTCAGTTCAATACTGACCTTCTTGATTTTGTTCCTCAACAATAGCTCTTAGGTAACTTTCCTGAATGTTTGAAGAGGAAACAGACTAAAAATGTACATATATAGTGTATACTGTACATAAGAGTTTTGGTTACAACCCAAAAGCAGGATTCTCAAATATGTTAAATACCTCAGAGTATTCTCTCCAGCCAAAGTGGTCCCTGCAGAAGTATTTCCAGACTGTGTAGTAGTTGGAGCTGGAGCTGGGGCAGGAAGGTGTGGACAGCCGCCGCATTTGATCAAACTCAACAGTTTCGTATAATTTCATAGCATTCAAATCCACCCAAAACTCATGTCCCCTGGAAAGAACAAGAAAAACAGAATTCTCACTTTCTGTAATCCATTAAAAAGATATTTCAGAGGTAGTAAAAGAGCCAGTCAGAACTATAATTGGCACAGCCCTCTTCAGAGATGCCCTGGATCTGGCTGTGCTCGGGTCACATGAGGCTGTGAACATGAGGATGTCCCACAAGCTTGAAGTGGGCACAACACAGAGACAAGCTAATTAAGGACATTGAAGAGCTGTGAGGGCAAAGTAACTCTTCAAATGTCTCCAGGGGCAATGGTAGAAAAACCATGGCTTTCAGCACAGGAAGACATAAAACCAAACCCAGCAGTCTTCCTAGACCAGTGGTATTTATTCAGTATGCATGAACAGTACAAAAATCAATATACATATCCTTGACATTTTGAGCATAGCTAAGTAAATACATCACACAACCGTATTTGACGAAGCAGCCACAAACTATTCAAAAGGTTATTCTTGTGAAAGTTAGTGCTTCAGGGAAGAAAAGAAAATGTAAATGGCTCCAGATGAGGAGCATCTGCTGCCAATCCACCAGAGAGTTTTAGTATCTTTCATCACGTGCCGCAGAAGAGAACTACCATAATATGAAAAGGAAACATGATTTCACAATTATGGAGCCTACACTGAGGAATACTGGCTTTTTTTTTTTTTTTTTTTTGTAGCTATATTGCAGCTATGAAAATCAACAGCAGTGTGCAACTTCACTGACTGGCGCTTCCAAAAGGACCTAACAACTACAAGGATGCTACAAATTAAAAACCAGAGTATACCCATAAAGGGTAAAATTTTAGATAAACTAAAGGCAAAAATATAAAGGGCACTTCCTCTGCAGTTCAGAGTCATGTTTACCAGTGAGTGCAGAATGCCTCAGCAAACAGTTTCTAAAGCTGTTTCGTTAGTGTTAAGAGAAAGACATCAAATAAAAGAACATTCTCAAGTAAAACATGGAGTTCTAAAGCCCTGCTGATCGTTAGACAATCATTAGTTTATTAGCCATCAAGAACTGAAGAAATTCATAGAAATTGGAAGAAATGACACTAATATTCATTCCCTACAGAAATCGGGGTTTTTTTGAACTTGGATTAACGTATTTCCAAAATAATGCTGTTTACATAATTAGTTTTCTACTTTTATAATCTCTTTACAAGTTGTCATCTTACTGGTATTCATTAACAGTTACTAATCTTTGGCAACTGGAAATGCAGCTTTTGGGACTATATAAAATATTTTCTTTGAATTCTTAATAGTAAACATAAACCAAGCTGATACTTGAAATCTACAGTTTATTTTTAAAACATTGGCACATTAATACCTTAGAGATCAAAGTACTGTGTATGAAATTTGCCACATCAAGTGACAGCTATTCTCAACATCTACAGGATTTGATGAAAGCAGATTTGCTTGAGAATGGCTGCAATTTTGCTAGCTATTTCACACTCTTACTGGTACAGTTGCTGAAGAGTTTTATTACGCTACTTCCACAGAAAACTACTGAAGAGTTCCCACTTTAAAAAATTATGATCAGCTGGAAGGATCCTTCAGTCCTCAACAGGAGGTACAGGTGCATAGCTGTTCTTGGTGTTTATCATCATTAATTAATTGCATTTGGGTCTGTGAAGTGCTAAGCACAGTTTGAAGTATTAAGCGCTTTCCTGACACAGACAAAAGGACAACGTGTCTCTTCCTATGAGCTCACAATCAGGCAATCTGATCCACTGCTGTTTGGGTAAATTTAGATTGCTCTGTTTTCAATAAGCATTCATGTAAGACTTAAAGATATAGAATAGTCCCAAAAGTCAAATCAGATGTCTTAAAAATGCAAGTCCATGAGCTACCTTTAAAATTCTTTGGACACAGAAGTCATTCTTTTTGCAGCTCCCCCAGCACCCCAGATCAAGGCCCCCCAGCACAGGTTTTGTCTGACTCATTTCAGTGACGATTCACCCTGCGGTTGGCTGTCCCCTCCACAGCAGACCTGCCTGCAGGAGCAATGGCTCCAGCCAGCCTTCTTCCCCTTTACACTGAGAACTTACTACCTAAAAGGAACACCTTCCTGGGTCCCTGTACGTGATTCTCTAAAAACTGTCACAGCACCACACTAATTAAGATGAAAATTTTGTCAAGATGACACTATCACACCAAATCCGTTCAAGATTTAACAGTGTGTTCCCTACTTGCGTCAATGACATACAAAATCATTACACTTAGACTATGGGTACAGGAGGAAACCAGCTATTCTGCATAGGTGTATTCTAATAACCTTCCCATCCAAGCTGCATCCCACTGCAAGACGTTTGATACACTAATTAAAACTGACGTTCCACAGCCCACTGCATCAGAAGCTACTGCACGGGCACCCACACGACTCAAGAAAATGCATATAACAACAGCATGACAAGACAAACGTCGGATACAAATGATACAGCACAGATGTAGTCAGAAGGAAAAGTAGCATGAAGCAAAATAAATGACCAGTACAAAGGGACTGAAAGTAAACACAGGGCTTTAAAAAAAAACCAAACCCCCACACATTTTCTGGAGTGAAAAAATCTAGTAACAGATCACCCCACCTTCCTCGCATGCAGTCATTTTGTTCCACAACAGCTACAATCTACTTTATTTGAAAACGCTGTGTGAAATCATGAGGAAATCATCTCTCTGAAATATCAAGTGGTGTTATTATTTATAGTATTTGCAGGCAGCACCACAAGCATGATTTTTTGATTGAATTTCATCATGAATATATTTTTAATGCTCCTTTAGGGCCATTTGCTTTTTCTTCTCAAAACATTGTCTTACAGTTCTGAATGCCAGTGCCTAATAAAGCTGCCATTTTTGAGAAAAGCACGTTTAGCAATTGATATTATTTATATTATCTTTTCAGAGTGAGGACTTTGACTCACTGTTTTGGGGTTATGTTGCACCGACAAATCCAAGCCCTGAATCAAGACCCGCAGATACTGTGCTGCACATTGTATGAAACAAATACCCACAAAGCTATTTCTCAGGACAGAACCTCACAATTTGAGCGTTCATTCTCACTTCCATCTCTTTTCAGGTCAAATACCATAACACAGTTCTCCCTGCTCCAGAGATCTGTGACCTCCAAGAAAGTGCAACAAAATAGAAAATCTTTTCTTTGTGAGTAAATTATCTTCTTTTAAAGGTGGTAAACCCCAGAGGATTATTTAATTTTATTATAACTCTGCATGTTGCATGTGGTAGTGTGAAAATTGGTAATGAAAAAATGTTTGCAGTAGTTCCATGCCAATGCAGTGCAAAGCAAAGAGAATCTGAAAATCAACCTACGCTATAACCGTGATAAAGATTATCCACTAGCATGCTGAACTCTTTTAAAAGTAATAACATACTGGTTAATATCCTAAAAAGTTAAAGGTTAAATTTTGAAGACTGGAAAGCAAATTCCACAGGCACTTGAAACATGGCTGGCTTCCAGTAACATGACTTGGATATTTCTAATATGGGTTTAACTGTGCTAAAATATGGTCTCCAACAGACACACAACTCTGCAGCAAAGCAAGGAGAATCAAAGTAACGCAATGGGAGGGACCCCGTATAAGGAAAAACTCTTTCTGAGATGAACACAGTATGAGTCTGCTTTTCCACATGCTTTTAATGTAGAGCAAGCAGATCTTCAGGATGACCTCTTAAAATTCTGGATTCAGAGTGCATATGCAAAAAAGGGCATTTGCATGCAGACATGTTCTAACTGTGGAGCAGGTAGGGAACTGATATGGCCTTCTTCTAATAGTGCTGTAACAACATGAAAACTTAACATACAATTTCAGTACAACAAATTGCAATTTTTTTCCTACAACAAACAAAATCTGTGCACAGCTAGTGTGCACCTACGTATCTGGTAAGACTCTGTTCAAGATTTATAAGGCTGGCAGCTAAGAACAGCTTACCGTGAAAATAGTTTCTCTGAAGGCTAAATATTTTTCTGCAAAAGCTGTACAGAATGTGCCAAATTATTTCTGAGTACTGAAAAATGTAATGATTGTAATGTCTGCTGTTTGGAATTTTTTACATTTTTGTAGCTCAATGGTTCTACCTCTTCTTTATCAGATTCCCCTCCCTTGTAAGCAAACTGAGGAAGACAGGATGGTCATCGCTCTGTGATTTATGCTGACAATTCACTGAAAGAACAACCCAGGCACCAAGACCTGAAACAGGTGATTACTGCCCCTTCAAACATTCTTCTTGAAAGCCACATTAAATACCACACATTAAATGTTCTTGTCTTCCCATTCTTAAATAGAACTGCTCAGTCTGTCTGTGAAGGTCACAGCGTTTCTCAGCGACCCACCTTTTGGAGAGTGCCTGTGACACAGAGAGCAGAGCATAGCTTCCAAAGCTCCCACACACCTAGTGCTGGCTTTCAGCTTGGTTAATACAAATCCATTGCTCTTCAATTAAAGATGGGGACACTGTCTCTGTGCAGTTGCTATCTGGGTTTACTCAAAGTTTCTCTCAGAACAAGAGCTGCAGATCAGAACCCAAAAAATCAATCTCTACTTCTTGAAGAAAAAAATGTGGTCAAGGTATTTCTTGGTATAGTATCCTCTATCCATCCCCTTTAGCTGTCAACAGGGAAAGGTTCAGCTGTTTAACGATGAATAGTAGAATTTTCCTGAAACTCAAACTTCTGTTGAATTAGGGATGCTTTAAAAATGGTATTTCTATTTTTCAAGTTGGTAGCGTGTTTAGAACACTACTTCCCATTAACAGAAGATTAAGTGTCCAAAATATCTACACAACAGGTTTTTATTTCTTTCCCTGAATAGAATCATAGAATCACAGAATGGTTTGGGTTGGAAGGGACCTTAAGGATCATCCAGTTCCAACCCCCTGCCATGGGCAGGGACACCTTCCACTAGACCAGGTTGCTCCAAGCCCTGTCCAACCTGGCCTTGAACACTGCCAGGGATGGGGCAGCCACAGCTTCTCTGGGCAACCTGTGCCAGGGCCTCACCACCCTCACAGGGAAGAACTTCTTCCTAATGGTATTTTAACTAAAAACGTTCAAACTCCACATTTTCTACCTAACAGTAAATTATTTGGAATAACACTCCATTATTTTATACAGCTGAAAATTTTAGACAAATGCATTTAAGTGACTGCATCTGAAAAACACACTATGTACCCAAAAACCTACTTCATTCTCCCTCCCCCCCCCATTATAACACCGTGAATAAGGAAAGATACTCTTTCACAAAAACCCTTGATTCACATAAAATATATATTACTCCAATGCTCATTTACATTCTTTAACAGTGTATTTCTCTATTCAGAATTATTAACTTTTTAAAATTGTAACATTCACTAGCTTTTAAGCTCTGAAATCCTAAAGCAAAGTTGTTTAATAATAGCTCTTCAGTTAAAGCACTTCCTCTGTATATGAAAAAGCCTATTACCATCTTACATAATGCAAAGCCGTAACAAAAAATTGTGATTGCAGCAAGTGGTTGTGTGATTACATTCCTGGCTTCAGCTTTAAGACACCAGTGATGAAAGCAAATGTGACAACTGTACCTCTCAGCTGTCTGAGACCTTAATATAAGTGAAAGACCCCAAATTTAGAGTTCAAGAACAGTAAGAATGTAAGATGCTCAACGTTATGTCTGATATGTTCTTTAGCATAACATAATTTTATCTTCACACAGTATAATGATTTACTACTTCTGAGATACAGTGTACACTGTCTAAAGCAAAGGGTATCCTCTATAATGTATAGACTATTGATAACATATAGATTAGGAGAGGGGAAAACCAACAACAAACCAGGCACACATCACCTTGTTTTGTGCCCTGAAGGGAGCATGAAAGAACACGCAGCACATCACACACACGTGATTGCACAACTATCTGCACCTTCGGGAGATGCTCCCATGCAATGGCGATGAAATATTCAGGTACTGTGATGATGACAGTGGCAGAACAAATATACATGAACCCAACAATTAAACCCCTTTCTTGTGCGCAGAGGTGAAACAGACCCCTCCCAACACTTCCTCTCCACCATCTCCAAAAGATGAGCTCCATGAAAGGGGGACATCGCTTTTTATGCTTTCCTTGGGCAGTTTACGTTAAGGAAAAGGAGAGTTTTGTAGCTAACATGATAAAAGAAAAAAAAAAACCCTAGTGTTTTTTACTAGTGGACTTTGAAGTCTCTATCTGAAATATCAGTCTAGAGAAGGTGGGAAGGAGATTAGAAAGGCTGAATGTTTGTCAGACATTTGGGAAAGCAGGAAATGTATTTCAAATACCTTGGTGGGGCAACGTGTTACTCCCAGTGCCTCTTTGCATAATGCAACAGCCTTCTGTACAGCTTGAAACCAGTAATAAAAATAATGCTGTTTTTTTCTACAGAAAAAAAAAGAAATATTAAGCCCCTCTGCAAACACCACAATTTTGCCTCATCTCGCTTCTGAGGTAGAAAATCACTATCCCCATTTTGACCAGGGAAAGACAGATACACAGAGAGACTAAAATAGCTTCCCCCAAGTCCCACAGAGAATCTGCAACAGAGGTGGGAACAAAGATTTCTTAAGAACTTCACTGACTAACCAAATAAAGGTCTATAAAATATCTGCACTGAAAGAATAAACATATTGAAAACTCTTAAGAACACGTCACACAAACCCAAATCTGGTGTTGTACAACAGTGCAGATAAAAATAAAATTCCACATGTGTTTTCAAAGCAGAACCTGGTTCCGCAACATTTTCTCTGTACCTTAACTATAACGAGTAACACAAAGACATAATCTCTTCAGGACACTGAACTGAGTAGGTACATCGACTAGAAAGTTACAACATAGAACTCTTTTTTCTGATGAATGTAGCCTGTTAAAATAAGGATATTTGGGCTTGCTCTTCCTTGCATCCTTCTGAGGAACTTCAGCCTAATGTGTGCATCGTCTGTGCTCTTTCCATTCAATGTGACACATGTTCACTAGATGTTATGTACGAATAGATGACAAGGAGAAATATTTTTGTAAGTGCTATGAAAATGCATGTGGTTTCAAACTCTTCTCCTAAGTTCAGTTACATGTCATGAGTCTTACCACAAACAGGGTTCAGAAAAAACAGAAACCTAGTGATCAACAAAGGTCTGTACAGGAAATGAAACTCAGTTCCCATCAGAACAGCTGTGACACGAAGCAAGACTGAGAGTTAAACACCACTCAGATGATGAAACTGTTGATTTTCTCTCTATGACTAAACCAGTTCCTCTATGCAATAGCAACAAGCTGAAAACCACTCAGGGGAACAAACTAACTTAAAAGATTTAAACAGGTACAAAAACCTTCTGTACATACGTTGGAAAGACAAATTGAACTCAGTTGCTGTAGTAGATATGTCTGGCATCTACACTTTCTGGTGACCCAAAATTAGCAATGTTTAATCTTATTTGTAGCAAACAGTTGTGTGAAGTTGCAGGCTGTAGTCCAGTTTTGGGTGAGGGATCTTCAAGTATATTGTCTTTATGAGGTCTTTCTTTTTAAGCAAAGTACTGAAATAGGAACATCAGGTCTTAGACAACAGCAGCCAAAATTTGCTCCCATCAAAACCAATACTGATTCCATAGGAAGTAACAGTAAGCAAGAGCTCAGGTAACACTCATGAAGGGACATTCATAAAATAGCTCTTCACAATGTAGGAATAAAAATGCAGCCAAATCCTAGTTATTGCCATAGGGAGCATGAAAGGAAACTAGGAACCTTCCCTCACAGAAGCAATACTTTACATGAGGGCAAGAACAGAAACAAGCTAGTAAACATGATCCTGCGGTCTTGATCTTATCAGTATCTCATCATTCTTAAACTGAACAGAGGGGCAGCAGGTGACAGGGCAGGAAATTAGTTTCATATTCTACTTAATTTACTCCCTCATCATGTCACACAGCTTCTCTCTGTTGTGACCGTAAGCCATGCAGGTGATGTTCAACAAGACAGACTCAGAAAAGAGAAAGGTGCTACAGAAAGATCTACCTTTACACTTAAAAGACTCCATCATCAGAGAAAAGAAAAAAAATCTACCAATATAGTAGTAGCTTTACTGCTTTTCCTATATTTTTTTAAAAGCTGGAAAGGCAGACTTTCCCTGCCTTACTATTGGTGACTGGGGGTGCCTGAAAATCTTCTGTAATTTTCACAGTGAGAGGGTCTCGCCTGACTTGCGTGTTTGTAAATCTGAAACTTCTACTGGCATATTGGTCCAGATATATATACAGCTTAAATGAAAGCCTAGCTCCAGATCTTTCCTGGTGGGGGGAAGGGACAGGGAGGGCGAGGAATCAAGCTCTCACACACCAAGATACCATCTCTAGATCGGGAAGACATTGAGGCATGACTGCTGGAAGATAACACTGTGCTAAGAAGTATGTTTGTCCTGCTAAGAAACTCATTATTGGCCACTTTTGAGCAGGAGGTACTGGGTTAAAGTGGTCCTTTGGTGTCAAGTGCTGCTAAGTTCTAAAAATCTGTAGCAAAGAGGATGTCAAACACATTCAAATCTTCCAACTATTACTGCATGCACCATATTTCATAATTCAAATCCAAGTGACATCTTCCATTTGCAGTAGAGGATAAACATGGATGTCTTTGAGAGAGATTGCTGGTTTCAAAGGTCTCCTACCTACACCTGATGAGGATACATTTTGCAGTTTTGTTAACTTAAATTTCTATATCAGTCGATGTTTTAGAGACAGCACAAGCACAGCTCTGAGTGGCAATAGAGCTGATAGAAGAAAGGGTTTTCAGCTCACGGGAAAGACATTCGCTTTCACGAAGCTGTAATATGAACACTTTCTACAGCACTTAGATGGAACCTCATTTTCAAAGCCCCATTTTTCACAAATGTTCTGCACAGACAGGTCTGGGTATTTTTTGGTCATGTTTTGTTTGTGGATTGTTTTCTTCTTGTTGGGGGGCAATCTGCGTGGTTTGTTTCTTTTTTATTTTTTTAGAATTCTATCCAATCTCAGGGCTTAAAATACCTATGAAATTTACAATAAATAATGAAACTGCATCAGTTTCATCAATGCATTACAAAAGATGATCATACACAAGTCTAACATTGACTAGTGATCAAGTCTAGTTGTTTTGGTTTTGAATATTCCATCTTACATTCCATGTCAACATCCTCCACATCCAGCTTCCTAAAACTGGACTCCTATATACATTTGACTACAAGTATCAAATTTTGCAATTACTACTCAGCTCACATCCCTACTGATTTCAGCAAATACACGTACCAACCAGGAAGGAACTTCACGATCACTGCTCCTACTAAGCAAATAGCTTTAACAGACTCTTTCTGTTCCTCATCCTTACCGAATGGACAGGCAGACAATGTGACAACCGTGTGCCTGCTGGATTACCTGTAAGCAACTCTTCTGAGCAATCTGTTTCATCAAGTGTAAATCTTTGTTTCAGAAAGGACTGTTTTATTACTATAAGTACACAGGGAACAGACTGACCTCAACCTGAAGCCAGGTGACAGCTGTTTCCAAAACTGTAATCTGTTTATTGACATGAAACAAGAAAAGGGATACAGGAGCAACTGCTGATTCCCACGGCAGCTCAACATAACGCTTCTAACTTCCCTACATTTGTATAGCTAGAAGCCAATTAGTTTTATTTCATATGTAAATGATATTATAAAGTGGAGCCAAGAGGAATTCATTGAACCATACTATTAAAAAGCACAAGGCAAACACTTCTAAAATCACTTTACATGCTTTTTTTATTTAGAGTCTTTGTCTTGCATTTAATTCCTTGCTAGAAGCAAAGAAGCTCAAAACCATTCAGCTGTGTATATTCAAGAAACACCACACACAAAATCAGCAGACACAGTGAATTTCAGCTGTTTTCTCATCTCCGGTGTTACCAATAACACACAAGTTATCTTGTACACTGTGGCAACTGCGCAGATCAGAAAGATAACTTCCTAGATTTAACTACTCAATCGGTCAGATAACCTGCAGAAGTCCCTGAATAGTTGAAATGCTT